>NC_050198.1:97072040-97403376 GCF_004126475.2 Phyllostomus discolor
TTTCTGAGGATGACCCTCCCAGGGCCTTGGCATAGGGGCAGGGAGGGAGCCAGGACTAGGGTGAGCAGCCCCCCCACCCACCGTGGCCCCAGAGCACTCACCAGCTCCAGCCCTGTTTGTGGGGCACAGTGTACTTCTCCATGAAGGCTGTGAGCCGCAGCAGGGAGCCTTTGTGCAACAGGTGGATCTGGCTGGCAAACTGCCGGTTGATCTCCAGCGACTCCGAGTTGAGACTGGGCCGGTGCGAGTTCTGAAAGCTATGCCAACGGAGCTTCCTAGTCAGGGATGAGGAGGTGAAGAAAGCCCGAGGAGCAGGGTTGGGTCAACCTTAGAAAGGGCTGTGTTCTTCTGGCCCCTCCCCTCCACCAAAAAAAATGCAGAGAGACGTGACCACTGTCAGCATTGCCGCTAGGCCCCAGGGTAGGAAAAGTTTAGTCTTAGTTTCCTGGGCTGCCCAGTGGCCCAGGTGCAATCAGGGAGGTGGCCCAGATGCAATCAGGGAGATAGCCCAGGGCTCAGGTCCATCTAGGGCCATCACGTAGTAACAGCCCCTACCCTTTTCCAGGGCTGCAGTGACAAGTCCAGCATTGCAAAACTGGGGGTCAGAGATCATCTCTTCTAATGCTGTGGATTTGCATACAGGAAAGCCGAGGCCCAAGTAGAAGCTAGTATTTGCTCAAGACCACAGCAGAGGCAGGTCTGAAACCTAACATTCCGGACTGCCAAGTCTTGTACTCTTGCTCTTTTCCTCCTGCGCCTTGGTGCCTAAAAGCAATCAGCCAGCTCCCAAGAATCTGTCCCTGGGCCACATAACTAAGAAACTGGTTTGGGGGCTAGTGAAGATGGGGGGAGGGGAGAGAGGCAAAGGAAGGAACTGGGAAGGGAAGAGACACAGACAACCAAGCCCCCTGCCCCTATCCCTACCCTGAAGTCCCACCTGCAGGGTCTGGTGAGTGAGGCCCCAACGCCTGAATCTCGTCGGTCACGGGGTGCTGATGCCTGGAGTGCAGCTGGCAACGCTGCAGCCTCAGCCTCGTTCATGGAGTTCCCGCTACTGTCCAGTTCGCTGGAGGAGGCCACAGTGTCAGAAATGGAGTGTCCTTCTTCCATAGACAGGCTAGAGGCAGAGGTGGGTTCCCCGCCTGAATTCACCTCCTGCTCATTCTCCTGGGCTGGGCCCGGGGATTTGGCCTCAGCCCGAGCCTGCAGCTCGGCCTGTGTCTGGAGTTCAGCTGAAGCATGAGCTGAGGGAATGGTCTGAACTTCATCCTGACCCATGGCTGAGGACTCCCTGTGGGCCGGAGCCTCCATCTGGGCCAGAGCCTCAGGCTGACGTTCAGCTTCAACTGTGGCTATTTCTACTGATGAAGTGGCATCTTCCTCTTCCTCATCATCTTCTTCTTCCTTATCTCCAGGCTCCACGTCTGGGTACATGGCCTGAGACCAAAGCTCTACCCGTTGCTGCAGTCCCCACACATGCTGGAGGATGTCATCTAGGTGGGCATAGCTGCCCCCTCTCTCCTCCTCATCTTCAGCCTCAGCCCTGGACAGTATAGGCTCAGCTGGGTACAGCTCGGGCATGTTGTCATAGGTGCTGGCATGGCTGCCCGTTGAGCCACAGGAGCCCCGGCGTCCTTCGTAGCCCCAGCGCCTACCTGGCTGCCAATCGGCCAGACGGTGTCCATCCTCAGGACATAGGCTCTCGATGGATAGGGAACGAGGGAATGTGCCTGGTTTGTGGTCCCCAGGCACATGCACCAGGTAGTTATCCCTGTGTACCCGCTGAGGATGCCGGAATGTGGCCACAGACCAGGCCTCCCAGGCCCTCTGAGTCTCAGTGCCACCGCCCCTAGCTGAGGTGTGTGACTGGTTCTTGGCCCTGTAGAATCCAGCTGAGAGGAAGCCACGGCGGTTACGGAAAGAGAAGGCTTTGGTGGCCTTCTCTGAAGTGGCTGGGCTACGCTCAGACTCAGCTTGGCGGCTGCCACCCTTTTCCTTCCGTCTCAGAGACTCGAGGTGCTTGAGGAAGCTACGGGAACGGCGCTTCTTGGCTTTGTCCTGGGGACCCTCTGGTCCTTGGTTGGGGCTGAGGAGGGTCCGGTCACTTGGGCTCGGGGCACGGCTTAGCAAGGGTGGTGGGTCTGCTGGCTCAGGCGGTAGGCTCACGGTGATGGCCGGCAGGGAGGTGGCACTAAGCTCAGTAAGGACACTCTCACAGCTGGATGTCACTGGTAGTTCAGGGCTCGGTGGAGCCAACAGGTCAGAAGACCCCATGCGAGACCAGCGCTGACTCTCTTGCTGTGAGGACCAGGGGTTGCTGATGGTACATTGCTCTTCCTCTTCTGAGTCTTCATTCTGAGAAGGGCACCACAGGGTCAGTCAGAGAAGTCCACCTACCAGCCCTTGCTTGTGCTCTACTCTGCCTCCAAACACTTGGAGGACTTTGGGGCAAAGGGCCCTCCCTGCTTTCTGATTGGGGACATGTACTAGAGAAGGAGCTGACTCTGGGAGTGCTAGAAAGAGGAGGCCAGGAGGCATAGCTAGAGACCAGATGGATGGTAAAGGTCATGTGATTGATCCAATCCCTCCCCATTTACACATAGTGAAACACAGACCCACAAATGAGAAGCCTCTTGTCCAAGGTTATACGTCATGCAGGAAGTCAGGGACAGAGCCAGCCTAGAATTCAGGTGTCTTAACCTCTTGGTCTCAGCAACCTCTCAAGTGTGGGCTAGAGTCTTAGATCAGAATCACAGAATGTTCCTGGCTGGTGTGGCTCAGTGGATTGAATGCTGGCCTGCGTGCGAACCAAAGGGTCACTGGTTCCATTCCCAGTCAGGCCACATGCCTGGGTTGCAGAATCACAGAATGTCAGAGCTGAGAGGAGTTTTGAGATTTTCTCCTTTTCTAATGTGCACGGTGGGGAAACTAAAGGCCCATAGTGAGGAAGAGGCTCGCCCAAGGTCACTGAGCAGTCAGTGGGGACTAGGTCCCAGGAGTTTCCTTCTTCCTGCCAGAGCCAGGCCAGGGCTCTGGCAACTGGGCTGATGAACCTGCCTCTAGGGCAGAAAGCCTCAGAAGAAACTCATAGAACCTGACCCCAGGGCAGGATGGGATCATCCGGTCCACATTTCAGGGCTACGTGCAGACTGACAGTCCTCACAGTTTCAGCAATCCCAGATTGGCAGAGGAACAAAAGTTTCTGGAAGCTATGGACGCCCCTCCCCACCATTCATGGGCGAGATGAGGAAAATGAGGCCCAGAGGGAAAAGACTTGGGGTGGGTGGAATTAACAACCTTGATATCTAACACCATACAGGCCATGATTTTTCTTTTTTTTTTTTTCTTTTTTTTTTTTTTTTTTTAGATTTTATTTATTCATTTTAGAGAGGGATGGGAGGGAGATAGAGATAGAGATAGAGATAGAGATAGAGAGAGAGAGAGAGAGAGAGAGAGAGAAACATCAATGTGCGGTTGCTGGGGGTTATGGCCTGCAACCCAGGAATGTACCCTGGCTGGGAATCGAACCTGGGACACTTTGGTTCCCAGCCCGCGCTCAATCCACTGAGCTACACCAACCAGGGCTCAGGCCATGATTTTTCCATCACATTATTCTGTCTCTACCCTCTAGTCAAGGAATTTCTGCCATCACAGAGTAGGGAGTGGAGGCAGATGGATTTCCCTAAGGAAGGGCCGTCTCTGGGTCAGGTTATTAGTACACCCAGGAGGTATAGGTGGGCTTGGGCAGGGGGTCAGGCCAAGGGCCAGGGTACTTGTTCTCATACTTCAGCCTCTAGACCAGGCTTACCTAACCCTGACACCCTGCCCCCAGGCTGGAACAAAGCACTGCTGCAGATGTCCTGGACTCCTAGGGCACTGGAACTAGTTTCGAAAGTGGTTTGTGCACGTCTTAAGTTTCCCATCACGTTGCAAGGTCATAGACTCCACTCTTACCATGACTCACCTGCTTGCATTGAAAATGAACCTCCAGTTTCATCGAGGCACAATTGTTCAAGGTCATCAGCCTCCTGCAAGGAAACGAAGCAGTGGTCACCCAAGGATCCCAACCCCCAAAGCCTGTAGCACATAACCTACCAAGATATTCCCAAGATGCCATCCACTAGTGCATGTGCCCGGACAAGGAAATGTCTCCCAAGCTCAATGTTCTCAAGGGTCTCAGTGCCAGACACAATGCTAAGGAGATTATGGCCTCTGTCCTCTGAGAGCTAATAGATGTGGAAACAAACCACTACAAAGATGGGAAAGGTTCAAGAACCAGAGTAGACAGAAGGCAGAGCAGGCACACAGAGGGTGGGACAAGGAAGTTCCATGAACAGACTAGTTGTAGTCAGATAAGGCTTCTTGGAAGACAGAAATGGGATTCAGAGGAACAGAGACAGAGGAACTCCTATCTCAGGTTTCAACAGGAGCCTGGGACAAGGTAGAGAGAACAACATTAAACAGACCAGTGTAGTTATGAAACGAGACCCAGGCTGATAAGGTGAGTCAAAACCAGATTGCGAAGGACCTCCGGTGTCATGCTAAAAAGCTTTGGATTTTTCCCCTTTAGGCAGCAACACATTTTAGGCAGAGGAGTGCCTGTCTGGAAACTGACTCTAGTGGCTAGTGGGCGGCTGTGCCGTGCCGAGGAGGGGAATGCAGAGATGGAAGGCAGGAAGGCCAGGTAGAAGGCTGTAATGGATCCAAGAAGTCATGGTTTGACCTCAGACAAGGGCCAAGCTAGTATAAGTAGAGAGGGGACAAATGAGAGGACTGTCTATGGAATCTCACTGAAGGGAGAAGAGAATCAAAGCCAGACCTTGGCTTTCCAGCTAGAGTGCTGGGTCGGTGAGGGTGTCACAGACCCAGAAGACAGAGTAAGCAGGGTAACTGCAGTATATGAGTTTTGTTGATATGTGGGGCTCCTCCTCTGTTAGGGGCACAGGGATGTTTTTTTCCATGAGGAAGCCCCAAGCTGGGCCCCAGCCTCCCAGGTCTGGCCCTCAGCCCCCCTACCTGCACAGGGCCCCCAAAGAGTCCTCGTCCAGAAAACCGTGGTCCTTCTTCACAGAGCCAATATCCAGGGGAAATGAACCTTCTGCATGGCAGAGAGAAGCCAAGATGAGTTGAGGGTGGTTGGACAGGAATTCTGCCAGCGGCCCTTAGAGCTGGAAAGGGGAGATTGGGGAGGCTGGGGAGGCAGAGGGGAAACCCAACAAGAGCAGAGGAGGAGGAGCACGTCTGCGGGAAGGGAGGAGCCTAGGAAGCTCGAGTTGGCCATCAGCAGAAAGGTTGGGGAGAGGCCAGGAGGGGTAGCTGGATGAGAAGACCCATCACCAGTCAGTGAGGCAGGTCCCGCAGGGACAGTAGGTCTCAATCCCCTTTGAATCCTGGGCTGCTCAAATGAGGAACTTCCTCCCTCGCCCAAGGTGAAGTGGGGGAGCAGGGAGAGAGTGAGGACAGAAGAAACACTTACCACTGCTACCCAGAACAGGGGACCCACTCCCTGGGGTTTAAAGAGGAGAGGGGAAAGAGGAAGGAGCAAGGAAGGAGGTGAGAGCAGTCAGGAAATCCCACACTTCTCTGCCTTATTGGTAAAACCAGCCTATTTACGCATTTCCTAAGACTCATTGAGCATCTACTTTGTGCCAGACACTGGGGATACAACAGCAAATGAGAGAAATGATCCCTGCGTTCATGGGCTTTCCACTCTCCTGCAGGGGGAAACAATAAACAATACATGAAACAAACAAGAGAATGCAATAATAAATGCGACAAAAGACATCACGACAGATTGGGTGGGGGCTATTCCTAGAGAGGTGGCTGGCAGAGGTCACACATCTGAGCTGAGTCCTGAAGAAACAGAAGGGGCCAGCCGTGCAAAAGGCCTGGGTAGAGAGTTCCTGGCAGGACTAACACGAAGGCTCTGAAGAGGAAAAGGGCCCAGAGGGAGCAGGTGATAAAAAGGAGCCTGAGTGTGGTTGGCGAAGGGGACAGAGGAGTAAAGAAAGGGCAGGCAGTTGGCTGACACAGTCTTGTCCATGAGGGTGAAGCACCAGGGCTGACTTCATTCTAAGTGCACTGGGGGTGGTGTAACGCAGTCAGAGCACAGCAGTGACAGACCAGGCCTACACTCACGGGGCCTCTAGCCACTGTAAATTCAGAGTACAGCAAGGAGTACAGGAAGGAGACTGACACACTAAGCCAGGGGAGCAGTGACAGCAGGTCACACTGATATGGCAGTGAACATGGTAGGAAGTAGATCGATTCAAGAAATATTCTGGAGGGAGAAGGGGCTAGCTGAAGGGTTAGCTGTGGTGGATGAAAGAAAAGAAGAATTGAGGATGATTCCTGGATGTGGCGCTTGAGTGGTCAGTAATGCCGTGGGGAGCTCAGATTCAGACCTGTTAAATCCGAGGCACCTGGCAGACATCTGAGTACAGACAGTGATTGGCAGTTGATTAGATAAATCTGGAGCCTGGGAATGAGGTCTGGACAGAGAGACATTTGGAAGTCACCAGAATATAGATGGTACTTGGACAAGAATCTCCTGGGAAAGAAATGTTGAGAGAGAAGAGGGGCTGGGCCTTAGCCCTGAGACACCCCAACATTTAGCTACCTTCTAGAGGGAGCAGAGTCAGCTAAGGACAGAGAGCAGCAGCCAGAGAAACAGTCAAGAGAGCAGCATTTCTAGAAGCTGAAGAGAGTGGCCAACTGCACTGAAATGCTTTGGAGAGATTAAGTAAGGACTAGGAAGTGACCACTGAACTTGACCCCATGGAGGAGCTTGACAAGGAGTGTTGTTGGCAAGGTGGGGGGAAGCCAGGGTGCAGTGGCAGTGTGGGAAGAAGAGGGGAAGTGGAAACAGCTAGTATAAACAATGCTAAGGAAGACTGGGAAAGTGAAGGGAAACAAAGGGATAAAACCATGGGGAAGACGAGGTAAGGGGCAGGCCACCAGGGCACACACCCCTGCTGCATCTATGCAACTGGCATCCTTGGAGTGGTACAAAGCAATGACCCTAGTCAAGACAAGGTATTTTACAAGTGGCAACAGCAGAGCTTGTGAGAGCTGACGAGAGCCATGTAGTAGAGATGATGATGTAGGAGAGAGAAGTTGTAGCTATAGAAGCAGGGCCAGGGTACACGGCTTCTTGTGCAATCAGAGAAAGAATCTGATTTGCCCCACTTGACAGATGAAGGGTAGAAGGATAGGGAAGTTTGGGGGTGGGGGAGGGGGCGCCTTACCTTCAAACAGCTGAGCATACTGAGGGAATCCTGTTGCTCGGAGCCACTCGCATGCTTTCTTGGCCTCAGCTTCTAAAACAGAACAGGGAGAGAATGAGGCAGAGAAGCGGGGTTAGCGGGGTGATGGGTGTCTGCTGACTCACCTCCAGCCGGCAGGCACCTCGAGTTCTGGTGATCTGGAAATGGCAAAAGAAGTTAAGAGGGAGAGGCTGGCACATTTGCCTCATGTCACAGCCAGAGAGGATTTACCCTCTACTTCCCAGGCCCTGCACCTTGTATGTCCTGGAACCCCTTTCTTGAGCCTCATTCCTTACCTGTCCCAATCCCCTCCCACTCTTCTACCCCTGCCCAAGAACAGAACCTGTCAACAGCAGTGCCTCCCAGGACCATCTGGGGTCAAGGAGTGCTGCTGGGGCAGCGGGACACAGCTGTGTCTTCAACCCTCTTCCTTGGGGACCCATTCCCTTCCACAGCCTGCGTAGACTGTCCTAGTCTGGCTAGGGAGACAAAATATTCACCAAGCATTATTTTCTTTCTCCTCATCACACGTAAAGTTCTCCAGCACTTTGAGAAGAACCACGTCTCTCTGAACACATAAAACAAGCTATGAAGGTTTTACTCTCCCCATTTCCCAGATCTCGAAACCAGCTCAGAAAGGAACGGCTCATTCATAGTCTCCCAGTGGACAGGGTAGCAGTGCTAGGGCCAGAGTCCAAGTTCAGTCTGACTCCAGTTCAGGATTCCATTTTCTGACATGGTGGCTGCCCCGGTGTTCTTCCTCCCCTACCACTCATCAAGTTCCAGCCCTCTCTCCCCTGGGAGCCTCCCAGGACTGCCCCAGCTCTCCCCTGAGGCTGGCCTATTTGCAGCATAACCAAGTGCTGACTGTCACGCTGACACAGTGCTGGCCTGTGGGTCTCTCTCAGAGCAATGGCTGAATCGGCCTCCTGCCTCTGCTCTGGGAGTTCCCGGCCCTGAACGGGACACCCCTGCCAGCCTCAGTGCAGACGTGCAGCTGGACTGAAGCCACAGAGCAGGCCTTCCTGGCCCAGTGTAGGCTGAGTACCAGCAGCAAAGTCCTGGGACTGCCTGGGCAGCTATTTGTTCCCTACCCAGGTGGTGCCAAGGAGCAGTGGGGCTGGAACATGGGAAGCATTTGTTTCCACGGGGCCCAGCTAGCACTACCTCAGCCCCTCTGGCAGGGGCAAAGCAGGCTGGGAAAGTGTCCAGGTCACTAGGCAGGTGGTGGTCTGGGGGATGGGAGGTGGTAATAGCAGCCTGGAGGGACTTCATACCCACCCAGAGAGCATTTGGGGGACACAGTTTCACTGAGAGGACAGCTGAGCCAGCTGCTACAACCACCCCCTCATCTCTTACACCTACCGGACACTCTGGAGAAGGGCCTTCCCCACCTCAGAGTCCCTCCCAGAAGCCAGCTCTGCTTTCCTGTCATTAAGACAAAGAGGAGGGGCAAAGGAGACCAGATCAGAGTTTCCAGAAAGGTGGCTACAGAAGGAAATGGTGACACCTAAAGGGCCATGAGTCTGGCATGGCCACCGGGATCAGCAGAGCCAAACCTAACGGATTGGCCTTCATGTCAGGATCACACCCTTTAACCCCACGGCAGCCCCCAGTCACTCACGGTTTGAGGCAGGAGAGGAAGAGAAGGGCAGAGAGAAGCACCTGCCTCTTCATTACTCCCATGCCTCTCCCTAAGCCGAGGTGGGGTGGGAGAGCACAGTGCTGAAAGCCTGTACCTTGCACCTGTGGACCTCATCCCTGAGCCATGAGGCCCACAGAAGAGTGGCAGGGCTTCCTGCTCCCCTAATGCTAAGCAGTGGCACTAGCCAGGGTTAGCGGGAAGGGGACCAGCTCAGTCGGGTGAGCGCCATGTTGTTTCACTCATACTTAGGGCCCTCTAGCCCCTGCCACTCAAAGTATGGCCCAGCAGCATCAGCATCACTTGGAAGTGGGTTTGACATGAAGAGTTCAAGACCTACTGAATTGGATCCTTGGGTGATGTGCAGCCCATTAAAGTTTGTGAAGCATTGCCCTAAATCACTTAGCTCATGGATGCTCATCTTTGGATGCACGTGAGAATCAGCTAAGGAGGTTTTTCAAATACCAATTCCCCAAGGCCCCATCCCCAGAGGCAGATTTTATTGGACTGTGGTGAAACTCTCCAAATTGGTATTTTTAAAAAGCTACAGTCTGGGGTATATTGAAGCCCAAGGGACTTCCCCAAGACACACAGTTAAGTGTTATAACTGAGACAATGACCCTGATCTTAAAATTCCATGCCCAGCACTCTTTGCCCTAGCATTATGCATACCTGCCATCAGATGCTACGTTAAGGGCCTTGGACTCAAACGAACCAACCCGGGGCCCTCAAACTTGTGTTCTGCCCCTTCTGGTCTAGTGGAGTGACAAGCTTGAGTTTAAATCCTGGGGCTGTCAGTCACTAGCTCTCTGGCATTGGACAAGTTGTTTAACCTCTCCAAGACTCAGTTTCCTCCTCTGTAAAATAAGAGCATTCAATCAAATACTGGACAGGGAAAAAATACCCTGACGTATAGTACTAGGCACTCACCAGTTCAGTTCCCTTCCCACCATGACTGAAGTCTCCCAAGGAAAACGAAGAAATGGGAGAAAGAGGCCCAGCAAGCATCCCCTTTTGGGTCTGGAAAGTAGTGACATCCATATCACTGTCAGAATTGGAAGCCAAATGGCTCAAGAAAGTGAGGTTATGAGGCAGAAGTTTCAGAGGCCACAACAGCTCAAAAAACACAAAGGAGCCAAGGAGTCCGAAGCAGGGCTCCAGTCTGAATCCCCAGCAGCCGTCCCTGGCAGGAATCTGGAGAATGTAATAGGTTATTGCCCAACAGGATGTCAGGGACATTGGCTCCCGACAACATACCACTCCATGGAGAGCTGGGAGGCTCTGAGGCCCCCTCCCAGAGGAGCAGTCAGGGACATATGTCTTGGTGATTAAGGGCTAACCCTAAGGTGTTTTGCCTTTGTCCCTCACACCCGTCCAAGCCTGCCCAGGCTGGGAGCCAGGAGTGACCACCCAGCCCTAGAAGAGTTAATTCACCTGGAGCTGGGGCCCAGGAGGCCCAGAATGAAGATTGCCTTATATGCCCGGCGGGGAGAGTGACACCAGGCAGGCTGAGGCGAGTGATGTAGGAATGTTTGCCTGTAGCCCCTAGTCCGGCCTGTGTCCAGATGTGCGGATTCCAGTAGTTTCAGCCTCTGTATTATGCAAGCTGTGTTCTGGCCAAGGCTGGGGTGATGTATCAGGACAGGTCAGGGACAGCACTCAGCTGGCACAATCTGGATTCCACTGAGAGTTAAGGCCAGACTCTATCCCTGGGGAGAGGCCCAGCTGAATTGAGCTGAAAGATTGGGGGAGAGGTAAACTACAGAGCTCTGAAGTCTAATCAGGCCCCAGGATCACACTCACAAGTCTCCTGAAGGGAGTATCAAAGGAGGACTGGCTGAGCAGAAGCCAAGAGGTCAGTGATGGTATCTGCAGCGATGCTTACACAGGGCACATACCAGAGACCAGAGTGTCTCTCCGTGCAGAGAAGGATACAATGAGGAGAAAAGCAGCGCTTCTATCCTTAGGCCATGATCTATGAGTGAGGATAGAGTTTATGCACCCAGGAGAAAAGCAGCAATATTTCCCACAGGAGAAATGCAATAATGCCCAAATATGATAACTCAGTTGGAAAAAAAAGGTTTTCCAACTAAGCCACTCTTGCACTTGCTGCCTAAGTCACGTTAGACAACTTTCTTCATTCTCTAGGTTTTGGCTTTCAAATCTACATAGTGAGGACTAGTAACTTTCCTGCCTACCTTCCTGGCAAGTCTGGATGTGGCCAGGTTCTATCTGGTTTTGAATTTATCTATAGGAAGGCTATCATTAGAGGGGACTTCCTTTGTTAGGACTACTTGAACTTTATATTCACATAGTTTTTAAGGCTCAGTTCTGATTGGGACCTACTTGTAAATAAATGAGAGAGAAAGCTAGGAGGAAAAGAGAAAGTAGTGGGTAACTAAGCTTTGGGAAGCCAGGACTCACCAAGCTAGTGTCACCAACTCTACCCTCTTCATGCCGCTATTGGGAAACTCAAGTCCTTATGCCTTGTGGTCACTCAGCAGGTTGTGAGAGAGATGCCCAGGCCCTAGTTCAGTCTACTCCCTTCCAACCCAAAGTCCAGCCCAGGCCTGGGGACCAGGCAAGACACGAGGCCCAAGACAAGCAATCGATGGATGTCACAGACACCCAGACCAAAGTGTCTTTGTTACATCTGAAGTAGTAACCTCTCGACTCAGGCTGAACATTATAATCTGGGGAGCTTTTAAAAATACCAGTATCAGAACTCCAGTTATGATTAATTAAATGAGAATCTTTCCACCCTGGCATGGCTCAGTGGATTGAGTGCTGGCCTAAGAACCAAAAGGTCACTGGTTCAATTCCTAGTCATGGCACATGCCTGGGTTGTGGTCCAGGTCCCCAGTTGTATGTGCATGAAAGGCAACAGATTAATTTATCTCTCACACATTGATGTTTCTCTCCCTTTCTTTCTTCCTCCAAGCCTGCCCAGGCTGCCCCTCTCTCTAAAAAATAAACAAAATCTTTAAAAAAAAGAGTATAAAGCCCTGGCTGGCATAGCTCAGTGGATTGAGTGTGGGCTGTGAACCAAAGCATCGCAGATTTGATTCCCAGTCAGGGCACATGCCTGGGTTGCAGGCCACAGCCCCCAGCAACTGCACATTGATGTTGCTCTCTCTCTTTCTCCCTCCCTTCCTTCTCTAAAAATAAATAAATAAAATCTTTAAATAATCTTTAAAAAGAGAAAAGAGTATATACTATCAATGTGACTTACTACTCCATGGAGAGCTGGGAGGCCCTGAGGTCCCCTCCCAGAGGAGCAGTCAGGGACATATGTCTTGGTGATTAAGGGACCAGGCAAGACACAGGGCCCAGGACCAGCAATGGGTAGATGTCACAGATGCCCAGATCAAAGTGTCTTTGTTACAGCTGATGTTACAGTTGATGTTAAAGTTACAACTTTGTTACAGTTGATGTTACCCTCAGTCACCTCTCAGTCAGCTGGCTGACAATGTTTGTCAGGCTTCTCCGCTATAAACTTAGTCCCCTCCCCTTCCCATACTGCACTCTGTAAAAGGAAGTCACTGCTGAGCCCACAGTTAAGAAGTGAACCCCTGGCCGGCTGGCTCAGTTGGTTACAGCATCGTCTCCATAAGCCAGGATGGCAGGTTCAATCCTCAGTCAGGCTACATACAAGGAAGTGGAACAACAAAGCTCTGTCTGTCTCTGCCTCTCTCTCCCCTTCCTCCCTCTCTCTCTCAAAATCAATAGATAAATTTAAAGGAAAAAAAGAATCTTTAGGGACAGGATTAGTTTTTTGTTTCTTTTTGAGACCTCTCCAGGTGATTCTGAAGTGTAGCCAAGATAGAAAACCAGCCCTGGTCAGTGTGGTTCAGTTGGTTGGAGTGTCATCCTATAACCAAATGTTGCAGGTTTTATTTCTGGTCAGGGCGCATTCCCAGGTTGAGGGTCAGTCCCAGGTCCAGGTGTGCACAATCCCCTGTCCAGGTGCATACAGAAGGAACCAATCAATGCTACTCTTGTATCAGTGTTTCTCTCTCTCTCCCTATCTCTCTCCAACCCTGCTTAGCTTCCTAGATCAGACGAGATGGAGCATGTCCAGGGTGGTATGGCTGGAGACTCTAGCTCTCTCTTTAAAAGCAATAGGGGGGGAAGGTCCTCAAATGAGGATTAAAAGAAAAAAGAGGCTGGTCCATGTTCTCTCTAGGGCTGAGTACAGGAGCAGGAGAGAGCAATGAGCAGTGATGTGAATGCACATGATAGAATGGGGGCAGGCAGGTCTGTGGGTGTTTGTGACCCACTCCATAAGGCAGCTAGCTTCCAACCAATGTGTTGGCTTCCTTTACTGTGCTTAGCTTATCTGGAAAGGCATCTCCTCCACGGCCCTCGCCCTCAAGGCAGGATGACTGTCTCCAAAACAAGATCTGTTATCAGCATGGCCTCTCCCACCTTCAGAGAACACAAGAGGAAAGCCAGCATTCTACAGCATTGGAGAAAGGCCTGCACTGCCACCATCTCTGTGGAAACCCAAGTTCCCAAAGTGGGCTCTGTGAGGCCAAGCTGGTACCAAGGTAGGCAGAGGGGCTGACTGCCACTCCAGGCCCTGCTGTTGTACCTGGCAATTGCTGGGTCCTGACAAGTAGCTTCTCAGATCACTTCTCGTGGTTGATGCAAGGCTTGTTGCCTTTGCCCACCCCAACTCCTAGAGAAGGACCTGCTTAAGGAGATGTTGGCCTTTTGTCAGAGGACTTACATCTCACTCGGCCCCAAGTGCCTATGACTAGACTAGCCCCTTTCACCCTCCCATAAGGATACACTAAAGGACCTATACCACAAGAAGCGAGCCCACCCATCCTCAAGCCTTGGACCCTGAGAAGTGGTGTTTCATTTGATTTTGCACAGAGGGGCTTTCTAGGATGGCAGTGACCCTGGCAGAGAGATTGCAACAGGTGACTGCCTGGCTAGGCCACCTCTCTCTCTGGGGAACCAAGGGAGAAGAGCCCTCACAAGGTACGCTGCTAAAAGCTGTCACGGATTCCAAAACCACCAAAATTTCCCCTCCGTATCCTGAAGTAGAAATTCAGAGGGGTCTGCAATACCCTATCTATGGGGAGTTGGGCACACTCTTGTCCTTCCCTGCACCCACTGCTCTTAGCTGGAATTACAACTCTAACTAGATTCTTACAGGGGAGGGAGGTGGAGGGAGGAAAGGGGACAAGACCAAAATAGCTCTCATCCCACATTCCAAACCTCACAGGAGGGGCACCACACCAAGGGCTGCCGGATTTCAAGCAGCCTAGCTTGGCAGTGGCAGACACTGGCTGGCCTCCGGCTCATTAGGTCGATGGGCAGAACTTGGGGCCCCACTACACCTGTTTGGATGCCAGCCTCAGTCTCAGCCAGAGCTCCAGCTAGATGCCAGCTCCTGGGCCCACGTGAGCAACACTTCAGAGTCTCCCTTTCACAACTGAAGCACCAACAAGGCAAAAGGCCCAGGAGGGTACAGTACTGTGGGACTGGGTGGCAACAGAATGAAGCCACTGAATTTTCTTGCTGTCCAGTGGCAGGTTCACACGAGTGGCTCTCCACTCTAACACCAATCTCTCTTCAACACTCCATACCCAAGGCCACAGGGCCACAGGGATTCTTCAACCAGGGACAATTAACTCCAGGGAGCCTTTAGCAATACCTGGAGACATTTTTGATCATCAAAACTGGGAAGTGGTGCAACTAGCATTTACTGAGTATAGTCCAGGGATGCTGCTTATCATTCTAGAATACACAGGACAGCCCCTGCACACAAAAACTAGTCTGAGTCCAGACATGAAGTAGGATACCTTACCTGGGGGGGCCTCAGACACCTCCAAGCAGCCCCACCCCACCTTGGGCGTGTCCTGAAGGGTGAGGCAAAGAATGGATGCAATATTCAATGGAAGGCCCTTGTGTTTGGAACACTGTGGACACCTTGCAGGGTCAGCCAGGGAGAGGTGGCAGTTCTAGTTTGGAGTTGTTATAAATATGGAATTTATACAAGAAACCACCAGCTGTGCCTTTCCTCCCACGACCATGTAGGCTGAGCTTCAGCACGAAGCAGTAAGTGAGGGTCAGAAGGGAAGGTTATAAGGGCTTGTGGCTCAAGTAGACCTCTGGCCTGCTGAGGCTGCTTGAAAATCTGGATCCAGAGTCAGCCAAGCCTGTGGTCAGCTAGGCTAGCACTAGACACAGCAGGGCCAAAACAGGCAGCTGACATTCCTGCCTGGCCCAGGGCTTCCCTGTGACAGCTAAGGTCAAAGCTGCCACCTGTTCTGCAGCAGTTTCTCCTCATTAGCTTTTTTGCCCCCAGGGGGTCCCACCACCAATACAGTCCCAGGTGCTCTGACAAGGTCATGGTAACAAGAAAACACAGGTGTTTTAATAAGCCACATGCTACTCCATCACCTCCAGTCTCCAACCTGGAGGCAAGAGATGCCAGCCTAACTAGTCTGGGACAGATGTTAGACCAGTGGTAACTGTTCTCCACTGTGGTATGGAAGACTATTGGACTGTAGGTCAGGAGAACTACATTCTGGCCTTAGTTCCACTGGGAACTTCTTGGGTAACCTTGAGCAAGCTACTACCTCTGTCTGAGCTCAGTTTCCCCACCTAATAATGGCCATTGACTGAAATCTAGACCCGAGGCAGAGGTAGGTGTGATTGGCAATGGGTGATTAAGTAGAAGGTGCTGTCCTCCCCCTGCACATTCTCTTCTGGGAGACTGAAGTAAGAGTCCTCGGTGTGGGAGGGGGGAACCGAGACCAAACCCATCTTCCCCTCTCAATCCAGCTCTCCTGATTTCCTGCCTCCAAAGGCACCAAAGAGCTACGCTTAAATCCCCAGTCATCCTGGTCTGTTTTCAGTCTTCATTCGTGTATTTAGTCACCAAGTTCTATCAACTTTTCCGTCAAATGGTCACGGTTTCCCACACCCAACCGTGCTCGAGGTTCTCATGCCTGGATTATTTCAGTCCTCCAAGTTCCCAGCCTCCAGCTTCTCCTTTCAACAGGTCATCCTGCCAGCTTCTGCTTCCAAGAGAGCCCAGCTCTGACCTGGCCACTCTCCTACTGTGCAACCTAACAGGCTCCCCATGGCCCACAGCCCAGAGCAGTTATATCAGACTGCCTTCTACCTGGCACTTGAGGTTATCCACACTCTAGATCCAGCCTGACTTGAATCTGCAAACTCCTATTATTCATCAAGATGGAACCCAAATGTCCCCTCCCATGAAGCCTTCCTTCCCTGATCTCTCACCAACCTCCTACCACCCAATGGCTCAGTTAAATGAAGTGGCCCCCTACATATTTCCTTTACCTTCTCAAAAGCACAAGAGTCTATCTCCCCAACTCAACCAAAGCTCAACTCCATCGGGTCCTACTGGTCTCTGAATCCTCACTGCAGTGTGGTAATAGCTACTGAATGTTCTGGCAACACCCAGACAGGAAGTCCTGCTTCCTAACTAAACAGTGTGTGTGGGCCTCTGACTCCACCCCTTCTCTGGTTATCCCTACAGCAAGGACACAGAACTGAGCACACACCTGAACCTCAGGGTACTGGCTCACTGGCAGAATGTTGCCCCGGGGCAGAAACCACAGGGCCAGGAACCCGGGCCCAGAGATATGAGAAGGGAAAACAAACCATCCGTCCTTGAGGGTAGAGGCGGTCTGGCTTCAAGGAGCGCTTAGCTCTCCCATCCCCAGCTCCTTCAAGGACACCCAAGAGCACTTGACAGAAGGGACATGCGCCATCTCCTGCTTCCCTCTCTTGGCCTGAAAAGTCTTGGCGGTCACCCGTTTTGACCCTGTGCCACCACTTCTACATCCCACCCCCTTGCCTACTTCCCTTTCCTTTTTCTGAGGCCAAATATAAATTCCCGGACAGGAAATGCCTTGAAGGAGCTTGTCCCCACCCTGAGATCCAGAGAAAACTGTCCCTGACACAAAGGAAATGGGCTTGAGAGAGGTAACCTCCTCAGCCCAGGCCTGTTCTCCCTCTGGAAGCAAGGGACACAACCCCTCTCCTGAGTGCCGTGGTCAGCCAGCCAAGCCAGGCAAAGGGAGGGCTGTGATGCTGAGTACAAAGAGACAATGAGTCCCTAGGGCCTTGGGGGCAGGAGGTGACAACATTCAAGCTCAGACCTCGGTGGAGCAGAGGGAAACAGAGCTCAAATTGGTGGCCAAAAGGCTGTGTAAGACCTAAGATGATAGAAGTTTGGTGGTACAGTGGGAAGAATAACAGGCTGACAGTCTGAAGACACAGCTTTTAGTCCTGGCTGTGCTGATTGTTGATGACAATATTTATAACACTGAATGTAATTATAAGTAATTAATGTAGACACTAATATTTACTGAGCACGTATTATGTGCCAGATTGTATGGGGCAAAACTTAACTTCTCATGTCTCAGTGTCATTATCTGCAGAATTGTGATATGATCATAGCACCATCAACATGGGGTTTCTATAAATATAAAATGAGATAATAATAACAGCCAAAAGGTCATTGTTATGTCCCAGGCATTTCTTTAGCTCCTTTTTATGTGGTTTAAGTCACTGAATCTTCACGACCACCCTGTGAGGTAAGTGCTCTGATCATCTATTTGACAGATGAGAAAACTGAGGCCCAGAGATAGCAAGCAACTTGCCCAAGGTCAGCAGCTGAGAAGTGGTGAACCAAGATGCAAATCCAGGCAATCTGGCTCCAGAGTCAGAGCCACCAAGTTACAAGCCTCCTCATTAAATAGGAGAAATCACCTGACACACACACACACACATACACACACACACACACACACACACACACACACACAGAAATACCAGGATATTTACAGTAACGAATCCTTAGCCTGAAGTAAATTTTTATCAATGGAGAAAGCACTTGGGTCACCCCACATCTCGTTTGGTCCCCACATCAGCCCTATCCAAAGCAGGCCTACTTACTGCACAAGTGGATAAACTCAGGCTATGAAAGGTCAAGTGGCTTTTATTGGACTGCAGATGGGGCTAAGAGCCCACCTAAATGTTCACAGCCCTCCTGTTAATCTGTAACCATGTCAGTCTCCCTAGGCTCTCCCATCAAATCTACTCCCTCTTGGCTATGCACTTACTAATTTTACCTGAGCACTTACTTGGTGCTAGGCCCTATGTATGTTGGCACCAAGGTCTGAAAACTGTAAAAAAGTCAAACTCCCCTGGAGTACTTGGCCATAGATGCTACCAGGCCCATCCTTCCCAAGGAGGCAGAGGCTACTAAGATGAACTGTCCTTTGTAGCAGCCCCTGCACCTGGTTTGGATGCAAGGTAACAGAGAATGAGCTCAAAAGCAATGGAGCTGGCAGGTGGGACAGCCTGATGGAAGGAAGTTTGCAGCACCCAAGGGCCCTGAGGTAGGAACACTGTGGGGAGAGCTATAGCTTCTGGACAAAACTAACTCCCCCCCACATATACCCAACTCTAGTATGGGCCACACCAGCTGGAAGGATCAGAAAGTTAATCCAATTAGCCCCCTGCCTATCCCTAATCACCCATACCTTCTAAATGATGCAACCCAGTTGTCAAGACAGCTCATTAAAATGCCTCTCTTCCCTGATGCCACCCAGTACCCTGGTGTCCACCTGCCAGTGCTGGAAGGTGCTAATCAAGTGAGCCTGCTGCTGCTGTCAGAACTACCCCCATATCCCTCCTGCACACCCTCCCCCAACCTCAATGCAGTTCTGCTTCAGAGCATCAATACCCAGCCCTTCAAGTTTTCTCTCCTGTCCATCTGTCCACCTAGGGAGGGGATCAGACAATAGATCTGGGTACTATCTGCCCAGGAGAGACTGATCACTGGTGGGTGTGATGAGCAGTCAGGGGCAGAAGGGAGACCCAAGCCTCAGCTCTTACCTCCTGTGCAGGCATCTGGAAAAGGGCAAGGAGAGGCATGGCACAGTGGCTAAGCGTATGGGCAGTGGGGTCAGTCTGCCTGGGTGGTGATCCCAACTGCATCACTCCCCATCTGCATGAGTTTGGATACGTTCCTCATTTAACCTTTCCTTGCCTCAGTTTCTTCATGTGTAAAATGGGGATGATGAGAGCCTACCTTATAGCACTATCATGGGAGATAAGTAACTTCAAATGTGTCAAGAATCTAGAAGCATTCACTATTGTTATGGGTGTTTCACTGGTACTACAGCCTGTTGCAGTGTCACAACTGCCAGTAAAGGAGGCCAGAGGAAGGCCCTGTGGGTGACCATGGCCAGGGACAGCTTTTCTGGATAAGGGAGGTAGACTCTGAAGTGACAGAAAAATCCAGACCTAAGGCCAAGGAGGTGGCAGGTTGGAGCACAGCACATCCCCAGTTCAGTGAAAAAAAAAAAAAAAAGTATTACTAAAGAACAACAACAAGAAGAATTCTGTTCATATTGTTGGCTCTAATACTGAACAATCCCATGAGGTAGGCACATATCTCCATTTTAGAGCTGATCAAATGGAGGCTCACAGGTGTTAAGACATTTGCTCAGTGTCACACAGTGTTGCATACACCAGAGCACCTGCTCTTCATGACACTGTCCTGCCCCAGGGACCATGGGTACAACTCAGGTCCACATACCCCTCTTTGTTTTTCCCATTTAGAAGGCCCTACTCAGGTGGGGGCCAATCAGTTCAGATGTCTGAGGCAAGGGCTTCACAAGCTCCCTGTCCCTGTCCCTGTCCCTGCCCCAGCTGCATTGACCTCAGTCTGGAGCAGAAACACTGGCTGCAAGTGCCTCTCTCACACCTCAGACAGCCCAGCCTTTGGCAAGCCCAGATAAAGAACAGGAAATCCTCAGCCACCTCCCCAGGAGGTCGCTCCCTCAACCATGGGAACAGAGTGCAGCCTGGACACAGGTTCCTCTGCTGCCTTGGCTGGCGGGGGTGGTTTGGGGGAAACAGAAAGGACTGATTGTCAGGAGACCTTGGTTCCAACTGCTCCCTCCCCGGAGACCGTGCCCTTCCCCCTGCTTGGGCCTCAGGTGGAGATCATGAGGCTCACGCTGGGGGATCACACCATCTATCTTTCTGCACTGCTCTGACAACAGAATGGGATCATGGAAGTGAAAGTGCTTGGGATACTTGAAAGACACAGGAGGATTCCTCGTTGTCATGGTCACTGACTGCTACAAGAGGAATGACTGGGTTGGTGTTTCTCCCGGTCTGATTCACCCTTCTAGGCTCCACTGTGGGCATGGCTAATACTCATTTCCGGCTTCAATGCTCCTTAAAATATCCCCTTCCCCCAACCCCCACCAGCTCAAGAGAAGAAAGCAAGTGGCAGGACAACAGTATACACTGGCAGCTGCCACACAGTACACTGTAGTCAACTCATCAAGGGGAGTGCCTCCTCTCACCAGTGCTATGGGGGCACAGGAAGGTGGCCTTCCTCTCCAAGGGTCCCCCAGTCATGGGAGCCGGCTGGATCTGAATGATGGACAAATCAGAGAGAGAGCTGTAGGAGGTGCTTGGACCCAGGATTCTGTAGTCCAGAAAAAGATCATGGAGAACTTTTCTGGAAAAATTCAGACTAGACATAAACAGTACAGTGAGGAGTTTCTAGATCCCCATTTCCCACCCCAAAGGCCACAAACAGTAGTATATGCAGAGGACGGTAGTGAGACTGTGAAGGAGACTGGTGTCAGGTCCCTGGAGGGTCACCTGGAAAAGCTGAGGCTGTGTGGCCTGGAGAAGATGCAGGGGAACTTGGGTTCTATTCTCAGAACTCTGAAAGTCAGAGAGAGCAGACAGGGTCTAGGTGGTCATAGGGAGAAGAGCAAGGGCCCAGGGGTAGAAATCACAGAGAGAAAGAGTTCAGCTCAACATAAAATAAAACTTTTGGATATTCTATGGATGAAAGCAACTGCCTTGAAACACTGCACTCCTAGGTATTGAAGATGCATGAACAGGAATCGTACAAGTGTTTAGCGGGAAGACCCCAACTGCAGAAGGACAG
This sequence comes from Phyllostomus discolor, assembly GCF_004126475.2. Lineage (NCBI taxonomy): Eukaryota > Metazoa > Chordata > Mammalia > Chiroptera > Phyllostomidae > Phyllostomus > Phyllostomus discolor. The sequence goes on from NC_050198.1 coordinate 97,092,925, forward strand.
TTGGACCGAATGCCCTCTAAAGGCCCTTCTTCAGTGAGCTCTGTCTGCTTCCTACCTCTGGAGCATTATGGGAGAAAGCATAAAGGTGACTTGAGCTGACTAGGCCCTCAGCTGGTTCCCACAGAGACCTGGGATCCCAGCAGCGCCTTGGGCTGGTACTACCCAGGGGGAACAGGTCATTCATTAACTTGCAGTTCCATGGGTCAGAGGGTAGCCAGCTGGGACAGACACAAACATGGGGAGGGACTAGAAATCAAACTGCACGAAAGCCCATGCTCAAGGAAAACCCAAGCTGTGGCAGTGCAGTACCCCACAAGCCCAAACTGATCAGCCAGGCGAGGATATTTAGTGACTGGGTCAGTCAGAATTCGAAGCCAGCTTACCTTTGCCTTGTGGGTAGGAAAAGAGTCTTGACTGGGAACATATACTTTCATAGCTGGAAGGGAGCTTGGGAGACTGCTGAGTTCGTGTCAGCTGCCCTTCCCATTTTAAAGATGTTGGAACTGAGGCCCAGGGAAAGCAAAAGTCTTCTCTAACATCATTCATGAAGAGGTAGCTGTGGAGAGGCACACCTAGAAGCCAGGTTTCCTGACTCGACAGTGAGGCCCATAGGGTTCATGAAATGTTGATTCCTTTTCTTCTCGCTGACACTGCGGAAAATGGCTTGTGGTCTAGAGCTTTCTAAATTGGACCTGGGTCCTAGCCTGACCCTTCCCAACTCCCATTGCCTGTCAACATGCAGGCTCTCTGAGGCAGGTCTCCTCTTGCAGCCTGGCAGCAATAGTGTGGCTGGCAGCTCACATCCCAGCCTGGTGTGGAGGGCCCCATAGCTGTGCTGGAACAGACATACATGTGGCCCCATCCTACCCCAAGTAATGGCAGATCCTCTGCGTGGGCATTCCCCACTCTTTCAGACTTTTAAAATGAGCCAGGGTGATCAACTGCTCCTGGAAACACCCTTACCCTGCCCCCCAACTCTGACGACTAAAAAAACCCCTCACCCCACTGCCCATAGGAATCCCTGTCAACTCAATTCCTTCACTACCTAAGCTGAATGTGTGTCCTTGAAGCAATGTGAATAACTACTTCTGTTTGCCCAAGCGAAGACAGAGGGGCAGAAGTTTAATTGGCCCCAGAAGTTCCCATGACTGAATGAATGTTTGTTAATGTCCCCTTGGGGTAAGGTGACGGTTCAGGATGGGGTCCCTTTAAGGCCTGAGGTGGACAAGGAATTGGTTAATGGCCATGCCCAAGAGGTGACTTTCCAAGGTGGTTATTATGTAGCTCAATCATTAACCAAGCAGTGGCAGGACCCCAGGCTTGTAGGAAAAAAAGCCACTCCTTTCCCAAGGACAGCCCAAGAGCAGGAGGCCGCAGACAGGGAGAGTACTTGTGGGGTCTGTCCGCCCCTCTCACAGCCTGCTCTGGGGAGGTGGGAAGAGAGGCCCAGACGAGGGAAGTTCTCCCTTTGCCCCACGCGAGGGTGGAGGAGGGCTGGCCCGGATACAGAGGAAGTCAGCACACCCTTACTGGGGCGGGAGGGAAAAGCGAGACAGTGAGGGTTTTTATCATGAATGAGAGAGGAAGCTCAAAGCTGGGCCATGGCGATTAGATGACAAGTTGGGAAAGACGCTCATCCTGAATGCATCCTGTTTTGCTCCAAACTGGCCTCAGGGGCCAGGAACAGGGGAGGGGCTGGGAGGAGAGTAGCCTCCCAGGAATTCTCCCAGGTCTGCGGACCTCAAGCTCCTGGATGGTCCTGAATCTGGGGAGGCAAGTGGGAGAGTTAGAACTCCCACTTACCACTTACAGAACCAGGGCACAGAGGTTGCACAAGAAGCCTCCATGAGGGAGCCTTGAAGCTGAAGCCCCACAGACAGGGTGGCTGTGCTGTAAAACGAAGGCTAAAGCTCCATAGTCCCTCCAGCTCGAACCTTTCCTGAGCCTCTATTCCAAGGTTCAGCTCAAATGTCACTGCCTCTATCAATCAATCACCTTCCCCTTAATCAAAAGCACTCACTCCCTGGTCAGGCCTCCCAGGGCAGAATGCCCTCCTAAACAACTGGAAATATGAACACTGCCAGGATACATGGCGATATTTAGGGGCTTTTAATTGCACTAGTGGTACCATGGCTATATTTTTTGAGGCCCTATCTTGTAGAGCTACACATGGAACAATTTGTGGATAAACTGATAAGGTGTTTGGGATTTATTTCAAAATAACAAGAAAGATGGAGGTACAATTAAGGCAGGATGGGCCATGGACTAATGGCTGTTCAAGGTTGGTGATGAGTACATGGAGCCTTATTAGCCAACAACATTTCTACTTTTATATATACTTGAAATTATTTTTAAACCTTTTCATTTATTTTTAGAGAGAGGAAGAAGATAGGAAGAAAGAGAGGGAAACATCAGTGTGTGAGAGAAATGTGAATCAGCTGTCTCTCGCATGCACCCCAACCAGAGACCATGCCTACAACCCAGCCTTGACCAGGAGCCGAATCAGTGACCTTTTGCTTTGCGGGATGATACTCAACCAGCTGAGCCATGCTGGTCAGGGCTGAAATTATTTTTTTTAAGATTTTATTTATTTATTTTTAGACAGAGGGGAAGGGAAGGAGAAAGAGAGGGAGAGAAACATCAATGTGTGGTTGCCTCTCACACACCCCTTATTGGGGTGGGGATCTGGCCTAGAACCCAGGCATGTGCCCTGACTGGGAATCAAACCAGTGACCCTTTATTTTGAAGCCCATCCTCAATCCATTGAGCTACACCAGCCAGGGCCTGAAATTCTTCATAATAATTTTTTCTAAAGCCCTCACCAAAGTGAAGACTTGGTGTGTCACGTATTATCTATGCCACTAACTTCCAAACTAGATGGTAGACTCCCTAAAGGTGCAGTTATACCTGTGTCCTCCACAAAACCGAGCACCAAGCCTGGACTTAATCATCTGTATAGAACCTGGTAGTTTACAAAGCACTTGGCAATGGATCACCTCATTTAATCCACCAAAGTTGAATAAGTGGGGGAAAAATCCGAGAGTCTTAGAGGTCAAGCACAGCAGCACAGCCTGGATCCCCTGTTCTCTGCTGCATACCACCCTGGACCCCCCACCCTGAGCACTTCCATCAGTTCTACAGTCCCTGCCGGTTGAAGTAACAGGTATAGCAATAGTCAGCATGCCAGTTCCCAAGGCAGAATGCTGGGCAAGAAGAGACTTAACATACAAACACAGCACTTCAGATTGTGACAACAATCCACACTGTAGTTTTCAACCCACTGATTCAAGTTTACCAGGACCAACACCCCTCCTACACACACACACACACACACACACACACACACACACTCCCCAAGACCCTAAATCGTAGATGAATAGAGCTTTAATAAACACTTGACACAACAACTGTGTGGGCAGCCCATTGTTCAACTACTCTGTTTATGGTTGCAGGGTGAAACTCACACTTCCCCTCCTAAAACCCTTTTATCTTTCTTTATTTTACCTGATAACAGTCTCCCAAAGACCCTGGGCTATGATACTCATCCTACCGAAAACAGCACAAGGAAAAAAGTTCTCCCCATTGTATTCAAGCCAGTGGCAACTCCTTTCAGCCAGAAACTCCTGGCCCTGTCTTTGTTGAATCTCATCTTTCCAGGGGTGCAAAAGGGAGCTCCAGGAGTCTCCTAGCCAAAATGCACCAGCAGCTGCAACAGCATCCTGATCAGAGAGACTCTGTTCTTTCCTCTTGAGACCTTCTGACTTTCCTGTCACTGCTGCTATCCCTATACCTGGCTCCAGGGGTCCTCTGCTCCTTCTCTAATCAGTAGCCCTAAAAATGAAATTGTAAAACTTCAAGAAGAGAGAAAGGGTCAAAGTTTGGGCTTCCATGTGCCACCTTCTTTACTCCTCTGCTAAAACTGAGAAGGTATTGTGCTTTAATATGGAAGCCTCACCCCCAACACGCACACAGGGTACACAGCCCCTTTGCACAACGTCAACCCCTCTTCTAGCTCTAAACACCTGCAGATGTCTCACCTCCCAACAACCTTTTGTCCCCATATCAGGTAGGGGAGCTACAGACACACAGATAGGGTTAGCATGATTCTCCAAGAGTTTCTTAAGGGGTAGAAAGAAAGCAAGCAAATAGGAGAGACCAAATGAACTCTATCCATATCGTATTTTGTAGCCCTAACTACAGGGGTCCTGGGAGCAAAAATCCCAAATCCCAAATCCAGAACATAGTTGGAGAAAGGCCAAATGCTGGAAATGAGGACCAGTCCAGAATGTTCAGTGATATAGTAGCAGTGGTTTTAGGGTGAAACAGTCCCCTGCCCCCAACATCATCATTCCCATCACACTCTTCCCACTTGCTCCATCAACCACTCAGAAGCCACCTGCAACCCCCACCTTCATTGCACCCTTGGGCTGGCTGCCTTCTCATTCCCACACAAAATTTGTCTTCCTCCATTCCAGGAAGATGAAAGTGAAGGGAAAATTCAGAAAGCAATAAGACAGATGGTGGGTGGGAACAACAACCACTAGAGTGGGGATGGGAACAGGTCCCACAGTAGGAGTCAGGGTTTGAAAATAGCCTTGGGTGTGATTCATCACCCTCTTCTCTGGTCGGCAGACCTCGGTGCTCCAAGTGGGAAGGAAACAAGTCAGGGGCCTCCAGCCCAATCTCTGGGGCAGCAAGTTCTGTCTTGACTCCGCCCCTCCCCACCTTCAATCTGGCCATTTACCCGCCCCACCACCACTAGTTTGGTTAGCTGCATAATTACCACAAAGCTCTCCACCTGCATAGCTCCTCTCACCCTGAGCATCTCAGAAACAAACTTTCACCTGCCAGTTAGGAGCCCGGAGCCACACATGGAGTCACCAGATGTCAGGGCGGAAGAGACCAGCCCTTTAGACCCCAAAATCTAGCTACCCCACCACCTGAACTGCAGTTGAAAACACTGACACACAGAAGGCGCATGATTCTGCTAAGGTCAGGTGAATTAGTGGTTGAACCCCAGTTTCTGGAGTCATAATTCAGCACTCAACTTTAAAGAGTCTAGGGAGAAGAGAAATTGAGAGAATCCCAGACCATCTAATTTGGAAATTCCAAAGAACTTCTACTAAAAGGCTCAGGGATTCTCTAACCCAAAACCACTTTGGACTTAATGAGGAAACTGAGCCCTGAAATATGCGACATATCCAAAGGTTTTCACTTGACCCCAGCAGCTACTCTAATACCAGGAAAGTCCGGGCATTTCTCAGAAGGGAAGGCACTGGCAAAGGGAAAGCCCATACCGCCCGACGAGGGGCTTCCTGGAAATGCTCTCAAACACAGAGGAAGGAGGAGACAGTAGGAGAAGCGACATGACCTGAGCCCAGAGCCAGAAGCCCTGCCACCCACATCCAGCTCTAGTCCCCCTCTGAAACCCCAGAGCGATGGCTCCAGACTCCAGCCAGGCCCGGGAATAACGGGCGGGCAGCTGCTTTCCACCACCCCACTCGTGAGGCTTCGCTGGGAGAAACACGGCCGACAGGCTCAGGGAGTCCCCCAATTTCGGCGACTCCAACCCCAAATTCCGGGACAAAGGTAGCTTGGCTCGCTTCCCCTGCGTAGGTCTGGATGTTCCCATGCTGTCACCCCAACTCCTACCTGGAGGCCGCGTCCACCGCCTTCGGTCAGAGACCCAGACAGAGCTGCCAGCGGGCAGGAAGCGAGCTCAGGCAGGACTACCGCGTCCCGGGAACGCGCGGAGCCCGGGGTCGGGCGGGGGTAACGGTGCCAGCCAGTGAAGCAGCTGCTGCAGCTCCTTAGCTGTTGTCAAACGGAGGCCACTCAGCGCAGGTGGGGAGGGAGCAGCCGGGAGTAGGGCAGTCGGGACGCCCCGCCCACCTATAGGGCCCTCGACCAATGAGGATGTAGCCCGGCCCACCAGACTACTCAGAAAGTCGTCCAAATTGTAGTGGGCGGGGCTCTTCCTCCTACCTCCTCCAATCCTCTCGCGGCTGCCTCTTCCTCAGGTCACACCGCTAGGTGGGGGGGGGGCCGGTGGTGGTAAAGGCGCTAGCCCAGAGCCAGCGACTGGGTGAAGGAGCAAGTGGGCCAAGGGACACACACTAATATTTATTGAGATCTGTATGTGTCTGGCACCGTGTGGGAGATTTAAGTACACGTGCCATGTGCACGGGAGGGTTCAGTGGCTGGCTGAGGATAATGTACCGGGAGTTCAGAAGACACAGCTTCCCTGTGAGATCTAATTAACAGGGGCAACCAAGAGAGAACAGAGACATTAGATGTTTGAGCAGGAAGTTGCCATTACCCCCTTGCCAGGCTCCAGCATTCTGCAACTTCCCCACTCCCCCCATCTTTCTATCCCAAGTGCAAATTCTACCTCCGCAGAGAAATGCATGGAAAACTTGGGGGCATCTGCATTAATCACCACAGGAGAGAGCTCCCAAGAGTTGTAACGGCAAGTACCACAAGAAAGCCAGTTTAAATTCATTAAGAAAGTGTTAAGATTTCATTTCTTTCTTGCTTCTCCTCACAAGAGTGAAACACAAGTTCACAACCTTGATTTCATTGTTGAATTTCAGACTCCTATTAGTCAGGGATGGGAGTATCCAAGAGTCCATACATCCAACCACCATCCTCCACACTTACAAGTACAGAAACTGAGAATAGATGATCACTTAAGTTTATCCAGCAAATCCATGACAAGGAAAATACCTGCACACTGCTATTTTCTCCATACCTAACAGATGAGAGAAATGAAGCTGAGGTTCCTAGAAAGGAGGTACTGAATTTATCTAACTTGTTGGTTAGAGTACCCAACACAGATGAGAGCAAAACTTAGTGATTCTTAGCACAGCAACTTTCTTAGGGTCACTGGAGGCAGTGGCAGAGCCAGACCTAATGCCAGGCACCCCTTCCTGCCTGACCTTCGGTCCATAAAGCCAAACTGGAATTCTCCTGCTTTCCTTCCCTAGTGTCCCTGGTGAGAATCAAAGGAGAAATAATGAAACAAGGCTACCTCAAGTGTGTACCCTTCCTTTCCTTGCAATGGCAAGACTACAGGTGGCACTTTGTTCAAGATGAGCCACATCCCTGTGGGTCTTGTATGGGGATGAGGCTCACCAGGACTCACTCCAGGATACAAAATCCTACCCAGAGTCAGGTACACTTATGATGGGTGGGAAGAAAGACAACCTCTTTTCTGAGGCTAGGCTGTTACATTTCTAAGCAGCCCCAAGGCTCTGAGTTGGCGCCAAACTTATCTTGCTTCAGGAAAACGTTGCAAGGATATTAACAGTGTGGGCCCTGCAATTATCCTACAGCTCCCCTAAGGGCAGGAAACCAGGTCACAGCCCATTCTTTCCACCCCATGGCGCCAAGCACTGTGCCTATAGCAGCTACTCAGTAATGTTTACTTACTAATGGATGAGTGAATTGTGAAAGATATGCAAGGAGCAACCATGAATACATTACAATCGTATGAATAATGAGCAAGCTCAATTTATCTTTCAGTAGATACATTTAACTAACTCAGATATGATGGGCTCTGAGACACCCAGTTCTTTTTTTTTTTAAAGGGCAATCAAACCAGAAAACTACAGAGAGTACAAAAAGTACAAAAGGTACAAAAAGAGCAATTGCTATAAATAACTAGAACAAGAGCTTCCCAGTGTCTGGCATAGAGTAGGTACTCAATAAAAATACACGTTGAATTGTTTGAGTGAACACAATTGTCAGGAAAAATTACCATCTTAATATCTGCCATTCATACTGTGACATTTTGAAATGGCCCAAGGGATGTCTGGTCTATTTCTTTAGGTCTTGTTTGATCTCCTTCTGTTATCCCATGAGCTTCAGAAAGGCAAAAATAGCTCAACCACTAGAAAGACAAAGAGAACTCATCTCTTTCAATACCACCACCATCTCTTGCTCCCCAAGCCACCCCCAACCCTCCAAACTATGCCAGAGTGTTGCATATGGTGCCTGGAACAGATGAGGAAATGGTACCTTCTCACAAGCTCCTTTTTGCATTTTGAGTGGCCTTGAAGATAACTGAAGCCTTTAGAACTGGAGCTTTTAGATCCTTGGCGTCACTTTTCCCACAAGCCCCATTCTTGCTTGTGTGTCCCATAGTACCGCTGCTACTGTCCTGGGTGCCTGCTCAGCCACCAGACAGGAAAACAGAGTGCATGAGGGCTGGCTGAGGGCCAGTAAAAAAAGCTTTGGGGTGCATGCATGCATACATGCATTTGTATGCCCAAGGCATGGGGCTTCCCTCCTTCTACCACAACTGCATCAGGCAAAAGGCAGGACAATGGACTCTGTAGCAAGACAGCCTGGGTACAAAGCCCAATTCTGCTAGTAACTAGTTGTGTGAACTTGGGCAAATTACTTTTCAACATTTTGTGATTCAGTTTCCTCATCTCTCAAGTGTGGATGATAATCACAGCCCTGACCTTATACAGCTGTTGAACAGATCCTCTGGGCTAAATCACACTTACAATATTGGCCGGCACATAAAAAAGTGCTTCTAAGTGTTAGACACAGTGGAAGCCCTGGATCAGGAAGTGGGAGAGCTGGGTGTTAGTCTCAGCTCTCCCACTCTCTGGCTGTGTCACCCAAGGCAAGTCATCATGTGCTCCAACATTCAGTCCCTTCACCTGTCCAATGAAGGTAGAGCACAACCCCTAGCAGGCTGAGTTGAGACAATGAATATGAGGGTACACTGTAAAGGGTGGCAACAGGTGGCAGGATGGCAGTGCATGTGTTACAGAGCTAAGCTTTTCTCCAGGGCTAATCGGCCTTTTTTTTTTCCCCCTAGGCAGTGGCAGGGAGAAACTCCATATGCTATTACCCTGAGCCTCACTCCAAGACACCTGGTTCCCAATAAGTGCCTATCTGAGGGTTTGCAGCAGTCCCTACACACCTCCCTGCCTAGGAATGGGGGTTCCTGAGGCTGTTGCAGGCAGACCCCTGGCCCTATTCTGGAATGGCTGAGAGTAACTTCAGGAAAAAACCAAACAGACCTTTCCACTACTCTTTTCCATGGAGCTCAAGAAGCAGCAGCAAATAATTCCAGGAAACTCAGCCAGGAACGACAAAAGGGGAGAAGAAGCCTGAGGGGAAAATGAATTACACTCGGACAGGCCCATCCAGCACATGACCACGGGTGCCCTCACACTTGCACACACATTCCTGCATGCCTCATCGAAAGCCCACCCGTCAGGCCCGGGAAGATAAAGGCCAGCTCCCTGGTGGCTCGGGGCCCCCACCCAGCCTCATGAAAGGGGGCTATTGATCAGGATCCTACAACATGGGATAGTTTAGTACACCTCATCAAAAAAAAATCCTCAGGAGCCATGGCTATGGCAGGGGGGTGTGAACTAAGAGGAGCAGCCAGAGTAGGGCTAGACATGGGGAGGCAGAGAGGTGGTAGTGGGAGGGGCTTGCAACGGTGAGGGGCACACAGGCACCTCACTGAATGAGCATTACTAAGTGTGGGGGGGGAGGCTGGAGAGCTAGGTCCTGAGAGGAGTACAAACACTGCTTCTCAGCCCAGGGACCACTATAGGGGGGTGCCCACTCTACACACCACACACCTTGGAAGGGGGACTTCTGTGCTAGGCTGGGAACCCTGGGCTGGTTGTGTGGGGAGCTAGAGCACTGGCCAAGCCAAGCACAGGCCAAGGGAGTTTCAGAGGTCCCTCACCCTCTCTGGGCTCCCCCTCCTTAAGCAAGGACCCAGAGGCACTCATTCCCTCCAACCCGCCTCCTAGAGCCATTGAGAAGTAAGTGTTAGGGCAGCTCATGAGACCTCCAGGTACCTGGATCCAGGTCCACTCAGTCACTGTCCCTGACTCTCCCCCAGACACCCCGAATCTTGTCCCTTTTCCCCACAACAAACACCAAAGTGTCAGCTTGATGAAGGGCTGGCCCCCAGTCTCCATGTAACAGACCCACCAAGCCATGATAGTCTGAGGGGCCCCATTTCACACCCAGGATGGGTCCCTGGCCTGGCTTCACTGGTCCATCTCAAAGGGGCAAGAGGTTGTCTACTGTAGGCAGATGGAGCATTTCCCCTCCCCAGTTCCCTCAGGGAGGCCTGCCTGCCTTGGCCCAAATAAATAGGTGAGGTCGCCCTGAGCAGAACACTTAAGGATTGTAGCATTGACACCCAGAGCAGTATGTCCACCCACTCCACACCCCACCCCATTTCTGTCCTTCAGAAGAAGGTCACAGGGTGGTAAGGGAAGATGAAGAAAGGCAAATCCATTTCTAACACAAGCGTCCTTGCACCCACTCCACGCTCACATACAAGCAGTGGAGGTTAGGGTAACCCTCTTTCAACCCCCCTCTCCAATAATCTCCTCTGCCTGATTTAGTTCAGCCCTCAAGCTTGCTCCTTCCTGACTAGGCTCAGTTTCCTCATCTGAAAAGAAACAGGGCTGGACCATGGTTTCTAGGGTCCCTTCTTTCCAGCACATTCTCTGCTTCTGTGAGCTTCTCTGTGTGTTCCCGTAGGAGCGGTGCTCCCAGAAAGGCAACATTCATGGGGCTTCTGCAGAGGAATGGGGGGGTGGGGGCATGAAGGTCCTCTGAGGATGGGTAATAGCTGAGGGCCAGGCCAAAAAAAGCAAAGTGAGAAAAAAGGAAGGGGGTGCTCAGGTGAAAAGGCAGAGGACGGGAAACCAATCTGGCCTAGAAGGTTGGGGACAAGGCCTCCGCCTCCAACACTGACCCCAGCTCACCCTTCGGCAATGGACACCCTGAGCCCTTAAACAGAGTTCAGGATCCTGCCCCCATGCCTGCCACCCTTCCACATGTCCCTCTGGGGAAGGAGCTCCCAGGACACAACCTGGGAGGGTGAGGAGGAGCTGGAAGAGGAGGGGAGATGGGGCTCTTCCTTACCACCCAAGGCTCCCCCATCAATCAGCCTGACCTCTGGTGCAACCAAATCCAGCGCCCATGAAGTTGGAGGGCTGCAGGGGGCGTGGAGGGGGGAGGCACTTTTACAGGCTATGCCCAGAGCCTGGCCTACTCCACCCCTGTGACTCTGCGTCTCTAGGACTTAGCAATCTCAATTCAATCAGACACAGCCCATCCCCTGGACACCCAGACATCTCCTTTCCCTGAAGACAGCCCTCAGATGCACCAGGACAACATCAGGGAGAAAGAACCCGGGGAGTGTGGTGAGGCTTGAGGGCCACTCGACACAGAATATGGACTCCTCTTGGTCTTGGAGTCCTTGTCCCCTCACAGTGGGCCCTCCTCTAAGTACAGCTTTCCACCCCCACTCCCCCAATACCCGTTCTGTCCCTCCGGCCCTCCCCCCTCCCCCCTCCCCCCCCCACTCACTCAATAAAAGTTCTTATCTGACTGTCATCCAGGACCAGGGCTTCCCTATGCATATGTATCAACGTGTCGGTCAACATGGGCACCAGCTGCCAACAGGGGGCTAGGGCACAAAACAGGGCAGATAGGCCCAACAGCTGGGGTGTCCCTGTCTTCCTGGAACTGCCATGCCATTACGGGAAGCAACAGCAGCCCCAGATGGAGAATGGCCCACCCAGACAGGTGGGCAGACAGGTTAGGTCCCGGAGGATAGGGTGAGAGGTAGGGCAGTGATGCTTCCAGGTTGGAAACCTTATGTCTCTGGATGAAGAGGACTACACCCTCACCAGGAAACACCAAGAAAGTGGCTCTTGCACCCCACCTCCACCAAGGCTTCTGGAGCAGGGGCAGGACACTGCAACTCTGGCTTCTACTCTGCTTCTACCACAGATATGCTGTGTGACCTTGCTGAGAGTCTCACCCTCTCTGGGTCCCTATGTCCACATTTGTGCAATCAGAGGGTCTGATGTGAGCATCTCCGTGGGCCCTGTCCTTCATTGCATTCATGTTCCATGACAAATCTATGCTGAGAAACCCAACCCAATTTGCCATTTCCTCCCTGCCATTTTGGCAGGAGCAAGGGACAATTTACTGGGGAAAAGGAACAGGCAGAGCCTGGAAATTTTTTTAAGTGCTCAAAGAAATATTTTTTAAAAAGACAAAGTGCCAGGCACTCTGGGAGACCTGTTAGAGTGCAAACAGGCCTTGGAATGGAGCTTTTGGTCAATTCGAGCTGACCAAAAATGTGCTGCCAGGGGAATTGGGCTGTGTCGTGAAATTAAGGGACAGAGTTAGGCAGTAAAGGACCCTTGGAAGGATGGGAAATGTCGGAAGCTACTAAATAGGTAGTGATACCCAAGAATATAATGATAAAAAGAGACATAGAAGGACAGACGGACAAACAAGGGAATGAAGAGGTGAAAATGCCCACTGAGGGTCAGACATGTAGTGGGACAGGAAGACAGGAGGGTGGAAGTGCGACATCACAGGCAGAGACAAAGAAACTGCTGCAGGAGTAAGAGGTTTATGAAACACCTACTGTGTGTTAATAACCAAAATAATGTCTCTTTTTCTTGAGTGGAGGATGAAGGCAGAGGGAGAGAGGTGGGTAGGAATGAAGCCAGGCAGTTGGGATAAAAGGACAAGACACCTTGGGACAGAGCAAGAGCTAGCTAAGAATTAGAAGAAAGCAGGCATGCTGAGGTGGAAGGTCTGAAAAAGGGCTACTAACAGCCAGGGGTGGGGTTTCAACAAACGGACCTAGGACTACCAGATGGAACCGGGACTGGAACTGAAGACGAAAGGGCTGGTAACTGGGCTGAGCCACGGGGACGGCAGCGCCGAAACTCTCAGCCAAATGCAGCCGAGCCCTGACCTCCCGCCAGGGTTCGCCCCGCTGTGTTCACCTGGTTTCCAGCGCGGCGCGTCGCCCCGGGTGCCCTTCACACCCCACAGCGTCCTTGGCGTCCAGGTCCTTGGCTTTGGAAGCCGCACAGCCGGCCCCCAGCCCTGCGCCTCAGCCATGCGTCGGCAGCGGCTCCGAAGGCTGCAGGCAGCGAGCTGGATCGCTGGCGCCTCGGGTGGTTGCACCCAGACTGAGCCCACAGCCCGGGAAGGACCGAGGGAGGGCGGGGCTGAGGGAGTCAAGGCCTGGTTATTGCCCCGCCCCCCATAGCAGCTAGAAAGTTCCACGCCCCCACCTTGAGCAGGAACCCACCCCCCACTTTCTTTATCCCACACTGGTCTCAAGTCATTTAGCTCCTATACTCTGGCTCCTTACTGCCACTGAGCCTCGTATCTGACCCTTTCTACCCTGGTCCCCTATTTTAGAGGTGTCTCCTCAAAAATCCCACTCCTTCCTACTCTGTTACCTCAGTGTGACAGAGTGAGGGTCTTCTCTGTCCCCAGGTCAGCCTGTCTGCCACCTATTTACCCCAAATGTCACCAACATGTGACCTTGTGCAGCAGATAGAGAAGGAAGGTGGCTTGTACCACCTAGGCACTCAGTCGCTTCTCACCACTTACCCTGGATCTCTGACCACAGCAAGAGGACCTAGGGTCCACACACAGTCGCCGTGAAACCCGTCTGTTACCAAGATTACCCTGGACTTTATGAGGGGAAGCATGCCTTATAGACTCACTTATGTTACAGATGCAAAACTGAGGCCCAAGAATGCAAATGACTTGGCAATTATCTAAGGAGGGCAATTATCTCTACATTGCAGGACTGTTGTGGGGATACAAAGGGGCTGAGCATGGTGTCCAAGTACAGTGTCTGTAAAGGAAGATTTACTTTTATTCTCCAAGAGATCCACCCTGGAGGTCTACCATGAAAAAGGCCTGGACCCAGGACCCTAAGTTATATAACTTAAGTTCCCTTAGCCCTGGCCTCCACATGCAGCAAGCAAACTTGCATTACCTGATCTGCCTTTGTGCACAATGGAGGGAAGACAGAAAGCTGCCAGCTCTCAGACCTGGCATTTCCACTCCACATCTGGTGGTGGACAGTAAGGGGGCAACATTCTAATAGTCTGTGCACTAACTGTGGTATAACCTGGCTCATTTTTCCTGTCTCAGCCTCGGTTTCCCCATCTGTAACAAGATAATAATCCTATGACACCAAGGGAATTATGATAAGGGGATACACAGGTGAACGTCACAGCCCATCCCTCTATCATCTCCATACCTTCTGCCACGAGAGTAGAGGTAAGTAACCACAAGATGGAGGGACAGGCTAGGAAAAGGAAGATGAGTTTGTGAACTGAGATGTGCTTATTTGCAAGAGATTTTTCACCCACTGTCCCCTAGACTCAATGTCAGAGCTGGAAGGGAATACGAGATTAACATCTCGATCTTCCTGTCAGTCATCCGTTTCTCCAAGGCAGCACTGGCACACACTACATGTGTGTCCCAAAACATTTATTGAATGAACGTGTTCTTCACGTGTGGCAGAGGACTTGCCCAAGTGAGTCTGTTTCAGAATCAAGACAGATCTCCAGTCTACTCCACGTTCTACTAAGTCAGGCTGCTTCATGGAATTCTTTTTGGCTTTCCTCTATAGGATCATAAACCATGGGAAGCCCATTCCTCTCTCCCAGCACTCTCTGGTCTGTCAGCAGTCCCCATTCTGGACCAGCTCAACCAGGATGAACAGCCATTGGAAGACTCCTGTTTGTGCCTAGCTGGCTGTTGCCAACCCTTTGACTTCTGAGTTTCCAGCAGTCCCTGCACTACACCTACTACTGGGACAAGTTCCCCTCTGGGGAAAAGGAGGCCTCAGTCAGCTTCCTCCACGCACAGGAGTTTCCCTTTTGCTCACTGGTGAGGCGGGAACACGGGACACAGGGACACAACCCCTCCGCAGGCAGCAGCCTAGAAGGAAGGGCGGCTGCGGCCATTTCCTACCCTGCTAAGGCATCTCCCTCCCTGGCCGGTCCCTCCCCTACTTCCTGAGTTCTGCTGCTTCAGCCTTAGGCAGAACAGTGATGTGAAAGGGCTCCAAAGTTTAACTGGAATCACAGAACCAGGTAACTGGAGAGGACCCCAAAGGTCATTTATTCCCACCCCCTCCCAACTGCAGGAATCCTCCCCCTCTGTTAGTAAATCTGACCTAAGCTCTTACAGCTTCAATTTCCTTTTTTATAAAATGACAGGATGACACGCACCTGACAATGTTGTTGTGGGAGGAAATGTGAGAAAGGATTTAATAAAAGCTAATGTGTACCGAGTGCTAACTCTATGCCCAGCAACATTCTTACCACAACCTCCTACCACCCCCATTTTATAGGTGGCAAAACCGAGGGGCAACAAACTTAATGTATCTTGCTAAATTCACACAGCTAAGAGTGGTGATGGCAGAATCTGAGCCCTGAAGCTCATTTGTCACCTTTGTGATGGCAGCCATCATCCTTGCCCCAGGGAATGGCCCATCGTAAAATTTTAATGAGTTCACATATGCCTGTGTGCCTGGAACTATTGTATTCAAGAAGCCCTAAGGGCCAATGGGGAAATAATGTGAAGAAACTCTGGAGGCAAGTGCTGAAAATGGACCCTGAAACTTCGGCTCCATGCAGGGAATGTCTTTGAAGTCCCCGCTTTTATCTTAAACATCTACTTGAATTTCCTGTTGTCTTTGAGGAAAGCTGGCACTCCAAGAAGATGGACCACATTAGTCCTTGCATTTCTATGCTCCAGGCCACTTCCTTTTACTGCAAGGGTGCCAGACACCTGGCACATAGTAGGCCCTCAGTCACTGAGAAGAGCCAATGTTTGTAAACCACTTTTAATGTGAGCCAGCATTCTAAGCACTTTTCACATATGATTTAATCATCATGATAACTCTTTGAGGGGGTCAAATTATTATCATCGCTCTCATTCTTAATGGCAAAACTGCAGCACAGAGAAGTTAAGTAATTTGCTCATGGTGACACAGTTTGGAAGTGACCACTGGGCTTTAAGCCCAGCCTGTCAGCTTTGGGTAGTAACCACGACATATACCACCTCTCAGACCACAGCATAACCTCTCTTACCCACCTGTCTCCACCACTTTCCACCAGGAAGATTGGGTTGGCTCTTGGAAGACATAGGCCTTATTCCAACTAGATCAGCAGCTCCTCAAGGGCACAGATGTGGAACTTCTCCACCCAGCTCACCCTTCCCCACATTGATGCTATGTAAGGGGCTGGGTTGTGCACAGGGCTGCTCATTTATATACAGCAACTGACTGCTTCCTGGTTTATAGCAGTCTCTTGGACCTAGCATCTATAGGGCTGGTGGATAGAGGCCCAGAATTTGAGGCAGGAGTCCCCTGCCACACTTCATAGCAAAGATCCAGCTTCAGAAATGACTGCCCACCCATCGATAGGGACAAGTCCACACTTCAAGATGGATATTCAGAGCACTGCCCAAGGTCATCCAGCCAAATCATCTGGCATTCCTAGAGCTTCATTAACTTAACTCCATTACCCTCCAGATGTGTTTTTGTATGCTTTTCTCTTTCACAAAAATGCTCATCCTTATTACCTTGAACTTATTTCACAGCCGGTTATTTGGTGCTTTCAATGCATCTGACACTGTTCTAAGCTCTTGGCACATTTTAACTTACAGACTTCTTATGGAATCCCTGTAAGTGCTATTATCCCATTTTACAGATGAGGAAGCTGGGGCATGAAGAAGTGAAGTTATTTGCTCCATCCCCTGCACCTGGCCTGTCAGGCCCTCCTATGAAGAGCACAAGCCATTCCCTTTCTGAGGATTCCCACAGCTCAGTTACATCAGCAATCATTCTATATTGAATTTAGTTATTTATATGTCTTCCTGTCTAATAGGAGTTTGAACTCTCTGAGGGAAGGGATTGTGTTTTCTTGTTTATGGCATATTCATTGCTCAGGAAGGAGTTTGGCACAGAGTTGACACTTAGGGGAATATCTCTTAAAGGACTGAATGAAGAGTGTGTGAGTGAGGGAGTGACCCAGAGGTAGTCTTGACCAAACCAAATGGTGGCTGAGAGATTTGGGGTTTTCTTTCCCCAGTGTCAGTGGGGTGGAAGAATGTAAATACGGCTCAACAGCCGAGCATGAAATACAACCACAGGTAGTAAGGGGAAGAGAGAGAAGGCCTCCCACCCCATCCTACCCTTCAGGTAACTGGACCAGACTTGGCACTCTGACCACAACACCATTTGGGATGATGGGATACCTAGTAAGCCACGAAACCCAGTGGCTATGGGGTCCACTCTGGAGAACTGAGCTCACTGGCTTCTGTGTCGCCCCATCAAACGTCCCAAGACTACCTGTGCAATTCAGAGAGTTATATGGAGAAGAGAGAAGGGCTTAAATGTCACCCTGGGGAGTTGGGGTTTGCTTCTTTTGGCCTCAAACATTATGCTTCAGCGACATTGGTCAGTCCTCTCCTTGCTGGCCGAGTACACTTTGTGAAAGAGTAGAGGGGATTTGGAGTACAACTCTGGATCATTCATTTTAAAAAAAGCTGTGCAAGTTACTGACCCTGAGTTTCTCCACCTAACAAACAAGTAACTTTTTCTGCCCTGCAAGCCTCGAGATAATGGATCTGATCTGAGAGTACTTTGTAAATGGAAATGACCAGCCACAGATTGTAAAGCAGGGGGAGTGCTACTTCTAGCAGTGTTCTCAGCTTTCTAATTGAAGGCAGAAAAGGTCAAGGGCCTAGATCTCAGCCTTCCCCAGTCTCCACCTGGCTGTGTAGGCCTATGGCCCAATCATCAGCCTTTTCCGAGCCTTAGTAAAATGGGAAGGAGGAAAGGATCATTACCGGCTCTTGCAAACAAATCCATAATAACACATGTGGATTTTACCAGCTCCAGAGAAGGCAGGGCCTCCCCCAAGAACTGCAACTCTCAAAGCAGCCTTGGCTTTGAACACCAGCTTCAGCACTTACTACATGACATGTAACACTTATCTGGGCCTCAGTTTCCTCACTTATTAAATGGAGACAATAAAACCTACCTCCCTAGACTATTATGTAGATCGAATACAAAAGCTTTGATAAGACCTGCTTGTCAGTGGTGAACTCACTCTACTTAGTCCTTTGCCCTGCCTTATTGCTTTCTTCCTGTCCTTGTATCACACAGGCTGCTCAGTTCTCATGCTTATTAATTTTGCCTTTGGAAAGTAGTTACAGCACCTACCCACAGTTGTCCCTCGCCCTCAACTCACTAGCCTCAGTACACACACCTTCACCCAGTCAGAACTGGCAGGAGCCCCCCTCCTCTTCCCATCACCTGGCAAATTGTAACACCTACCCAAGGTAACACATGCACTGATATCTGGCTCAGGGGTCAAGGCTCTGTCCGTCTGAGTGGCTGGCCTGGTCATGAACAAAAGCTGCTTTTGTGTCAGAGAAACAATTTGCCACTTGGGGGGTCAGTAATCAGCCTCCCGTATCCCCACCGCCTTGTGACTAGCCAGGAGGGCTGGCCAGCTGTGGCAGTAGGCAGGCTTTGTTTGCATCCATCATTTGGTACGTTCCCCTGGGATTCCAGGCCAGTCACAAGAGAGCCCCCTGAGTGGCCCAAACCTCCATGGCAGCCCAGCCTGGCCCTGGTTAGTTCTCAGTGAGCATCAGCTCCACCCTTTCATGGTCCAGTTGGAGATTTTGAGTTCCACCCAGGGAGGGGGCAAGCAACTCAGGGCCCTGCACCTGGGC
This sequence comes from Phyllostomus discolor, assembly GCF_004126475.2. Lineage (NCBI taxonomy): Eukaryota > Metazoa > Chordata > Mammalia > Chiroptera > Phyllostomidae > Phyllostomus > Phyllostomus discolor. Next base: position 97,111,513 of record NC_050198.1, read on the forward strand.
TCTGCCCTCCAGTATTTGTGCCTACCTTGTTCTGCCTTAGAGATTCAGTCTCCCAGAACTAACTCTCTCTCTCTCTCTTTCTCTCTCTCTCTCTCATGGGCCCTGAGCAGTTCAAGCAATCAGGTCACAAGAAGGGGTTCCAGAGAAGTCCTAAAGCTCTTTAGGAAAAACTTTTCCTATAATTTCTTCTCCTTGGGGTGTCCTCAGGTAAGCCATGCTGAAGGCTGGAAACAGAAGTTGGCAATGCACAGGTTCTTAGATAAAAACCGTATGCCTTGACCGGATAGGGGCATCCACACATAGCTGTGGAAGGGTGCAGCACCAGGCCAGTCCCCTGTACTTTCCCCACAATAATGGGTTGGAAGCTAGGATCTGCCATCCAGGGACCCTGGAGGAGAAAGCTGTGTGAAAATGGCCACTTGGGGCAATCAGAAAGCAGGATTTAGCCCCAGGTCAGCTGCATCCTCCAGACTGGAGACCTCAGGGTCAGGAAACTACATTTCGTGTCAAAAAAGAACCCCAAACCCTGTGCAGGAAGAGTCTCCATGAGGACAGGTGCTGTATTGTTGTCTTGACATCTGGAGCAGTTCCAGCAGGGTAGGAGGGTCCAAACTGGCTGCTCAAACTCAAGGCCCAGGGATAGGGCCTCTGGATCAGAGTCCCCTTCCCTCCTGCTTACCCTCGTCCCCCAGTTCTTCTCTTCCCAAGCCTGGACGTTGTGTTGTCCTCCACACCTGGGGGAGCTACTGCACTCCTCTCTGGCTTTGACTTACTGTGTAACCTTGGGCATGTTACTTACCCATTTAGGGTCAATGATATCTTCACCTGAGCATAAAGCAGTCCGATGCCTAAGATCTGGGCTTGTGAATTGTGCCTCACAGTGTCAGGGGAGCAACCTCAAGGCCTACCTCGGGGATGTTGGGGAGGACAGAATAAGGGGAGGCTGAGTCTGGGGTCTCTAGGCCCCCACTCTTCTCCCATCTTCCTAAAATCAGAGCCATGCTGCTTTGTATCTGTTTTTATATATTGGGGTTCCATATCGGATTCAGTTGGGGAGGAAAAAGAAAAAATGTTAAAACCAATGGACTAGATATACGTTCCCCTTGTACCTGGGCCCCAGTTACCTTCTGAGTGATCATAACATGCTATAATATAAGTAAAATGTTTAGGACAGTGCCCAGCACATAATGATGATGACAATAATAGCCACCATCTATTGAACAGCAACTATGTGCCAAGCATTGTTCAAAAGTTGTACCTGGGTGAATTCATTTGATCCTTCCAAAGCCTTCTCAAGAAGAAAACACTATTATTATCCTGATTTTATAGATGGCACTGAGGCACAGAGAAATTAAGCAACTGGTCCAAGATCACACAGCTACTGAAAGATGCAAGTAGGATTTGAATACATGTGGAATGGCCCTAGGACTCTCATTCTTAATCAGTACAATTATTGGTTCTCAATGCATATTTAGTTATTTTATTACTCCTGTGGTAATTGTTATTTTCACTGGCAAATTATGTTACCCTCATCTGTAAAATGGGCTGAGTTCACTTTGCATTGTGGCTGTGTATCTAAAAATCAGATCATAGCTGGAGAGTGGGTGTGTTCTTGCTTTGGCAGCCTGGCCTGGCTGCCTGATGCCCTCATGTGCCAAATCTGCTGAGGTAAAGCCTACATTCTGGGGCTACTTCTCCAAACAGTGGGCAGGGGGAAAATGCTGAGTTTGCTAAGAAAAGAAAGACTGGCTCATAAGCTCAAAGCCTAGAAGAAACCAAGCGGCAGAGCCACTGGGAACTGATTAAGTGGCTAGATGTCCTGCATGAGACAAGACAGCCAGCTCATCCTTTACTGACCCCACCACTGTGAATGTCCTCCACTTACCTGGCTCAGCCTGCCTTCTTCCCTTTTTCCTCCTTTTCTGGTCTCCTCTATTTTTTTCCTTTCATCTCTCCTCCCTCTCCTTGCTCAGCAAGACCCATAATAACTTGCTAAACCACAACCCTCATATTTCTTATATTTCCACTTTCCAGGCGAATTTTGCAGTTGGTCCCGACTGCTTTACTGGATGGACCCTCCCTCTCTGGCCATATTCATCTCTTCTTGGGTCCCACCCACCTTCCCAGGCTACTTCCCTCAACCTCAGCCTTTCAGACCAGAGGCTTGCCCCTTCCTGCATTTACTTGGCCATCAGAGCCACCAACTCCTAGGGCAAGGTCCTTCCCTTTTCTGGGTCTCAGTTTCTCTGCCTGTTAAAGGTAGAAAGGGAATGATTGGACTAAATAACATCTGAGGAACTTTCCAGCTCTAATTTCCCACAGTTTTACATCTGGTCCATTGAAAAAAAAATGGAATCTTCCTGCCCATTTTCCCATTCCACCCCCCTCCCTCTCTCTCTCTCTCCGTCTCTCTCTCTCTACCTCCCTCCCTACACATACACACACACTTATGTGCTCACACATGTGCATGGGGCCACTCTGAAAGCATTAGTTGGGGCCAGCATCTGAAGAAATGGGAGCTGAGGGAGGTAGAGGGTGTCAACAGTAATTGCAGATTTTTCAAAGTGAAGCAGAATTTTGAAAGCCAAGAACGTTTAGGAAGGTGGCCCTCTCAGCTGGGTTTGCCTCCAAATGAAGGTCAAGGAATGGTGTGCCCAGAACCAGGGCAGGAGCAAAGCATTGACCCCTATAGGTATGGCACACTGCCTGGGATTCAGCTCATGTCCCTGGCATTCACCACACCTTGGTTCACACAGGTCATCTGGACTCAGGGCAGTGGGGACCTGGCTCCAGATGGGTTAGATTTCTGTTCTCAAGGTGCTTACAGTCAAGTCACAGAGACAAGCATGGAGATAAACAGAGCACATCTTGCAGTTTCCAAAGCACTTTCATTGGTTTTTCTTTGGTCTTCACAACAAGCCTGTGTGATAGGAGAGGAACTGTTTTCCCATTTTACAGAGCAGAGGACTGAGAGTCAAAGTAGAGAAAGAATTCACCGAGGCTTATCTGAGCAGCAAGTGGAGAGCTGAGACACAAACCCAAGTGTTTGCTCTCCAGAGCCAGCACTCTGTCCAAAGCATCATGCTCTGTCATTCTCACTAGCTTGGACAATAGAAGTTTCCTAGGACATTACAAAAAAAAAAAAACAAAAACACCTTCCTGAGGAAAGTGGGAGTAAGGGGTTATGGAACTTCGGCTATTCATTTCACATCCAGATATACAGGTAGACATTTTTCTTCAGAGGATGTATTTTATTTCTAGCCTATATATGAAAAGGAAAAGCTGGAACACAAGGCATAACATGATCCATGCTGTGAGACACATATTCAGTGTTCTGGGGACACGAAGGGGGAGGGGGCAGTATTTGAACTGAATTTCATAGAATGGGAAAGATCTAAACAGACTGAGATCACTACAGGGGAGTCACAGAATCTCAGAGACTCCAGCCGTCCACTTCCCAACTCAGCAGCTGTTGCTGGCTTCTGAGGCCACGGACCTGCCTAAAAGGAATTCTTCCTGAACAATTATGTGCATATAGTGGGCAGAATTTCCTGTTTTCTTCCTTTCCTTATTTTATATTGTGAGCTACCTGGGCCAGAACCTGGGGCTTGGGAAACACCTGCGTCATCCACCTGTCCCTCACCTGGACTGTGATCGTGGATTGCTCTGGAGATGTCCAGCCTGGGGCAGTCCAGCCAGACATGGGCAGAAGGATCCAGAGGAACCAGCACACTTACAAACAGAAAGGGGCCCCAGCCAAGCCTCCCCACACTGCTTTTCACTGTTTTTCTCTAGGGTTCAGGATTAAGTATCAAACAATCGGATGGCAGATGACATTTTTGAAAAATCACACTTTTGGAAAATCAAGGTCAAACCCGTCTCCAATTAAGGGTCACATAACCATCGTGTGCAGGACCTTGAAGGACCTTAAAAACCCTATCCAATCCCTTCATTTTAATTATGGGGAAATTGGGGCCCAGAAGGAGAAGACACTTGCCCAAGGTCGCAGAGTTTGTTAGCAGCCAAGTCATCGTGTCTGGTTATACTTTAGCCCTCGCTGACAAATGACCTTTGCTGTGAGCTGGGCTTCCAAGGGGCTCATTGGCAGACATGAGAAAGCAAGCACATCTGGTCTTTGGAAACTTCAGGTGTATGAAACACGTCTGACCCTTCCATCACTCCACCCGAAGTTGCCCTCTGGCCTGCACGCTGCCTCCCTGCAGTGGGGGTGGGGCTTCAGAGTCATGATTCAACCTGGGCCCTTCCCTTGTTACAGGCCCAGGGGCTCATTCCTGAGGCCTCAGCTCCTGTGTTCTTAATCTCAGATCAGACTTCTGAACTGAAGAAAACATCTGCCCCTTCCCTCACCCTACTACCTGAGCTAGTTATGGTGGTCATTTTCTGATCATTTAATAACTATAATTTGTGTATTACCTGGGAGCTTATAGAGCACTCTCCCTCCCACTATCACACTTAGTTCACATGACAACCTAAGAGTTGTGTATTTGGATCCTCATTTTAAAATTGAGAAATCTGAGGCTCAGAGAGGTAGGTGATCACATAGCTCACAAGTGACAGAATTCAGACTGAGAACTGTCTGAATTTTCCAGAAACTAAGCTCTTTCCAACAGTTTAATGCTACCTTTTTTGCTTGTTTCTTAGCAAAGATGGATGAGTGAAAGGATGGACCAAATAGTTCCTGAACACTGTCTTTGTGGCCGGCTCTGTATTAGGCACGAAGATGCAGAGAGGAATGAGACGCAGTCTGTACCTCTGGGAGCCCAATATATCAGTGAGTGCCTCTCAGACTTTTGCACCAAAGTACCCCAAATGGCTAAACATCTCCACACAGCCTGAAGGAGCTAGAGAAGCCACACAGCCAGTCACAAGTGAGCAATTCCTTTGAAGCCTCTGCTTTTAGCTTACAATTAATTCATGTGAATATAGCATGCCATTTCATACCATATATCTATGCTCGTTATAATATACAAAGGATATTTTGCCCCCGGATCTTTTAGGGAAAATGGACCATCCCTAACAGATGCTTTTGAAAACATCTTCCAGGATGCTTATGTCTGGCCTGGGGATGAAAAATAGCCTCCTCTGAGAAGCAACAGACAAAGGTAAGATTTTGTGTGATGAAGGTGCTGTTACTCTGAAAAACTAAGAGTTTGGTAAAGAGGCTCTGGGCATATGTGATGCTTGTATATATGTGCCTGTACAAGCTCTAGAGGTGGCCCAAACTATTCCTTCAGGACCACGTTGCTTTCGCAACCAGATGATCCATACTTCTACTCCACCAATTAGCTGTGAACTAGCCATGCTCTGAAGCCCAGAAATCAGAGCTGGGGAGGACTAATGGGGTTCTGGAGGGTTTTTTTTCTAAAATACCTTTTGCATTGGCCCTTTTAGTAACTGTGATTGGAAAACAAGATGACAGCCACTGCCCAGTGACAGAGACCTGAGAAGAAAAAGCCAGACAAACTTACAGCAGGTCATGTGGGATGATGAAGTATCGGTTTTTTGCCATGCATAATGCACACCCACATTTTTGTGCACATTATACATGGGATTATTATGCCTATTATTATATCTGTGATATGTGCTCATTATACCCATGTATAATGAGCATCCTTATTTTTCCCAAATTTTTCCCAAAAATATGGGCAAAAAACTGTGCATTATACATGGCAAAATAGTTTCCCTAAGAGATATTTGGGGACTGGGAAAGTGCTTCCCTGCTTTTGCTGGCTTTCTTAAGGCAAAAGCACACGCTTTGTAAAGCCTGAATGTTGTTCTACCATTTGCTTGTTCTGTACTTAATTTATGTCTGTTTTCTTCCTGATTTTAAAGGCAGGTTCTGAGTCCCAGCCTACTTTGATGATCCTCAAGGAAACAAGCAAAGGGGCTTGGCCTCTCTCTTGGGCCATAGGTTAAAGGGAGCAGGGCATCTCTGGGGACCAGATGTGGTGATAACAGCAGTGAGATCAAAGGATGACAGCCACAAGTGGCGCATGGTGGGGGAGATTCTGAACCTCCTTGACAGTCTCCTTTTGGCCTTTTCCTCTTTCCAAACCTTGGAGGGCTTTGTGTTTTGCTTTTAATAACAAGGCCGTTCCCTTCCCCTGTGGAATGTACTCCCTGAAATATCATGCTCCAGGGGCACGTGGACACAGAATTGGAAGCCTCTGTTCTCAGGAGCTCGACTTCCTATGTTTTCGTTTTTCTTCTCAAAAAACTCAAACCAAACCAGCTCTTCCTGTTTCTGGGTTTGGGATGTGGAAGATCACACAGCAGGGACTCTCCAGCAAAACAGGTCAGAAGGGGCCTTTGAAAGCTGCCCCTTGGCTGTCCTGCATGGGAGGAGGGCTGTTTGAAAGGAATTTAGTCCTATGGAAAGAGGAGGAGACAAGTAGGAAGGCTGTGCAGAGGGAGCAGCTCTGCTTCTGGCACCAGGTTGCTCTCCTTTGCCCTTGCCCTTACCTTTTCTTCCTCTACCCCCACCAAAGCCTGGGTACCAGAGAGCCTCCAGCAGCTGAAATGCCAATCTTCAGCCATTGGTGACTACCAATTTGGAGTAAGCTTAGAGAAAAGTCATCAGGACTGTGAGAAATCATTTGAGGAGCTGGACCTCTTCACTCTAGGGAAGGACAATTCTGGGAAGGACATTATAAATGTGTGGGGACTTGAGTTCAAGTCTCAGTTTTACCACAAACAAGCTGTCTGCTGTTGTGCAAGTAGATCAGCTACCTTTTCTGGGCCTCACATTCCCCAGCTACAATGAGAACATCAGACTATATGAGCTACCAGGTACCTTCCATCTCAGACTTTGGAAAATTCTAAATGCCAGCACTTTAGTCATAGGGAAGAAGGAACATGTGACTTTCATGAGACACCAAAGGGTAAAAAAAGGACTATCAAATGGAAGCTGTGAGGCAGATTTTGGGTCAATATAAAGAAGAACTTCCACTGACCATACCTGGAAAGTGTGGTGCAAGCCCCAGTGGACACATAGTAGGAATGGTATAAAAAGCAGCTTGTTAGCCTTTTGAGCACTGGACTAGAGCAGCGGTCTCCAACATCTACTTTTGTATGGCCAACTACAGTCTCCAAATGAAAACTTCATGGAATCTCAAGAAGATAAAATAGATTGAATATTTATTTGGTTGAATAAAACACCCCTCAACTCTGTTCTGCCCTCACTTACCACAAAGAATCTCTAGGAACTCTAGAGTCCCTCAGTACCAGCTTTGGAAACCACTAGTTCATATCATCCTTAAGTGCAACTTCTTGGCTTGAGGTATAGGGCAACCTCCAAGTTTCAAAGGTTTGGTGGAAATGTTTTTTACATTGCTCTACATGAGTGGCTGAAACTACTGGACCCTCAAGGTTCTGTCTCAAAACAATTTGTCATCTGGAAAAAGTCGGGGCCCTGAGTCAATTTGTTATAGCCAGTTCAGAGCTGAAATAATAGGGAAGAAAGGCTTCTGAGAAGAAGGCAGTAATCTGATAACCAGGAGCTCTTTTGCTATGCCATCAAAAATAAAAGACACTCACCCTGGCTGGTGTAGCTCAGTGGATTGAGCGCGGGCTGCGAACCAAAGCATCGCAGGTTCGATTCTCAGTCAGGGCACATGCCTGCATTGCAGGCCACAGCCCCCAGCAACCGCACATTGATGTTTTTCTCTCTCTCTCTTTCTCCTCCCTTCCCTCTCTAAAAATAAATAAATAAAATCTTTAAAAAATCATTTATTAAAAAAAATAAAAGACACTCTTTGGCAGATTCATTGTTTATGTGAGGCCCTGTGCTTAGTTCTGCGAAGATGGAGGTCAGTCAGATACAGTCCTTTAACATCATGACCTCATGTTCTTTGAAAGATACAGAAAAGAGGCAAATTTGAAAGAGTGTGATGTGTTATAATAAAAATATGGACAAGATGTGAAGGGATGCCAGAAGCCAGCTTCACAGGCAAGTAGAGGTGCTGCCAAGACACACCCAGTAGAGAGTGTAATATGAGAATTCATTATACTTATAGAAAATAATGTGTCACCCCCATGGAACTCAGAAATGTGGAGATGTTGTAAGAGATGAAGAAATAAAGATAAGTTGTTTAAGTTGTGAAGGACCTGGAATGTCAATGCAAAGAAGGTGGGTTTTGACCAAAGGTAGGGAGCAAACAAAGGTATTTGAGCAAGGTTAAACTTTTCTTTGAAAGAGAGAACTCCAGCAGCAGTATGTAAGGTGGACTGGAAGCAAAGGCATGGTGGCAGGGAAACCAGTTCAGAAGCCGTAGCAAATATCCATCCATGCCAGAGCTACCGAGGGCCGAGATGGAGGGCTATAGTAGCATTGATAGAAAAGAAGGGCAGGTTCAGGAAACATTACAGAGAAGTTTTGTGGGTATGATGTGGTGACTGGATGGCAGCAAACGAGAAAGATGGAGGAGTCCAGGTGATTCCTATGGTTCTTACCTGGGTGACTGGATGGATGATGGTAACTTAACCAAGAAAGGGAGCCCTGGAAAATGAGGTTTCCAAAAGAATGATGAGGAATTTTGATCTTTAGTGCTGAGTGTGAAGTACTTGTAGGACCTTTTGGTGAAAGTGTCTAATAGTACTTCCCACATCCTTTCCAGACCTGTCTTTTTATCTACAATCCCCACTCCTTCCTGAGCCCCTATGCAGCTATCCCGTGCTCACCAGCCCTTGCGCTCTGACGTTCTGGATTGGCCCAGGCTGTGAAAATGGCTGATGAGGCTGTGTCTCAGAACATTCGCCTGATCTACATCTGTAAGCCTGGGCCTGACTTTCTGTGTTGCATTCCTGCATCAGGAACCTGGGTTTCCCAGCTCCTTCTGTCCACAAAGAAAACTGTTACACTCCTCCACAGGTCTGGAAATCTTTCCCCATCACAAGGAACATCTTGAAATTGCCCTTTGCACTGACCTTATCCCCGCCCCTCCCTCTTTTCAGTCTGACTCTGGCACGGGTGGCAGTCGGGGGGTAGGGGAGGATGACACAGAGTCAGAGTGCAGAAGACCTTGGGCCCTTCTAGTTCAATCTTCTCATTTTTCAGACAAGGAAACAGAGGCCCAGGGAGGGGAGACAACTAACTCAAGGTCACAGAAGAAGTTAATGTCAGATCTGGGACTAGATCTTAGAATTCTCAACTCACAGTCCAGTGTTTTTGCCTGGAAGGAATTCATTGTAGATCACAGTTGAAAGATTTCCTGTCTCAAATGATAATCAATTCCAGATACCCCCTAACTAAGTAGATCTTTCTACTATTCCAACTTGTTAGGTAAAATATCTGTCAAATGATAGATAAGCTATGACCTGTAAATGTTCTTCACATAATCACAAATCCTAATTGACCAGGTCTCTCAAGAATTAGTTACAAGAATTATTTAATCATTTTCAAAAGAAAGGAAGTTAATGGAATTATTATTCTGATGATTTTTATAGGCTCAGCATTTCAGTCTACTACTGCCCTCCTGAGCTTTACAAGTGATGCCCAGTCGCAATTCAAATAAGTGTATTTGTTTCTACGTTTTCGCCCTTTTAAACTGGTCTCCCAGTGTCCTCAGAGCTGGAGGGAAAGGCCTGGAGTAGCTGATGGATAGAATCTGGTGCTGAGGCCAAGCCTGTAGCCAAGCTGGAGCCACTTGGGTTGGGGAGCCGGGGCTCTTATTACAGGCCAACTATTATCCCCCAGGTTGCCTCAGCCACTTCAGCAGGAGCCCAGAAAGAAGCCTGAATGGCTGTGGGCAACAAAAGAACTTTTGTGCACTGGGAGCAAGGGGCCTCAGGGAAGATTTGGTGCAAGGGAGGTGCAAGGGAGGTGCAAGGGAGGTGCAAGGGAGGGAAGGTCAGCAGCCTCCTCACCTCTGCTCTCTGCTGGGAAGGAGAGCTAATGGATTAAGCAGAAGTGTGGGGTTTGGAAGTCAAGAAGTCATTGACTTAAAGAGCAGCAAGATACTTTATAGATCATTTAGACTAACCAATTCATTTTATAGTTGGGGACACTAAGACCCAGAGAGGAGAAGAAACAGGCCCAAGGTCATACAGCTGGCAAAGGGCAAACTCAAAACTGAAACCTAGAGCTTCGGATTCTCACTTCAGTACTTACGAGGCAGTTCAGAATTGTGGATTTCATTTAGAGGGAGAAGCCTCCAGAACCTGTCTTCATCTGAGGAGCAACTCATGCTTAACAACATGATGCGAGGACTTGGAAAAATTATGAAGTGATGTGGGGAACCCAAGAGCACCTAGTGAGTCTTGGAGTGAGTCCCAAATGCTGGAACCATCTCCTAACCCACTGGTTTGTGCTACCATAACTAGCTCTGTGTTTTCCAATGTTTGGTATTGTTATACAGGGTCTGGCACAAATAATGCCCCTTTTCATTACAAAATCTTTTATTATAAAATCATAAGCATGTAATTCTGTAACATAACAATATCACATTCAAGCACACCATATGATATTTTAGGTGAAATGTTCAAATTAAAACTATAAATTATCACACCCATATTGTTACCCTACCAACCACACTCAAGCAGGCCTTACCTCTGCTGGGCCGTGTATTTATGGGATGATTTCACACAAGACATTGACATCTTAAATTGTGACAGATACACATTGAACTCGGTATGTATTAGAAGAAATATAACTAGTACCTCAAACCCTAATTTTATAGATATTAGAGCTTAAAGTGAGGTTGTTTAAAATTGGGCTGCTTTTCAGAAAAACAATATGCATATAATGGCATAGGATAAAGTGATGGCAAATATTGTGAAGTTGGTTCACATATAAGCGAACGTTGGAAAACATTGTACTAGTGGATTCTTGGGTTATGATGGCAGGACCATCAAAGATCATTCAGGCCATACTCCAGGGCTTGGGCAGCCCTACATATGTTGAAGCCATTTGGACATTCTTTTTGTTTTCCCTTAAGATTTTATTTATTTATTTATTTTAGAGAGAATGGAGAGGCAGAAACATCAATGTGAGAGAGAAACATTGATTGGTTGCCTCTCATACATGCCCCTAGAACCCACAACCCAGGCATGATCGGGAATGCAACCAGTGACCTTTTGCTTTGCAGGACAATGCCCAAGCAACTGAGCCAAACAGGTCAGGGCCAGTTGGACATTCTTTTTGTTTGTTTGTTTGTTTGTTTGTTTGTTTGTTTGTTTATCTTTTTTTTTTCGTGGACGCTGTGCTTGCCCTGCTGGAGTGGTTGGACATTCTTAATGTTCTCTTGTGAAGATAGTGCCAAATGTTTTCTCTGTCAATGACCCCATGTAGGACAAAAGCAGTAGCATTTCAGAGAAACCTCTGATTGACTGATCTTAATAGCAAGAAGATTAGATATGCAAATTACATGCAATTGTCACCTGTGAGTCAGAGTCTCAGCTTTTTCTTCTCTAAAAAGTCCCTGGTTGGTCGTCTCCTCTACTGATTCTGTTCCACTGTGGTAGAACTTATAAGAATGGCATATAAGAACACAACAGGCTCAAGGTGCAAATGGAACATTAAGGGTCGGAGAGAGGAATGTTCTTCAGATCATTCAACCATGAGAGGCACAGTCAAGACTGGACCCCAGGTCTCTTGACTCCCAAGTTAATGCTTATTCCACCACTGCCCCACATGTCCTTCTCCATTGCCCTTTCCTCACACTCCCCTCAACCACGTCCCCACCCCAATTCAGGCAGCTGCAGTCTCCACTGAAGTCTTGTCTGGTACAGCTCACTTTCTTTAGACCTGAACTCATCAAAGACCCAAGAATCTGGTAACATGGGTCACCTCCAGGAGGATTCTGAGTGGTTAAGGGACAGAAATGAGAAGGCTGTTTTGAGCCTTGTTGAATTTTGAAACATGTGAAGGTATTACCTAGTCCAAAAATAAAAAGCAAAACAAAGAGTTCTGTTTCTTCCCTGAGCTAAATCTCAAAACTAATCACATTGATTTAGCACTATGAAGTTTTTAATTGCACTATCTCCTGATCTGTAGAAGAACCCCATGCAATAAATTGCCCCATTTTATAGATGTGGACAGTGATCCAGAGACAGGAAGTTCCCTGCCTGGGCTCACACAGTGAATCAATAATGAAATTTGGGCTAAAATCCAGGCCCCTGATCCCCAGTGCCTTGATGCTTCTTCCATAGCCACATCCAAAGCTCATGATTTGTGCCAGGTTATCCTCGGATCAGTCTGAACCAATGTGTTCACATTTGCCCTTAAATAGACATTTTCAAAACTTTAACCTAAAGAATTAGCACAACCAGTCCCAGCTCAGCTCTGTAGGTATCCACTTCTTCTGCCTGGCACCAGCCCCTAAAACACATGTGTCTGTCCTCTGGAAGCCACAGACCACTCAGCCACCTGGTGCCCACCCTCCCAGGATTCAGCACTGGCTACTTAGCCTGGCACAAACATTCTAATGAGGCAACTTGGCAGCTGCAAAGGCATTCATCTGGGGGGAGGGTCACTATTTCAGGGCCTAAGGGGTTTCTTTTTAGCCTTCGCAGCTGGTGTCTCTGAAATGGAGAAGTTGGTCCTTCCCCAAGTATGGGCAGCCCACAGATCTTGTGCCCCCAGAAGTCTCTGCTGCAAAGCAGGAACTGTGCTCAGCAAAAAGGCCTGGAATAGTGATGGGGGGAGGTAGGGGGTTGTGGAGAAGCAGATGTATGTTGTGTGCTGATCAAAGCAGTGTTCCTGCTTCAAAATAGGTCCCCTCTCATCTACTGTCATGGCAATGCAAATAAACACCTCATTCTGTTGGCTCTTCTTCCCTTTTAGCAACCACCACCCAAGAACTTGTGGTCTTAAGGTGGAAAAGTCCTTGGGAGGTCATCAGATCCTTTGTCTGCCTCTTGGTAACACTGTGTCCAAATTAGCTCCAACTACCTGGGGAGGTACTCAGGACTCACACAGGTCCTTAGCATGTCACTCATTAATTACTGATTTTCTGTTCCATGTGATCCTCCACCCTTACTGTCACCTAGGAGCTGTACTCATTCAAGTCATGAGCTCATCCTGATGAAAAACTGGAGCCAATAGACATGGCTGAGATGGGGCTGGAATCAGGAGGATGGCCTAGACGACCTCAGCAAAGTCCAGATGATGGCAGGAGTTTAGACGCTGGCAGTCAACGCATTCCTGGCCAGTATTCTCCTTCCTCTTCCTCCCCAAAACAGCCATTGTCCTCTGGATGATTGTGTCCTCCTTAACAAAGGGAGTTGCTCCCAGAATGACACCCACTTGTCCACACCCAAGTAGGACACCAGAGGGAGAAGGCAGATTGGCAGTCAGGGAATCAGACTCAAAGAAACTTGTTAAAGAGAAAAAGGAAGGATTTTTTTTTTCTCTCTCAAGGTTACCTATATCCCCCAAGTACTAACTACTCATCTTGGTAGGCTTCCAGATAAAGCAAATTGTGGAAATAGCAAAACCGATGACGCTCAAATGTCAAGTCTCTTTCCTTCACCCTCCACTTACCTGTTGCGTTTCTCAGCATACCTGCCAACCCTAACATACTTCCTCCCCAGTGGATAAAGGCCTCTGAGAACAAGGGAAGCATATGGGTAGCTGCCACTTGCTGATAGCTCTTCAAGGAAATCCTCCTCTGGCTCTCTAACCAGAGAAAACCCTCCATCCTAGAAATGAAGAAGCTGTGCATGCTTACTCACCTTCAAAAGGCCAGGCCCATGTAGCCCAGGAAATGCCCACTGGAGGGAGACAGATCCTCTCCAAATTCTGCACCTAAGTCATTGGCTATACTGCCCAGGAACCTAATCAGCCAGCCCAATAGGGGCACGAAGCTCTGACCCATTGCATGCTACTTGTGAGCCCCACCTCGCACACTTACCAGCATTCTTCCTCCCAGGCCGTATCGGGAAGCACTGCAAAGGAAACAGAGAAGAAATCAAAACATTGCAGACACCCATGCAATGTCAGAATGGGAAGAGGTCTTTGCAGTCAGCAAGTTCAAGATGCCCATTTTACAGAAAAACACACTGAGGGCCACAGAAAAGGAAAATGAAGTACAAGTGGAGGATAATGGAACCTAGAAGCCCAGACTCTTAACTGCCCACCATAATACTTTCTCTCACTTCACTTGCTGACTCCTTCAGTTCACCACATAGGGAGCAGCACCAAGTTAGGGGGTTGGGGACAATCTACACAATTCATGTACTGTTGCAAGGTCTGACAATAAGGATTATGAAAGAATTGGTCAGCATTGGCTTGGCACATACCATCCTTGGTATAGCATCAACCAGGTTAGAAGAAAGGTGTGTTGGTGGAAACAGTAGTATGTAGAATTGGCAATCTCAAATTCAGGGCCACCTTCTACTTACTGATTATGTGTCATTGGACATAACCTACTGAGCTGTAGTTTCTGCATTCACAATACTAGGATAGTAATAATCCCAGCCTCATAGGCTTAGTGAGAAATTAATGTACCTTTAAGCACTTTTAAAAATGATAAAGTACTTTATAAATTCATTCATTCAGGAAATATTTCTAAAGCATCAATGCCCCTCAAAGCCCTATTCTGGATGCTAAGAATATAGCAGTAATCTAGACAAGTAATGTCCCTGTCCTTGTGGAGTAGGGGAAAATAATACACAGGTCAATCAATCAATAAATAAGGACATTTCACATGTCCTAAGAACCAGGAAAGGAAAATTGAAAAAAAAAAAAAAAACCAGGATAAGGTAGAGAGTGATAGAGCAGGAGGAATAAGGGTATTGCTTTTCTTTAGAAATGGTGGTCAGAGAAGGTCTCTCAAAGAAGTTGAACTTTGAGCAGAGTCCTGAATGACAAGAAGGAGCCAGCAATATGATGATCTAGGTGCAGAAGAGTCTAGGCAGAGGTTGAAGAGAACAGCAGAGGCCAAATTACTCAGGGCTTTGAAGGCCAGAGTGAGGGTTTCATCTTTGATTCAAATGACAGCAGGTAGCCACTGGGAGATGTAGAGCAGGAGAATGACAAGATATGATCCCATCTTCAGAAGATCCCTCTGGCAGCTGTGTGGGGAATGCATTGTGGGGCTAGAATGAAAACAGGAAGATCTCTTAGGAGACTTTTGCAATAGTTTAGATAAGCAACATCGGTGGCTTGGCCTAAAATAGTAATGGTAGAAATGTTAATTCAATAGTTAAGAAGGAAAGAAAAGAGGGTTCCTCTTAGAGATAGATGGGGCTTCTTACCTATTCTCTTGCTTTTGTGCAGTCAGCTCTAAACCAAACAACAGTTATCAGGAAAAGAGTTTGCCACAGTATTTTTCATCTCTCTTATCCTCTGAACAATGATTGCCACAGCAGGTACAGACAACAATGATCTCTAATCCTTGGAGATTAGGCTCAGCCCTAGAGCACCCTAAAATGAGTAAAGGTCGGGCATACTCTTGTAGACCACAAGACAACCTGGTGAATCTTCAACCCACAATTGACCACAGGAGAATACGGGGCAGGAGGTGATCCCCAGGTGTTCATTGACAAAGCCCTTGAGGGATACTAGTGAAGGAAATAGAAAATTCTGGAATGACATAGGCTTTAAAAGAGAAGAAAGACCAGTCAAGAGAGACAAACATGAAATTCCCCTACAAAGCTACGAATCGGACTATTTAGGATTAAGCAAGTCAATATACTTCTCACTAATGGGCAAAGGGTAGCAAAAAGAAAAGACGAAGGAGTGGGAGAGAAGGAGGAATAAGCCCCTATGTAGTCCTAAATGTGACAATTCTGGGAAATTAGGAGAACTGACAGGTGGGGCGGACTGTTCTGCAGTCCTGTTCTATTCATATCAAATACCTCCTCTCCCACCCTACCCCTCAAACTGTCATAGGTATAACAGAATTAAAGCTAGTTCAGGAGCTAATAAGGCTTTAAATTTACACAAGAATTTACAAGTTACAAATAAGTGGCCTTGTTTGACTGTCACAACCAGTCTGCATGGTAGGTTTTATTATCCTCATATGATACATGAGAAAAATGAGGCCCAGAGAAGTGAAATGACTTACCCAAGGTCACACAGTTAGTAAATGTCAGCACCAAGTTTACACTTTAAGCCTATGCGGCTGCCAATTTTATGGCATCCAATTTTTTCTGCGGCCCAGGATAACCCAGACTGGGCCAGGACTACAAGTCCCACTCTGTTCTGGACCCTGATCCTGCCACTATTTTGTTAGCTGAGGGGCTTACAGGGTAAGATGAGATATGAGCTTTTGCATCAGAGTTCTGCTACCAAGTGAAGGCTTCTTTTGTGTTCTGGTTGTAGACAGCTATTCTAGAAGAAGACCATGATTAGTGCTGACCATCTCCCCACCCAGTGGGTCATTTATTCACTCACTATGAACCTCCTCAGGGCCAGGCTCTGTGCTGGGTAATCAGAGATTCAACTAAAACTGGCATGTTCCCTGCCCTTGAGGAATTCACAGCCAAGTTGGGGGGTTGGGTAGGCCACGTGCACAAATCATCACAATTGCATGTGAGTGCTGTTGGAAAGTATAAAAGCCTTGTGGAACTGAGCAGAGGGAATAATTAGTTGCTGACAGTGCAGGTGCGTTGTCATGAGGACATTTGGGAAGGAAGCAGCATTTGGAACAGGTCTCGAAGGATGAATAGTAGTTCATGAGGCAGACAAAGAGGCAGAACATGGCAAGCAGAAGGAATAGCATAGCAAAGGGCAAGGACATGTGCAAGCATATGGTTTGAAGAACTGTGTGTAGTCTGGCTAGAGAGCAGAGTGCCAGACAGAGAGTGAGAAATGAGTCTGGAGCCGTGGGTGGGAGTCAAATCATGAAGGACCTTCTAGGTCACATGAAGAAACTTGAACTTTATGCAGAGCCCCATGGAGAGCCATTGAAGAGGTCTAAACATGGGAGTAACATAGTCAGATTCATAGTTCAGAATGTTACTCTATCTGTAAAGAATAGATTGGAAATGGGGGTAGGAGAAGTTGGGCAAAACTAGTGATAAGGACGGAGCAGATCAGGGCAGTGGTTTTTGGAATAGAAAGGACAGGAGCAATATATAAACTATTTCTTCATTAGAACCAAAGTCAATGGTAGGATGAAAGAGGTGTCAAGGATGAATTCATCGTTTCTGGCCTGGGAAACAGAGTGGCTGACAGGGGCTATTGCCATATTTTGCCATGTATAATGCACATCCATGTTTTTGACCCAAACTTTCAGGAAAAAAAATCCTTTGTTTTAATTTTTAATTCAGTTGTTTATTCATTTACATTTAGAAACAAAACCAATCATCATATTCCAGTATATTATTTTGCATATGGATATCGTTGTTGCTTTCTAGAGTTATACTTTTAACGCATAAGCATAAATAAAAGAATTAAAAACATTTGTATAGATACGGAATTAGTACTACCCATGTATAATATGCACCCTTATTTTTCACTCAGAAATTTGGGCAATGCCTTTGCCTGATGTGGCTCAGTGGATTGAGTGCTGCCCTGTGAACCAAATGGTTGCCAATTGATTCCCAGTCAGGGCACATGCCTGGGTTATGAGCCAGGTCTCTGACAGGGGGCGTGCGAGAGACAACCGCACATTGATGTTTCTGTCCTTCTCTCCCTTCTGCTCTGTCTAAAAATAAATAAATAAAACCTTTAAAAAATGTTGGGGGCAAAAAAATACACATTATACACAGCAAAATACGGGATCTGAGGTCAGGAACAGAAGAAAAGATGTGGTTTGGGGCCAGGGGAGAGTGGTTCTTCCTTTTGTAATGAAGCTCTTTTGGGCCTGTTGGGTTTGAGGGTCTGTGCAGCATCCACTCAGAACTGTCCAGTAGGCACTGTGGTAGATTTGCAGGTGCAAATTTGCACAGAAGCAGGCATGGTCCCTGCCCCTGAGCAGCTTGCAATCTAGTGGCAGATAGAGTGACTAGACAGAAAAAAGACAGATCAGGAGTTTCTGAGACTTAAAGGGAGCCATGTTGAAAAAGTGAAAAGGACAGAGAGCCAAAAGGGGGGTGGAGGCAGAAAGCTACTTGCTGTTCAAGAAGCTGGGAAGCCTGAGAGGGGTAACTCGGAGACAGGGTGCAAAGGCCACTGACAGGTTCTGTGCAGACCAAGGAGTTCTCAGCCAGAAGTGGCTGGGACAGAGCTCACTATCCGTGCATGGTCTCTGAATGCTAAACCTGAAAGCTCTGTGACTAGCCCTTATCCTACCATCTAATGGCAAGCTTAGGGAAATTATTCATCCTTTCCTTGCCTGGTTTCTCTGCTTCCCCTGAGCTCCTGGCCAGCTCTGTGCCACAGGCCCAAGCCTGGGGGCCAGTCAGGAGAGCACGTTCTTCACATTCCAGCCTCCCCCGGCCCTCTCAGCTGAGCCACACAGAGCCCTATTCACAGCCTGACCCTCCCTTCCTCCAGACTGAGCTCTCACCGCCCCCAGGCTGAGCCCCATGTTCTGCCAGCAGAGACTATGGCTACTGTGGGAAGTAGGCTGTGTGGACCCCTCAGGAGCTGATGTCTCTTGAGGTCTCTCCACTGTGAGGGGGTGCAGAGAGCTTGGCCACTTGGGTGTGCGTGAGTGTGTGAGTGTATTCTGTGCACTCAGCCAACTCCCCGAGGCTAGGCCTAGAACAGGGGCTGTGTTGGGCTGGATACAGGGGCAGATAAGACACAGGCTGGGTCCTCTGAGGTGCTCACAGTCCTAGGTGGAGACAGCTGGGTGCATGGAGGGTGGGATGCAGGCTGGAGCTGGATTGAGTGTGCCACTGAGTCCTAAATTAGAGTACTGGTGTCATGGGGCCACTTTTAAACCCCATCCCAGGGATCTGGGATTATGAACTCATGTTCAGGGTGTGATGTCTGCTGGGAATAGGGTGCTGCAGCCCTGAGGGACACCCATCTCTTCCCTGGAAAGGGTAGAGGAGACCCAGTTCAGAGTAGGACTGATCAACACATGTGACTTTGACCAATTCTTTGCTGGGCTTCAGACTTGTTGCCTATAGTGACAGTGGGTCCCTAATGATGCTTATCCTTTCCTCATAAGAGAGAGAGTAAGGAACAATCCCAGCCAGGAAAGGTCAATGGAAGCAATGAATTCTAGAAGGTCTTGGTACAACTGAGTCTGGGACCGCCTTTCTGAGGACTCCCCAGAGGGTCTATCTTCCCTTTGCTTTCTCTCAGAGGGTATGAGCTGTCCCCACTAGCATGGAGTGTGGGTTCTTTCAGAAGGCTGGACTCCTCTTGCCTATGCCCCAGGACTACCATGGTCTACTACACACTCATCCACCCCCAAAAGAGTGCCCGACCTATAGCCTCAGGAATGCTGATCTGCATGTCATTTTATAACTCACCCTATGACAGAAATCCCTGCTGCCTTGAACTCTATTCACCTTAATTTCCTCCTGCCAGTCCTGGCAGGGCCTCCTTTCCACCTCCCCCACTCCCCACTCCTCTCCTGGCCCACAGGGCCTCTCCAGGTCCAGATTCTGGCCTTTGCGCCCCTTTTCCCCCAGCCTTCTCTAGCCTACTGACTCCCCGCCTCCACAGCAGGCAAGAGCTGGGCCAGGAAGGAGAGTGAGCTAGCAGCTGCAACCCCCAGGGGTTCTCTGGATAATCTCAGGAATGTCATATCCCGAAGACTTGACTTTCCCACTGGCCAACAGGGACCCTCCTTCCTGACCAGAGCTTGGGAGTACTGCCAGGAGAGGGGCCTTATACAGGGTGAATGCAGGAAAACGCCCGGAGGGGAGACACACAGTGGTTCCAGAGTGGAATGAAGCCTATTTTCCAGACTCTGAACTAGTCTGACCAGGTGTGGGGCTAGGAGAAGTGGAGGGAATTACCTAAACAACCCACTTTCTGAGCTTCAGGGTCCTAACACCAGTGTTTCCTACTTTCTTTTTACTTCCACTGGATATTCCCAATTCTAGGTTCTCCCCAAGCAGGTATAATTTCTTATGTTATAGATAGGAAAACTGAGGGCACAAGCCATGGGCCCAGGGTCACAGAGAGCAACCTATCAACTTTCCTCAAATTGAACCTACATTTGCTGAGCAACCACACACAGTGGGTCCTTTTGCACATGCCATTGTTGCAATCAA
Source organism: Phyllostomus discolor (assembly GCF_004126475.2). Taxonomy (NCBI): domain Eukaryota; kingdom Metazoa; phylum Chordata; class Mammalia; order Chiroptera; family Phyllostomidae; genus Phyllostomus; species Phyllostomus discolor. Next base: position 97,131,598 of record NC_050198.1, read on the forward strand.
TTATGAAGTAGGAAATCTGCTGCCATTTTGTGGATCAGGAAACTGAGGCTGAGAGAGAGAAAGGAGAGGCTAAAGCTGAGCTACCAGATTACTGTCCCATTTCCAGCAGCTACTGCATTCTATCATCATACCACATTCTTCTCTCAAGGCCCCAGGGTGACCCAGCCCAGGTTAGAGGAAGGGCCAGAGAAAATCAACTCACACCCATTTCCAGGGCTTCAAGCCTCATTCCCTAAGTACAAGACTTCCCCTTAACAGCCCCAACCTTTGAACTACCTGGTTGCTGAGATCCCTGGTGATAACCAGCAGCTGCAGCAGCTCAGAGGTGGGCCTGATGGGTGGGGTCAAAGAGCTCAACTCCCCTACCCCATTGTGAAACCTCTGACCCTACATCCCAGTCCAGGTCATGTGAGTTGCTGCTCCCTGGTATTGTTACTAGTGACTTGGAAATGCAGCCCAGGCTCTGGCTCCCAGGACTTCCCAAACCTCCAGCTGTTCTCAGGACCCAGGGGCCGCTGGGAGGACTGGCCTTCAGTGCAGGCTCGTTTCCCTGACCCAGGCTTTCCTGTCCTCCCCAGGGACCTTGAGTGGAAATCACTGACATTTTGGGAGCAGTTTTTTTTTTTTTCACTTGGCCTGGAAGATCAGAGAATTATATATGAAATATAATGGGAGTGCCAGACAGCAAAGGAAACCATCAACAAAATGAAAGAACATCACTGAATGGGAGAATGTATTCTCCAGTGATACATCTGATGTAGGGTTAATACCCAAAATTTATTAAGAACTTATACAACTCAACAGCAGGAAGAGAAACAATCCAATTTAAAAAATGGGCAAAGGCTAAGAATCCTGAAACATCAATCAGAAAAGGACAATAGCCAAGATCTGGAAACAGCCCAAGTATCTAACAGTAGATGAGTGGATAAAAAAATGTGTGGCATATTTATACAATGGAATAATACTATGTGGCTGTGAAAAAGAAGGGAATCTTACCTTTTGCAACAGCATGGATGGACCTGGAGAGTATTATGCTAAGTGAAATAAGCCAGGCAGAGAAAGACAAATACCATATGATCTCACTTATATGTGGAATCTAATGAACAAAATAAACTAATAAGCAAAATAGGAACAGAAGCATGGATACCTGGAACAGACTGACAGATCTCAGAAGGGAGGGCCATGGGGGGGCTGGATAAAAGAAGGTGAAGACATTAGCCAAAGAACATATACATATAGCCCATGGACACAGACAATAATAGTAGTATGAAGGCCAGGAGAGGGGGTGGGCAGGGTGTGGTTGGAGGTGGGAAAATGGGAGGGAATGGGGAACATCTGTAATAAAGTCAACAATAAAAAATTGGGCTAAGGACCTGAATGGACATTTCTCCAAAGAGAACATACAGAGGGCCCAGAGACATATGAAAAAATGCTCGATGTCACTAATCAGAGAGATGCTAATTAAAACCACAATGAGATATCACAACACATTCACCAGAATGGCTGTCATCAATAAATCAAAAAATGACAAAGTGCTGGTGAGGATGTGGAGAATGAGAAACACTTGTGCACTGTCGGTGGGAATGCAGACTGGTGCAGCCAGTGCAGAAAGCAGTATGGAGTTTCCTCAAAAATGGAACTGCTTTTTGACCAAGTGATTCCACTGTTGGGAATTTATCTGAAGAAACCCAAAACACTAATTCAAAAGAATATGTGCACCCCTATGTTCATTGCAGCATTATTTACAATAGCCAAGATTTGCAAGCAGTCCAAGTGTGCATCAGTAGATGAGTGGATAAAACAACTATGCGACATTTACACAATGGAAAACTACTTGGCTGTAACAAAGAAGGAAATTTTACCTTTTGTGACAGCATGGATGGACTTGGAGAACACTGTGATAAGTGAAATAACCCAGGCAGAGAAAGGCAAGTACCATATGACTTCACTCATATGTAGAATCTAGTGAACAATATAAACTAACAAAATAGAAACAGGCTCATAAATAGAGAACAGACTAACAGCTATCAGAGTGGAGTGGCTTGGGGCAGCTGGATGAAAAAGGTGACAAGATTAAGCAAAAAAAACACTCACAGACTCAAACAACATTATGGCAATTACCAGAAGGAAAGTGAGCAGGGGGAGGTAGAAGAGGGTAAAAAGGCGGGATACATGGTAGTGGAAAGAGAATTGACTTGGGGTGGTGAGCACACAATACAATGTACAGATGATGTATTATACAAGTGTACCTCTGAAACCTGTACATTTTATTAACCAGTGTGTCACCCCAGTAAATTTAATTAAAAAGTCAGAAAAAATACAGTGAGAGTGCCACAGCAGGAAGGACTCTCAGAGAGTCCTTTGTTTTATAGGTGGAGAAACTGAGGCACAAATAACATAAATACAGTGGATAGAATATGGACTTTAGACCTAGATTACCTGGGTTTAATATCCCAAGTTTATCACTTAAGAGCTTGGATAAGTTTCCAATCCCTTCTGTGTTTCAGTAAAATGAGGATGACGAGAATAATAGCATTTGCCTTGCAGAGTTATTGTGATGGCGAGGTGAGTCAATATATGTGAAGGGCTTGAAACAGTATCTACTACATAGTAGCTGCTCTATGAATGTTAGCTCATTTTAGCTCTTACTTTTTCTAGTACTCTACAGGAAAAAAAAATCTGACAATGCCATTTGCAGTTTTTGCAAATATGGCCTACCAGCCATATTGTCAGGTATGTCTTCCAACATAACCCGCCCCCCCAACCTGAGCAGCTCCCACTCATATTGCTTTGGCACCAAAAAAGCTAAAGGCAAAGTAAGAATTTGTGTCTAAGACATCAGTCAGAGTCCATGCCTTGCTTCCTACTTCTCATCTCACCTCTCCAGTGCCCATCCCCATCTTTCCCACTCCCCAGAACAAACATTGTCCAATTTCAGGTGACTCTTGAGCAAATCACATTCATTTTTCTGAGATGGGCAACAGGGGAAGTGGGGCAAGCATTAGGAGTGAACTGAGATCAGGCAAGTTATAGAGGTCCCCATCCTCATCCCCAGACTGGGCCTACTTTCAAGGCTGTTCTGGCTGTGTTGCTACAGGAAGTACCCTGGACCCAAGTTTAGCCATCCCATGACCTTGCAGACCAGGTGGGATTGCCACACACTGGTGCTAGATAGACTACAGTTGTTGACTGATCAGACAATTTCTATTCTGACATCTTCTGAACTAAATCAGTCATACCCATCCACAGGGTACTTGGGTGGGGAGGTTGTGAGTGTGAAAAACTCTCATGCTATATCTGCTAGACAGAAAGCTCCATGGGTAGGGACCTATAACTATTTTGCTAAACATTATCCATCTGCCCAAGGCCTAACACAAGGATTGTCATTTAGTAGAGCTTGAATTCATATTGCTCAATTGAATGAAGGTATGAATTCCTGAAGCCTATTCTCAGCCTAAGGAAACCCCCCCTTTCATTCAAGATAAAAAAACAAGTAGACATATCAACAGGCTTTGCCATCATTATTTCATGCAACTCTCACTACAGCCTTACAAGGTATGAATTCTAATTTTCCCCAGTATACAAATAATAACAATGGTTAATGTTTGCTGATTGGGTGCCACATACTTTTCTAAGCCATTTATATATAGTGTAATAACTCATTTAAGCCCACTAACAGTTTTACAAGGTGAGTACTATTATTAGCTGCATTTTACAGAGAGGAAACTAAAGCTCAGAAGGTGACGTGATTTTCTCAAAGTCACACAGCTAGCGAATTGTGGCTCAAATAATAAAGGGCTGGATGACATGCCCCCTTACGCTAGAGGTTTTGGTCCTTTCCTGCACCAAGAATACCAAAGTTGACTTCCCACACACCAATTTCCAAGTCTGTCATTTTGGCCCCTTCATCTATCACCTTTCACTCCCAATGTCTACACCCAGAGCAACTCTCCTGGCTCCTTGCCTCCTCCCTCTCCTGTCTCCAACTTTACTCGTCCTTGAAGAAGTCTCCCTTATCTTTTCCTTTATGAATCATCCTTTCAGATTCCAATCCAAGTGCACGTCCACCATACGCCAGGCTTGTATATACAGCATTGCGCTTGTAACTCCACCAAGTCTTACCCACTGAGGAGAGGCAGCTTGCTCAGGTCCACTTAGCCTAGATGTGGCAGAGTTGGGCATTGTGTGCAGGTCAGTCTGACGCCATGTCCAGTGCTCTTTCTGCCACACCAAAATGCCTTCTCTTTGGAACGAGAAGACTCTTCTAAGAAAGCTTCCTAGATCACCCAAAAATGAACTCACATCTCTTTTACACCATCTATGCCAATGACCTATGCCTCACATATACAGAGCATATGTCAGCATCTGGATGATCTACAAGTAGTTACACACAGACAATCCACAGTGTGAATTTTTCACCTGTGTTGGAGCCAGTACCCACCACTCAACTGACACAAAATCTGACTAGTCTGTGAAAATGCAGAGAGGGGTCCTGGGGGTGAAACCTCCTTCTCTGGGGTATAGGGCTTTTTCTTGCCCTTTGCTAAGTGGTTTTTCCACAACCTGAAAGTCTATGTCATAACTCCTTTCTTTGGACCCAGTAATTGAGAGATGGCCATATGTACAAGTTTCAGATATACACACCTAAACTCAGGCTGATTAACAGACCTGTGGTAGTACCTTAAAATGAAACAAGCTATCTAAAGAGGTGGTGAGCCCCGTATTGTTGGAGGTGTGCAACAGTGCCTGGCCACCTACTTGGTAAAGAGGACATTGACATGGAATGTGGGAATGGCATCCAGAAGTACGTGAGGGTTTCTACTCATTCATGTGCTCTTCTGAATTCTATAATCCCTCCTGCCCCTCTCACAGCAAATACACACTGCATATGGCAAATGAGTCTTGCCTGGGATGACAAAGGTCTGGAAAAGTAGAGACATCCTGGGGACTAGGAGTGGAATTGCTGAATCACCAGCCATTGCCACATTCTCACCCTGTAACCTGCCATGCTGATTCTGAGCAAAGACTGGGAAGCTGTAAGCTGGCCTGGGGACAGAGAGGACCCAGGGTGTGAACAAGCACAAGTGAACACATGTGCATGCATGAGCACATGTATGTGCATGAAGATGAGCCTGCATAGGGGATGTAAAAGCACACCTCCATGTGAACAGGTGCCCAGGCAGCCACCTGAAAGTCCCATGCACACTGTAATAGCTCTTGAACAGGACAAGATGCTTCAGAATGTGTCCTTGGGTGAATACAGATGAGCCCTCATGCACATATGCACTCCTATGCGCAACTAAGTATGTGAGGACAGTTTTCCATACAGACTTCAAGGAGCAAACACGATGCAGAAGACTAGTGGCTACACAAAGAAAGGCCTGAAATGCAAAGGTGCTACTGAAGAACCTTCAGGAGGGTGCAGTTATTGAGGATGGGGCGACAGAAAGCAAGGTCCAACCCCCAAACATGTCTGCCTTTCCTCCAGGCTTCAGCATTTCAGAGATTAAGATCCAACAGTGGCAACACTTAATGTTCATGCAGTGGAAACAGCACCAGTGGAAGGAAAAGTTGGCAACTAAGAAAAAGATGAAAAAATAGGGAGAGGTTCTTGGTAATAAGGTTCCACCAAAGCCTCTGCCCAAGAACATTGGCAACCAGCGTGTGTGCGATGCAGCTACAGGGGAACCTAATGATGAAGAGGTTGTTGATGATGAAGCTACAGACGAATTTGCTTCATATTTCAACAAACTTCTCCCAAGATTCTCATTACAACATCAGATAGACCTCATGGGAGAATAGTACGACTGTGTACAGCTCTCCACAGTTATACCAAACTCACAAGTTTATTACAAAAAGAGAGCTGGCTCTAAAAAAAGTTATTCCACAGTGCATCTCAAGAGATTTCACAGATCTGATCATTACAGATGAAGATCATAAAACACCAGATAGATTAATTCTGAGTCACTTTCCAAATGGACCAACTGCTTATTTTAAAATGAGCAGTGTTCGTCTGTGTAAAGAAATTAAGAGGCAAAGGACCCCACTGAACACAAACCTGAAATAATCTGAATAATTTTACAACACAGCATGGTCATTCTGTTGGATGAATATTTGCATCTCTCTTTCCCCCATAATCCTCAGTTTATTGGAAGACAGGTTGCCACATTCCACAATCAACAGGATTATATCTTCTTTGGATTTCACAGGTACACATTCAATAGTGAAAGGAAAGTAGGAATTCAGGAACTTAGATGACATTTTACCTTAAAATTAAGATCTCTTCAGGAAAGAGAACCTTTGATTCTAAAGGTGAAGAATTTGAATGGGTCCATAAGCCTCAGGAAATGGATACAAGTAGAAGAAGATTCAGTTTATAAAGTACTGAAGGAGTAGTGCTGGCTTTTGCTGAACAGGCCAACTTGAATCTATAACAGAAAACTCTTCAAAATGGCACTTACTGATTTCATACATCTTCTTTGGTACCTGGAGAAATTACTAAGTGCCCTGAATTACCACTTACTGTTTCTGTAGGAAATACAAATAAAAGTCACTTTGGTAAAAGTTTAAAAAAAAAAAGTATGTGAGGACAATGACTTGGGAAAAGCTTGGAGTCCCTTGTTGGACCATGACTGGGTGGCTAACCTCTACAAGGCTTCCTAGTTTAATAGGGACATTACTGTCCATGATTTGCTTTGCTTCCCATAGAAGCCATGTGAGTAAATCAGACAGGGTTATTAGCACATACATGGATGTGTGCATGTGTGTGTGGCATGTGTCTAGATGACCTGCCTGGGATTGCTGTTAGATACTACCAGAGAAAGATTGTGTTGAGATTTTGCCCCAAAATAAGTGAGGAAATTATGAGCTATTACATAGACCATGTACGCATCCAGTTATGTCCTGGCCCCCTGTGTGAACTTGGGCACATCTCCTCCTCTCTTGTTTCCTCATCAGTAGTTTGGAGAGAGAAAAAAATGGAGGAACAGGTGGTTTCTATGGACCTTTCCATATCTGATATTGTGTGACTACCTATGTTATAAGAGGAAAAAGACTGAGGGACAGTGGGGAGTGTTGACCCTCTCAAAGTCATCTCGAGGTCATGGCTGAGGTGGCATTCCAGCCAGATTCTCCACCTCCCAGGCCAGTGTTCCCAAAGGACTGGTATGCCCACCTAACACAAGAGATTAACATAAGAAAGGATCCACATTCTGGGCAATTGCTATGTGCATAATACCATGTTAGGTGCTGGGAGGAGGCAAAAGGACACTGAAAAAACAGTCCTGTTTGTGCATGTGTGAAAGTGTGAGGCTGGGTGATGTACTCATATGTGTGTGTGGTTGTTCACAGAGACCACAGATACCCTCCCGGCCCACTGGCCTCCAGGGAAGACACACCAGACACGTATGGAACTATTTATACTTGGTTCATCTCACATCCAAGTATCTTGTCCCTTGGCTGCCCCTAAGCCCCAGGGCAGCTCAAAGCAGACTGAGGCCCTGGCCTGGCTTTTTGCCACCTTCCCAGTATCCCTGGCTTCTAAGGTGTCACCCTTCAGCTCCCAAATAGGTCGCTTCTGGTGTGGAGGCTGTGGCAGAAAAGCAGACATGACCTGAGACCTTAATCCCAGAGTTTCCAAATATGGAATAATCATTGTTCTTTGCTTTGGTGCCTCCAGTGTACAGAAAATCTGCTTCTAATAAGTCATGTGTGTTGACGACCTACTCCATGCCAATCACTTTAAAGACAACCTGCCTGAACCCTCATGGCATTTCTGTGAGGCAGGAACTGATTTTGCAGACAAGGAAGCTGAGGCTGAGAGAGGAGTTGCTCAAAGACACACAGCTAGTATGTGTATGTGCGCGTTGGGCAGGGCCAGGTGGAATTCAAACCAAAGTTTCTCTGTTTCCCAGCTCCTCGTGTCTCTCCAGCTGAGGGACAGCTCCATATGGTGTGGGGCTCAGTTTCCCTACCAGGACTCCAAGAAGGTTGAATGAGATGATCTGAAAGGGCCCTTTCAGCTCTGGCAGGCTCTGCCAGAGCCATGCCCATCCTTGCCATCAGCTGTCCCACATGCTCAGAGAGGGCAGGGGGCTCAGAGCAGCCCATGCCCTCAACTGGGTTTACAAGCCCAGAAGGGCTGCCTGTCTGATTGGGGCCTCAAAGCAATAGCACTGGAAATGGAAACATGAAACTGAAGTGTGTTTGTGGGTCTGGCAGGCTGCCTTCTCACCCTGAGATCTAACTGTGTGTTGTTTGGTGTCTGCCACAGCCCTGTGTGTATATGTGCCTGCATGTGTGCCTTTGCATTGGGTGCATGCTTCCGTATGTCTACACAAATTTGTGTATCTCCCTGGGTCCATTTGTGTCTGTATACTTGTGGATGAGAAGGCATGTATTTGTGTCTAAGTGTAACTACTTTTATATGCACATGCAGGCATATGTCTGTGAGTCTACATGCTTGTGGCTGTGCACTGTATGGGCATTTGCATGTGTTTGTGTGTGTATAAGCTTGAATGGCATGTCTATGCATATATATGTGTACTGAGAGTGTGCACAAACACATCTACATTCTGTGTTCGTGGACATGCACAGAAGTGAATATGCATGTGAGTAGTAGTGTCTAGGACCTGGGATAGAGAACCTTGGCCTTTCTTAGGGTTTTCCTACCCCAACAATTTCTAAGAGGTTGGCATGGGCTGATAGTGCTTGCTGGGAGTCTGAAAAGATTGGGGTAATTAGCATGAAGGGATTTAAATCCATGCCAAGCACTCAGAATGGTTGGCCAGGGTAGTGGACAGTGGTGCTAATCAGGCATCAGACCCCTCATGCACTGTCGCTTCCCCTTGCCTTGTCCTTATCATTACACCCATCTCTCATCTCCTCCCCACCATCACAGCCACCTTACTAGACTCTGCATCACCATGTGGTCCTCTACAATGTCCCCACCTGAGACTGCTGGAGTGCTTCTCTTAGAGGCATCCATTTAATTATATCTCTACTAAAATTCCCCTGTCCCCTAACACAACAGTCTCCAGACTTTGGAATTTCATGGATGAGGAAGACAATGTTTAAATAAATAAATAGGAGAAAAGTCAGAGGGTTGCAAACATTTTTATTTTTCTGAGGACAGACAATTAAAAAATGTCTCGCTCCTATTTCATAGAGGAAAGAGATCATTTGAACCCCACCACCATAAGGCGACAACAATCTCCAAATAGAGAATAGCCTTTTGAGTTGAATTAATTCAGCTTTCTGAAAACTGCACTACATTATCTTTACTTTTCTCTCATTTCCCCACAGATGAGTGAAAATCTCATTTGGGACCACAAACTCATACATCAATTGCAAGCCCTATGAGAGGCAGCCCCTGGTTCCCCCTTTCTAGTCCCCCCCCCTTCGAACCCTGCACTTGAGGTACAGGGCTCCCCAACTCACCGCTACTTGACTGCTTCCACACTCTTGCTCATGAATCTCCCTCTGCCAGGCATGTCTGGAATGCCCTTCCCCCCTTTTGGACTGACAGACTCTTCCTTTAAGCCTCAGTCTCAGCCCAAATGTGACCTCCTATGAAACTTTTCCAAGTCCCTCCAGCTGGAAGTGATCTTTCCTTCCAAGGGTCCCAGCCTTACTTTCATCCTCTCCTAGTCAGGCTAGCTGTTTGAAAGTCTTCTGACTGGGTTGAAATGTGCGAAGCCACACGGTGTCAAGAAGAGTATGAAATTAGGAGTTCAGACCCCTACTCTACCAGTCATACCTGAGGGACCTTGTAAACATTTCTCAATCACTCCCAATGCCCCTTCCCCATCTATAAAAGCAGGCAAACAATGGATTGTGGTGCAAATTACTACTACAGTGAATGCATTGGTGAGATGACTGGTTAGTCCTCACTGGGAGCATCATTCCTTCTACCCCTATTGCCATCAAAGGCTTTTGTTTTCTAAATGGGCATCTCCCAAATCCCTGAATGAGCCTGGAAGAGAGAAGAGGAGTGGCACTGACCCAATTCGCTCAGCTACTGCCCAGCCAGCAAACATTTGAGGGCTTGATTTCCACTCTGACTGGAGGTATCGTTAGCAGCAGCCCACAGAGCTTACTGCCTGAGAGCTGTCATCTGGCCTCTGAAGGACAGGTCACTGTAGCCTTGGGGCACCTGTGAGCTCATCCAATGACAGTGGGAGTGTAATCCCTTGAACCTTTTGATAAAATCACTTAGTAATCATATCCAGGCCCATAAAAAAATTGGTCATACACCTTTAGCTTAGAAATTTCATCTCTGGCCTCTGGGGATCAGTACAAACAAAAAAAGGACTCAAAAGGTGTTTATTGTAGTGTTATTTAAAACCATGATAAAGAAAAGGAAAAAAATCTGTGTTCAAACAATAGGGCAATGATTAACTAAATTGTAGTAAATTAACTCAGTAACATATTACACATCCATTAAAAATATGGCTTAAGGGAAATTTGAGCTAAATGAATTTCACATCAGAATAAAAATAATATAGGCATAATGAAGAATCACAGCTTTGAAAGATAAAGGAAGAACTGCAGATGAAAAACAAAGGACAGAAAGAAATACATTAAAATGTTAAAAATTATTTTCCTGAGTACTGAAAATAATGGATAGTAGTTTTTTTTCTTCTCTATTTCTTTATTCTCCAAGTTGTCTTAGTGCATAGATACAAGTGTTTTAATGAAAAGATCCTTTTAAAGAAATAGTGCCCCCAAATTTAAAAAAAGTGCCTATGTCTGGTACCTAGAGTATGCTAAATCAACATCAGTTCCTTGGTTCTTGAGAGCAGAAATCGTGCCCTATGCAGCCTTGTGGGTCCCGCTGTGCAGCTGTATCCCCTGTGTCTGAGGAGACAGCAGCAGTCACTAAATATTTCTTAACTGATGGACTATCTAGCATAGTGTCTGCATAGAGTGGGTGCTTAATAAATATCTGTCACTTTTCCTACCTCCTCTTTGAGGACAGAAGCTATGTTCCTTTACACCCTTGTGTAACTCCTATGGAGCCTAGTACAGAGTAGGTGCTTGCTATATGTTGATGGACATTAGTAATAATCATCATCATAATAGTTACCGCTACTGGTTTACATACTATATGCCAGTCATCATGTTACATACTTTACACAGATTATCTCTTACATTTGTAAGCATTGAAGATACAAATAATAACACCAACCTCTTCATACTATAAAGTTGGTGTCACTATTGTCTTCATTTTAAAAGCTGAGGAAACTGGGAGGCTCAAAGGGGTCAAGAATCTTGCCTTAGTGGCAAGGCCAGAGAAACAACCGGGGCAAGTTTTGTGAAAAAGACCCTACTCATTTTCATGGGAAAGCAGCAGAAAAGATCGCAGAGCAGGTTAAATGACAAAGGTGAGACTTGAACTCCAAGCCTTTCTTGTGCCAGGGTAGTCTCAGAAGCCCATCTGCCCTTCAGCCAGCATGCAGTGGTCCCCAGCTGCCTCCTTCCCCCCTGAGCAGTGGGGTGGGCTGGGTCTGAGCAGCCACTTACCTTCACTTTCCTGAAGCAAGCCCAGAAAACGTCCAGCAGAGGAGGCATGGTGGGGTGCGGGGAGCTGGCAGAGCCAGGCAGAACTCTGCTGAGCACAGGCCTCTCCCTCTCTGGGGACTCCGCTACAGGGGACCAGGGGCTCAGCTAGAGCTAGTGTTAGCCCTGCGCTCCATCAGCCAGCACTGCATGGAGAGGGGAGAAGCAGAGAGCAACGGCTGTCCTGAGCTCAGCTCGCCTCCACTCCAGGCGCCTCCCGGAGGGCTGGCCGAGGGAGGGAAGAAGGGAAGGAGGGAGGGAGAGAGGAGGCTAGCTAAGGAGGAGGGACCAGGAGGCGGGTCACTGATTCAAACTCGGCACCGTTAATCAGTTGGCTGGGACCGGACAGCAATACCAATTGAAATTCCCTGAACATTACAGTTTCCAAACCTGGAGTGTCCAGCCCGCCTGCCTGATTGCCTCCTGCCCAATGACATACCAGCTCACCCTGGGGGCCTCTGGGTACAACCAGGACCACACAGGGGCTGTGGATAAAGTGTCAAGGAAAAGAACCCAGAGAAGAGAGCCCTCCACCCAGGCAGGCCCCAGGCAGGTATGAAAGCAGTCTGGTGCATGAGGAAAAGCTGCAGCCTTAGGAAACCTCAGACTGAAAGCTCTGGACCCTGGGTTACAGGGTCATTCTCCAACCGTGCTTTAAAGTCAGGAATCGTGACTCACTCTGGCACCTTTAGGAGTCCTCTTCCTTTCCCGGCCTCAGTTTTCCTGGCTGTATAATGGGAGGCAAGGTCACAAGTCTGTAGGTCTCAAGTCTATTATGTGATTCCTGTTTGAGGTTAAGGACAGGATAAGTCTGGAAAAATCTCCATTCTGGCCAACAACCACAGCCCTGCTCAGAACTCCTGTGTTGCCCTGGGAGCCCACAGGAAGTCAGGTAATGCCCCAGTGAGAATTTAAGTCCCCAAAGGCATTTCCTCCATCCCCCTGACTCAGAGCATTGTGGTTCTCTCCCAGCTCAGATGGCCTGGGTGTGTGTCCTTCCCTGAACATCTTCTGAGGACATGATGTCCCTCCTTTAATCATTCCCATGCTCAGACTCCTCCAGATACAGAAACTTAGCGTTGTATCTGAACCTGATCGCTGTGGATGCACTGAAGTCCATTCTTTCAGTGGAAAGAGTTAGCATTAAGCAGTTCTAGAGACTTTTTGGGCCGGAAGCCACTGAGAAGCAGTGACTCCTCCTCTCCCAAGCCTCAACAGGCAGGGTGCCATGGCTGGCAGCCAGAAGGCTCCCAGGGACTCCATGGCAAAAAGCCAGGCTTGGATCTCTGGGGGCACATGTCATCACAAGGCCCAGAATAACTTATTCCCCGGGGCCTCACTTCCTTTACAGAGACCTGAGATGGTCAGGCAAAGGGCCAAATGCTGGGACCCTAGACAGTCCTAAGCCTGGTTTGACCAAGCCTATGCTCATCTTTGAGGACTTTGCTCCTTAATGGCATGGTCCAGAGATTTATCCCGAGAGTTCTTTAAGGATCCCTCTGCTACTCTCTGGCCCTCAGTTTTCCCATTTGTATCCTGGGGAGGTTGTGATAGCTGATTTCTCCCGTTTTCTCTAGCCCACTCTGTTGCACCCTGTCAGGATGATAGCCAGAGGCAAGATTGGCTCCTTCCCACCCACCTCCAACTGCACACCAATTTATAAGAGAAAGCCACCGCATGTGGCAGGGGAGTGATACAAAGACCCAGAGCAGAACAGTGTCCCTTACTTTGAACACGTGCCCTCTGCCCACACAGGTAGATTAACCATAGCACCTACCTCGTTTGGAGGTTCAAATTGAATGAATTAAAGCATTTAGTATGGTGCCCAGCATAAAGTAGTCTCAATAACTGTTATTTGTTATTGTTGAAGACGTTGAGGCTTTGGGACCTGACAGACTTAGATTTGAATGTTGCTTCTGTTGACCTTGTAGTCATGTGCCCTTGGGAAAGCCACTTCACTTCTTGAAGCCTGTTTCTTCACTGTGAACTGTGAGCTCAGTGGCTACGTAAGGGAACTACTGCTGAGTCAATGAGATGACACGTTCACACTTGCCATGCTTGGCACATAGCTAGTGTTTAGGTGCTTAGTTCCCTCTGCTCCCTCTTCCCGTCCTGGGTGCTCCCCACCTTCCCTGCAGGAAGAGCATTGATTTGGCATCATCTACACCTGAGTTCAAATCCAAGCCCAGATACTTCTGGGCTGTGTGACCGCCTTAGGCAAGACTCTTTTGTCTCTGGCACCACCCTCAGTTTCCCTGGCTACAATGTGAGGATGAAGATAAAGATCCCTACTCACCTGCCAGGCTTGTCATTAAGGAAGAAGGGACATGAAGAACCTGACACATAGTGGCTTCTTTTGAGTGAACACAAATTCTCCCTCCTCACTTTCTTCCTTCTATCCCCCACACTCTGTGGGGGCTCGGAATGCGAGGAGGGCCTCCCTTGCCTCATAACCACTTTCTCTGCTGGCAGGGCTGGGGGAGGGTCTGGGGAGTTGGGGGTCGGGGACATGGAGAGTGTACCAATTAGGGCAGGTGGAACCAGAAGGGCCTGGGGACCTGTGCGCAGACAGGCAGGGAGACTATCACATGAACCTTCAATGGACCAACTGCTTTATTTCCTCAGACAGGAGCTGGCACTGCCTGACATGGCATGTCTTCTCTAAGGTCCGAGTCACAGCCTAGGCCAAGGAACCTAGGTGAAGGAGGGGAGAAGCCTAGCATGGCTATGACCTGTAAGCTAGGAAGAATGGCCCCCTTCCCAAGGGCATTGTGTCCATCCCTCTGTCACACATGGAACAGATTCCATTTGGGACCATTGGAGGGACAAGGCTATACAGAGCGAGACAGCAAGTCAGAGACCTATAGAACAGCAGTTCTCAAATATTTTGCTCTCAGGACCCTTTTACACTATTAAAATTTGTTAAAGACCAAAGAGTTGTTATGAATGTGGGTTATATCTATGGATATTTATCATATTATATACTAAGATGGAGACATTTAAAGGGTATTCATTCATTTCTTCATTTATTTAAAAACATGTTAACATAAATGACATATTTTACAGCATATTTTAATATATTTTATACAGAATAACAATATTTTCTATAACAAAAATAAATTTACTGAGGAGAGTAGCATCGTTTTACCTTTTTTTTTTTTTTGCAATTCTCTTTAATGTCTGGCTTAATAAAAGCTGAATTCCAATAGCTGCTTCTGCACTCAGTCTGTTGTGATATGCTATTTGGATTGAAGTACTATATGAAGAAAGTCCTGCCTCCTACAAGTATGCAGGTTGAAAGGGGTGTAAGAGAATCCTAAGGACTATGGGCCGAACTTTGAGAACCACTGTATTATTACGGGATCTTAATGAACCCTCACTAGTGAAGCCTGGAACAGATGAGCTTGAAGAGCCTTGCAGAACATCCAGTTTGAAACCCCTCATTGTACAAAAAGGAAATGTAAGGACAGGGATTGCCCACTTTGAGAGAGCAAGTCAAAGGCAGAGCTCAGACTTGGACCCAGGTCTCCTGCTTCCTGGGAAAGTTCTTTTCCCACCACCTTTTGAATAAATACAGCTTTGAAATTCCAAGGGTAGTACAGTGGAGAGTGCTCTTGTCTGGGTTATAGAGAGGTTTGGGTTCTGGTACCAGATCTGTTATTGATGCAGCAATAAGAGCTTTTCAGAGTATTTAAAGATGACAACATAGATCAAGAGCATAGCAAAGACTGTAAAGTAGTGAGCTCCCTGTCACTAGGTGTATACAGGGGAAACGTTGGCCTTTTACTTGTTCATGTTCATTCATTCATTCATTCATTCATTCACTGAATAGACTTGACTGATCACAACTCTGGGCTTGACCCTGAGGATGCAGGCCTAGCTAACCTGCCATGTTTCTGTGAGTCTCAGAAGCCCAACAGAGGTGATTATAAATGGTCCTTGTAACAAACTATAGGGTTCCTATGGCAAGGCCTGAGCAGTCACTTTTCTAGGTTGAACAAGGAACATGATAAGAAGAAAGGGGTAGAAGAATGATTCTACATTTATTTTATTAAAAAATCAAATCAATTTATGTATGTATTGATTATCCTCTACCTTTCACTCAACAATTTCCAGTCATTCATTCAACAAATATTTATTTGACAACTACTATACAGCAGGCAATATGCTGGGTACCTGGTTTCAAAAAAGCTATCAATGATTTCAGATGAGAATAATACATCTCACTGCATCAGAAAACCACCTGTCTCATTTCCTCTTCTCTACCTGTTCATTTTATGCCCATTTTGGTGAATGCCATGGACCCAGCAAATCCTCCACCATTGCATTTATTGGGCAGGGAGGGGTGGGAGGTAATAGTGGAGAATCAGAAAAGTAAATCTAAACAGAACTTGGCACTTGTATTTCTTTTTTTTTTTCCTTTTCTTTGGGTAACATTGGTTAATAATATCATATAAGTTTCAAGTGTACATTATTATTCAGTATCTATATAAACTATAGCATCATCACTGTCAAAAGTCTATTTCCACCCCTCACTATACATTTGACCCCATTTACCCACTTTGCTCTCCCTCACTCCTTCCCCTCTTGTAACCACCAATCTGTTGTCTGTCACCTTTTTAAAATAGATTTTCTTGGTCTCCAAGTATCTGCCAATCTTTCAATCAACTAATTCCACTATACCAGAGGGAGAGAGTTTCTTAGCAGTCCATGGGAGGGCAGGGTCAGGCTGAAAGGCACAAGTGTACATTTTCATTTCCAATGATTCCTGCAGAGAATAGAAACATAGAAGTACTCCAATGAGACAAACATTTGTGTAACAATCTCCTAACAGCAAATTACTCTCCTAGAGAGGAATAATGTATTATACACAGCTCCTTCGGGGAAGAAATTTTCTCTCAAGGGAACATGTGTTTCCAGCGCACATGTATTTTCAATGCGAAGCCACTCACATAAACATCTAGCACTTTCGGTCAATCGGGCACAAGAGCTTATGTCCAGGCCTTTTACTTGTTCATGTTCATTCATTCATCCATTCATTCATTCACTGAATAGACTTGACTGACCACAACTCTGGGCTTGACCCTAAGGATGCAGAGATGATGATTGATAGCTGAGCACTTTATGTATACTTGCTCTGTTCTAAACACTCTCAAAGATTTATCTCATTTAGTTTTTACCATAACCCTGTAATATGCAGAAATTACTCTTCTAATTTCCATTTTATAGATGAAGAAACCGAGTCCCAAATGGGTTGAAAATCTTGCCCAAAGTGACACAGCTAGTAAGTAGAAGGGCTGAAATCAAGCAAAACTCACCTGACTCCAGAGCCCAAACTTTTACTCATTACCATCTGTTCAGATATGGCCCCTGCGTTGGTAGGGGGCTGGCTCATGCTCCACAAGAGAGTTAAGCCAAGTAGATAAAGAACTCTGATCCAAGACAGCACAAGAAGTGGAAGTTGAGAAACAAAGAAAAGTGTTATCAGAGGCTAAACTAAAGTCAGCTCAAAGGGTAAGAAAGTTTGAAAGGAGGCATTCTGGTTGAAGAATGGGCAGGATTTGGGGGAAATAATGGGATGATTATTTCAAACAGATAAGACAGCCTAAGTAAAGGCGTAAAAGCAAGAATTCAGAAATTACATGTGACAAAGTTCATTCAGGTGTTCTGCAGTATAAGGTGCACAGAGTTGTTAGACTGAGCAAAGATAAGTACAGGGCACTCAGTTCAATTTGAAATTCGGATACACAATGAGTAATTTTTTAGTATGAATATGTCTGAAATTCAAATTTAGCTGGCATCCTGTATTTTATACAGCAACCCTATGGGTGCATAAATGAGATGCTAGAATGAGAAAAGGTAGACTAGAACCAGATCATGGCAGGTTACATAGTTGCCAAGTGACCTTGAAAACATACCTCTCTGAGCGTTAGTGTCTCCCATCTGTAATGTGGGGCACTGAACTAGACCACTGGCTGTACATCTGTATTTAAAATATGTAGATTGCCAGGCTGCTCCTGAATCAGAACCTTAAAGGGTAGGTTCTGATTCTCTGGTGATTCTGATCACCAGAGAATAGTTGGTGAATAGCTGGGTTTGGAAACCAATGGGCCGGATGGCTGTAAAAGTCCTTTTTGCTCCCATGTTCCTTATGGCCAATCCAAAAATTGATAATGCTGGAAAGGCAAGATATACCTTTATATTCCCTTGATTTCTCTAAGCCCCTTCTGTTCACTGGTTTTTCTCACCAGAGAGGCCCAACACAAAAGACTTTGGAATTCCCCTTTCATTCCTCTCCCAGAGACAGAGAAGACTACCATGTGAAATGCCACACTATGGGGAGTTCTGTAAAATACCCCTTACCTTGGCAGGAATTTCTTCCTGCCCAAAGGAGGGGCCCATAGATGGCTGGGAGATGAAATGGAGCCAGGGTTTCTGTGTGGCACAGGACCATCAAAGCAAGCAGCCAGACACTGAGGCAGGTCTGAATGAGATCTCCAGAAAAGACATTAGATGTCCCTTAGAGAAATGAAATTCCTGCTGTTGGAAAGTCTGCTCTCCCAGTCACCAGGGTCTAGATGGGAAACACAGATTTCCCAGTGTGGGGCCACATTGCCTCTGCCTACAAGTAGGTCAGCTCAGTACCTCCTAAATCCTGTGGCCTCTACCCCAGCCAGCCTGGGAGGTAAAGGAGCATGAGATCCCCAAGAACCAAGCTCAGCTATGTTTACTAGCCAGGCCTAGCAGCCTCCAGCTTGGGCCAACCCACTCCAATTCTCCTGAGAAGTCTTGAGCTCCATTGTTAAGTGTGGGGGCCCATCAGGGCCACAGCTGACTTGATGGAGCCTCACAGGAAGTGGTGGTAACCAAGGCTGAATCCCATGAGCATCTGATTATCAGCAGGATTATCAGCCATTATCGGGCGAGCACATGAGCAATTTTCTGCATCAAGTGGTAGCTCCAAATGCCTCTGAAGAAGGGCTGGTGTCTTGGCTCTCACGGGTCAGATAGAGCTTGGCAGGGCTAAGCGCAGGCTGGGAACGCTGGCCAGCAAGGGAGGAGAGGGAAAGAAATGACACGTCAGAGATAGAGGTAGGGAGACAGAGAAACACGGTAAAAGAAACAAATTGGCTCAAAACAAGGTCTGAGCCAATGACCCAGTGCAGACTTCCTTCTAGGGCCCCCAGATGGCCCTTGGGAGGAGCTCAGGGAGACACTGCATTTAGTGGCAGCTAAAGCTTAGGAACTTCCTCACCAGGCTTTGATGGGTGAGGTCAAATTCCTTTTCCGGAGATTATGCCCACAGTTTGCTGAAACAAAGCTGGATGCCCTGAGAGATGGACCAGGACCTGGGCAGGCACCATGGGACAGACTGTGCTATACCTGCTGTAAGGCAGGAAGAACAGTCTTTCTGGAGAGCTGAGGTGACAGCCAGAAGTGGGGACACCCAGGAGAGCAGGTCTTCAGCCTGTTTCCTAGGAGAGGGCATGGCAATTGACAAAGAGTCTGGGGACAGGTGATGTCAAGCACTCTGTGTGAGGGGCAGCTGGGCCTGTGGCAGCAGGGCTCCAACATGGGGAAAAGGCCTAACTCTAGCCTGTGGGGAGACCAACAAAGGCAAGGAAGGGCTTGGCCCTCAGGTCACCAACAATGGTACCAGGGATCAGAACTGGGATGGGCAAAGTGGAGACTTGGTCACTGTTACCAGTCAAAGCCCAGTGACTTGAACCAGGGCACAGGGCTAAGACACAGCATGGGTATGATGGTGAGGCCAGCAGGTGGGCCCGGGGCCTCCCAGTGTGGAGATGGTGTCAGGCATAGGGTTGGGCCTGCAGGTGGCTCAGAAGGTTTCAGTTATGGGGAAAGGAGGCCAGCAGTGGCTGGGTCCCGGGCAACTTTAGATAATGGACCCCTCACAGTGCGAAGTCCAGCCCAGAAGTGTGTGCCTTCCTGTGCTTCACACAACTCAGCTTGTGCAGGGAGTGTCACCGAGACCCTGCCCTAGTGATAAGGGTATAAAGATATGAGGAAGAAGATGAAAAATGATGGAGTATGGGGTGGGGGTTCTTCTAGCCCAGGAAAGTGGGGCCTGCAGGCCTGTGGGTAATGGTCCCTACCTCCAAGGGCTGCTCTTAAGGTTCAAAATATAAAGTAGTTAGTGACTGTGGAAGCACTGTGGAAAGTGTAAGACCGTCCAGACAGAAGCAGTGGTTCCTACTCTTATCCTTAGTGCCCAGAAGGTCTGCTCTTTGCTTTTTACTTTCTGTCATTAGAGACCCCTTTCTCCCAGCTCCTGTCTCATACATGTTTCCTTTCACTCTGCCAGTCCTGTGACAGTTCCTTCCCAGAGAGAGGCTTCTGGAGTTCTCCTTTATACAAAGGACACTTCCAGAGAAGAAGGCAGAGCAGATGGCCTGGGGTGTGTTGCCCATGAGCAGGGGGAAGTGGCACTTCTGAAGCCCTGTGGCTTCCATCCAGTAAGGTCATAGAGCTAGAGTGTGATGAGGGAAGGCAGTGGCAGAAGGACCCTCCCTAGATAGCCAGTGTGTCACCTGGGAATAGAGTAGGAGAAGAGCTTGAAGGTAGGCTCAGAAGGTGTCCCTTTGCCAAAGACTGCCTGTGAAGAGGCAGGGGATACATGGCCGGCAGGGCACTTAGCTACAACCCAGACCAGCAGTTCTCAAGCCAGGGCTGTGCAGTGGTATCAGCTTGGAAGCTGTCTTCAGAGACGCAATGGCAGAGCCACCTCCTGGAGATTCTGCATCAATGCTTCAGTACATTTGGAGTGGGAGTCTTGCAGGCTTGTGCGTTTTGAAATAAGTTCCTCAGACTATGCTGATAGTCAAGTGTGCATATGAACCAACAGTCTGGCTTAACCTCCTATGTAATGATAGGAAAACTGAGGAGAGAAAAAAGCCTGCCTTAAGTCACAAACCGGATCAGAGCATCAGTGTTGGAACAGGAGCTTGGGTCTCTCTATGCGAGCCCAGGCTTCCTACCACTGTCCTATTCTGTCTCCTCACCCTCTAGTCCACATATCACTAAGCCCTGGGTTTTGGTGTATCCTACCAAGGCTAGGGCTCAGTGCATGTGGTGGGCTGGTTCTCTCAGGAGCAGTGGAAATTCCTTCACTAGCCATTAGGGATAGCAGCTTGTTGGCTTTTGGCTTTTCTCTGTGAGGTCCCCACTGCCTAGGCTCCCGAGCACCAGTGCTGACCCCTGGTGGCAAGGCCAACCAATGGATGGAGAGGCCAGTTTTGTCCTAAGTTTGCAGAGCTCACTAGCAGTGAGCCCCTCAGTTTTCAGATGGAGATATATCCAGGCCCCATTCAGAAAGTCAGGCAGTAGGCAATTTTTGGAGCATCAGCCACTGTGGGCTTACTCAAGGTGAATAAGACACAATCCTGCTGTCAAAGAGCTTGCAACCTAGTCTCAGAAACAAAACAAAACAGATATCTGTATTGGAAAGGAAGGAGCCAGAGGCTGAGAGGCAGCAGTTGTTCCTGCTAGTCCTACCTCAGTCCCTTACAGCTGAGTGATCTTGGGCAAACCTTGGCATCACTTCATGCTGCGGTTTCCCCTTCTGAAAAATCTGGATAGCAATCTCTGTCCCACCCACCTGCTAGGGTTATTTTTCGGTTTAAATGATAGAATGGATATGAAAGTATTGGAGACCTATAAAGTGCCACACAAATGAAAGGAGGTGTTTATCCTGGTCTGAACAGCTCAGCTGGCTATGGCAGAGGTTAACTAAGACAAGGAGAGTGTTGTGCTTTTTAATTCATGTACACATTTTTTTTATAAAAAATGGAATTCTTTATGAAAGCAGCTTGACTTTAACACCAACCTCCATTGAGTTATACGTTTAAAGTAAATGCAAAACTCACTGGTGCTTTTTAAATATGCAAATGATTAGATACAATTCCACGCTTTTCTCACTGGACATCAGCTGTTCCTAACTATGAGGATTAAACAAGTTAATGCATGTGAAATGTTCTTTGCAAATTGGAAAAACACTGTGGACACGTGTTTTTACTATCAATTGTAGTAGATTCCATTCCATTTCCTTCTAGAATCCTCTAATTTGGAATTAGGCATTCCAATAGCTTCTAATTACCTGGCAGGTCAGGCCATGTTAACATCCAATGTGAGTGCCTTGCAACAGTGTTAGGATGGGATGGCTTCGTTGGACCCAGCTGCGGTATCACAGAGAAGGAGACCAAGATGCAGTAGTTTGGGTCCTAGTAAGGAGGGGATGGTCAGCTTCCCCTCAGAGAGCAATTCAGGAGGAGAGGGGCTTGATCTGGCAGCTTAAAGAATAGAACTTATCTAATCCCTCTCTTTGACATTTGTATACAAGAATGAGGGCAGGGCTAGCAGGCCTTAGAGACTCCACATGACCTTCTGTGTCCACGTCTGTGTGCAAATGTGTCTCCACTGGGGAGAGGATGGGGGAGAAGTGGGAGGACACATGTGAAGTCTCAGGAGAGCAAAGACTTCAGGAACTGCTCCCCAATCTCTCACATTCAATTGTTTTGTCTGCTCAGCAACTCTCTCCCCCCACCTTCTTTTTTTTAAAGATTTAATTAATTTATTTTTAGAGAGGGGAAGACAGGGAAAAAGAGAGAAAGACAAGCATCCATGTGTAAAAGAAACATTGATTGGTTGCCTCTCGTATGCACACTGAATGGGGACTGAACCTGCAACCCAGGCACGTGCCCTGACTGGGAATCAATCCAGTGAACTTTTGCTTTGTGAGTATGATGCCCAGCCCACTGAGCCACACGCCAGTCAGGTTTCTCCTTCCCCTTCTTCTGATAAATGCTCTATCCTCCATTTTTAAATAAAATCTGTCATATTCCTAGATACTCAGTACTACCACTGCTTCCCAAAACATATTTCCTGACCAAAGCTTGACACAGACACGGGCCTAGGGGTGATTGGCTGACCTAAGCCTGAACCACTTAACTGACTTTTCTAAAGGGATTTAGTTACTGTCTGGTTATACAGGGCACAGAGGTCATGCTATCATGTAAGGAGGGACAGTTTGCAGCAGGAGATAATGAAGGTGACACACAGAGAGAAGCTGATGCGTGAGATCCAGCTGGATTCAAGTCCTGGCACTGTTCAAGGCCTTGCTTCCAGTTGTTCCTGAGACCCCGCTGTATCCCTGCCTTTCCTGAGGTTTAATTCTTCAACCCTACATTACACTTTTTTTGCCTAAGGTACTTTTTTTAAAAAAAAGGTTTTATTTATTTATTTTTAGAGACGGAAGGGAGGGAGAAAGAGACAGAGAGAGACATCAATGTGCGGTTGCTGGGAGCCATGGCCTACAACCCAGGCATGTGCCCTGACTGGGAACCGAACCTGCGACACTTTGGTTCACAGGCTGCGCTCAGTCCACTGAGCCATGCCAGCCAGCGGCCGGTACTTTTTTTTTTAAGATAATTTTTTTTAGAGTTTATTTATTTATTTTTAGAGAGGGAAGGGAGGGAGAAAGAGAGAGAGAGAGAAACATCAATATGTGGTTGCTGGGGGCCGTGGCCTGCAACCCAGGCATGTGCCCTGACTGGGAATCAAACCTGCGATGCTTTGGTTCACAGCCCGCACTCAATACACTGAGCTACACCAGCCAGGGCTGTCTAAGGTACTTTTAACTGAATTGGGTCCACTCATTTCCAAGGTTTCAGCCACCATGTGTGTGCTGATGACTCCCAACCTTTGTTTGCATGCCAGACCTCTCCTGAGCTTCAGACCCCCGTGTCCAGTTGCCAACTCAACAGCTCTGCCTGAATATGTTTCATACACATCAAATGCAAACATATCTGACATTGAACTCATTATTTTCCTTTTTCCTATATTCATCACCTTAATGACTAGCAGCACACCCCCCCTCCACATACACACAGTAACCTAAGCTATAAACCTGGGAATCCTCCAAGTTTTCTCTCTCTCATTTTTATATCCAACCACTGTGTTCCGTCAGTTTCACCTGCTGCCCTCTCTTGGTTTGCCCATTTTTCCCTTTACTTGGTATTAATGTTAAGGGAGTTATTTGCTGCAAATTAGAAATGGTCCAGAAATTTTCTTGCTCACAAAATTGTAATTAACACTTTGTAATTGGCTATGTAAGTTACTATCATGACTGGTCTAGCAAATACACTAAATACACACACCTAATTCTTGAATCTTCTCAGCCTCTCCATCCTTTGCATCTTTGGCCTGGGTCAGGCCTCAGGCCTGACCTGGGGACACCATTCAAAGTCCTCTGTGGAAGTATGTCAGGCCACCATGAGAGGAGAGGCCCAATGCCAAAAGCTGGGGTGCTTAACCCCCACTCCTGCTTCCACCAGACCAGTGTGATTTGTTCTTGATTTGTATACTGAGATCCTGGCAAATGTCATTGAATAAAGGCTCCTACTGCCCGAAGAAAAAGAGAAGGAAAAAGAAGAAAGGGAAGGGTGGAGGAAGGGAGAACAAAGAAAACTGAAAACCATTGAATTAAATATTGTAACACCTTCCTAATTGGCCTCCCTGCCTCAAGTCTCCATCCTTCCAATCTGCTTTACTATATTGCATATGAATTATGGTTTATGCAATGATATTTTCTAAGCATTTTTAAACATAAATGCTACATGAATATGGTTTTGCAATAAACAGTCCAAGCAATGAAGAAGTCTATGAGTGTGGTCTTCCAGCTTCTGCACTACTGACATTTTGGATTAAATTTTTCTTTGCTGTGGGAGCTATCCCATGCATTGTAGAGTGCTTAGCAACATCCCTGGCCTCTGTCCACTGATTGTCAGTAGCACCCTGGCAGCTGTGAAAACTACAAAAAAAAAAAAAAAAACCATCTGGAGACATTGGGAAATATCCACTGGAGGGCAAGACTTCCCCCTGTTGAGAACCCCTGCCATAGAGTAAAATGTGCATGCCTCCTTCACCTCCACCAATCCCACTCCCCTCCTCAGAGATGATCATTAGTATCAGTTGACAACTATCATTCCAGACCTTCTCTGTGTAGTTACATCCATATGTATGTACACAGTAATGTGATCTTTCCAAAGTGCGCATTTGATTATATCACTCCTCTGATCCAGTTTTCCCCAAATCATCTGCAGGAGAAAATGCGAAATTCTTAGCCAGGCATGTAAGACCTTCTTTAGGCTCTTTTCCTGCCATCCCTTCCTTGTGGTCGAGCCTTCTGCTTAGAAAGGTAAGAAGCTGAAAATGCCATGTACTCACCTTCCCAGCCTCCCTTGCATTTAGGGCACAGGTGAGGGACTTGGTGGGGTGTCTGATGGGGAACGTCAGGGAAAGGATTTGCTGCCTACTAAAAGGACACATGTGGAATAAAGTGGTCCTCTTGTCCTTCACTGGATGTGCTTGTTCCTGCACTTGATGCAGTAACCATCTTGCAGCCCAAAAGAAAGACACTGTTGACAAACCAAGGCTGATAGAGCAGAAGGATAAGAAAGCCTATAGGTCCTTTGTGACCACATTGAATCGCTCAACCTACCTGGGACCCACCTTCCTATGGGCTTCTTAACATGTGAGATAATGCATCAATTTATGTTCATGTGTTCATGACCCTTTTACTTGGATATCCACTTACTTGCAGTTGAAAGTATCCTAACTGAGAGACACCATATCCAACAATTTGTAATTGCATGAACACACTACTAGTACATTTCTTTGTGCCTGCCGCTTCCTCTATCTACCTGGAATGCATTCCCCACCACATCCATGTGACAGATACTCATGCACCCAGTCCCATCTTAAGTGTCACCCTCTTTCCTACGAAGCCTTTCTAACCATCAGCCTATGCCCAGAAATGGCAAACATCTCTCCTTCATGAATCCATTTTATCTTGCTTATATTTTATTATAATTGCAATTTATCTATGTGTCTCTCTCCCACTAGACTGTGATTCACCTTGAGGGATGAGGCTATGTATGATTCATTTTTGAATGAATGTGCTCATCACTAGTCTTGAAACCATTCAGAGACTTAGCAAATGCTTATTGAGTGGATGGATGGTTAGATGGTTAGTGAATGAATGAACTAACCAAGATAGCTGGGGTAGGAGATAGTAAATAGTCCATTTCTCTGAATGTTCTGCTTCAGCCCTTGCTAGTTTGGACCTTCAAAACTCACAAAAGAGTATGGTTCTATGGATAGTAGAGGTCCTCAATCCATTTATGTTGCAAATCGGGTTACCACTGTTCTGGCCAGAGTAAGCACCTGTCCCCTTTTTCCTGACTACCAGTATCTGACTTTGATGAGAAATATAGCAGTCAGTCTTTTGTTCCCAAGAGAATTAATCACCTCAGGGCACATGATCCCAATCAGGTCATGTAGCAACTTGTTCCTTGAAGTGCCTAAGAGCTTGTTAGAAATGTAAAGTCTCAGGCCCTACTCCAGACCTTTGCATCAGAACCTCCATTTTCACAAAATCCTCAGGTGATTCCTGTGCACACTTCAGTTTGAAAAACATAGTAGTCGGTCCATCTCTCCTTGGAAAAACATGGCATTTGCTCAAGCCCAAGCAAATGAGACTTCTATTCACCAAAATCTCTATGGAAGACCATTCTATAACTTGTCTTCAGCAACTTCACATGTCTTTTCAACTCATCTGTTCAAGATGTTTGTCATAGCTCATCTATGGCCGTGGTTTGCCAAGCTCCAACCTAACTCCGTTAGGAACCACCTGGTAACAGCATAGCCCAAAGGAGCGCACATGCCTGGTGATTGTTTTTTACCTATATCTGAACAAACTGCCTTGGAAAGAAACAAGGACTGGCTGAGGCCTGGAGAGAAGAGCCTTCCAGTTGTTGTTGTTGTTTTTTTTCCTGAGAGTACTGTCCTTCTAGAGACCCTGGGTAATGATAATAATAACCACCAGGGAGTGATACTCCAAATATTTCACAACTGCTGTGGCACTAGCTCTGACCAATCATATGTGACCTCATCTTAGTGTGAACCCATTGATTATCCTCACACTTGACCATAAGTGATATGTGTAGAGCAATGAACACTGTCCTAAGCCCTTTCACATATCTTCTTTCAGCCGATCTTTACAACATTCCACAAGGTAGAAGATATCCATGTTTTGACAATAAGTAAACTAAGGCTCAGAAAGGTTATGTGACTTGCCTTAAATCACCCAGCAAGTGGTGAGGCTGGAATTTGAATCCGTCTTTCTGTATTTCAATTCTGCATTTTCTCCACCACACCATAATTCCTCCTCCCCTCCTTGCCTGGACACACATACACCCCATGAGTCTGGGGTGCTCCCTCAGCTTCAAAGAGAGGGTGGTGCCTAACGTGGGGGTCTGGAGAAGGGAACAGCTGGGCCAGGAGTGTCTCCTCATCTCAGATACCAAATGGAAAAAACGGGACAAGACCTTCAAGGGAATATAGCGCAATGTTCCTATTTTGTAAGAAGGAGACTATACTCCTGAGAGGTGAAAGACAGGCTGGGCAGGGTGTCCAGGACCAGATAGGACTTTAAGAATCGTATAGTTGAACATCTTCTCTTGTCACTACCATTTGTTTTCCATTTAAGAAATAAGAAAATGATGGATCAGACAGAACTGACCGGAACGACAAAGAGGATTCATGGCAGGGCTAGGGCTCAAATCCATGTCTCCTTATGGATTTGAGACATGGCTCATTCTGTAATTGCATTCTGGTCTCTTAGACATTCCTTTCATATAACAAAACAGGCAACTCCAACGATACTGTAAGAAGCACCTTTAAAAGTATTTTCTCCTTGCTCAGCATTCATTGGAAGATAAGATTTCTGGAAAGCTCTTCGTAGGAGGAAGAAAAAAAAAAGAGAGAGAGAAACATACTTCACAGAGCCTTTCACTTTCTAACCTTTTGGAATTTTGAATCCATTTGAGCCTGACTCATTTTTATTCCTCATCTGGAATTTTTCAAAAGGGCATTTCACATTGCAGTCAATTATTTGACACTTAATGTCACCTTGTGTAACAATCAGCCCATTCCATTTTGCTTACCCGTGGAAGAATGCTGCTTTTGGACAGTTTGCAGCTTTCTTCCATGATTTGTTTCCCATTCCACCTTTCCTATGCTGCTTTCATCCTCCGAGTATAAGAACCAGACCCAGGGCTGACCACAAGGAAAAGAGAGGGAAGGGGGAGGGAGACAGATCCAAAACCCCAGCCTGGAGCATCTCTGCAGACCCAAGCCCCCTACTCTACATCATAGCCTAAGAATTCTCCTGTGGAGGGAGTGGCAGAGGCTCACAGGCAACTCCATAAAACTGTAGAGTATGAATCTCCCTCTGGCTCTGGAGCCTGGAATCAAGTTCATGTGGCCTTGGAAGTAATATCCCAGACTTCTGCCGCTCACATTCCCGTCTCTGAGCTTTAGTTTCCTCCTGTATAAAATAAGAGCAAAAAGACACATGGGGTTGCTGTGCGAAGACATGGCGATAGCATATGTGGCAAGAACGTGGTATAAAGGAGCCACACTTCTGTGGGATGTACCACGTCTCCTGGTGTATATACGTGTCTATTGGCAACAGTGGAATGGAACTGGGGGCAAGGCTCAGTGAATCTCTCAGCTCTGCTCCGAGCTGACACACACAAGGAGCTGCACCCTGAAGGCTCACCTTACTGGGCCCTGCTGCTGCCCGCAGGGGCCCACTCCTAGTCCTATGAAGCAGTCCTCCAGAGTGGGGTGCATTTATATTTAGAGGGGTATAGAAGGGAGGGAGAGTGTTCATGAACCCCAGGACCCATTCTGAAACAAATACATACTGG
This sequence comes from Phyllostomus discolor, assembly GCF_004126475.2. Classification (NCBI taxonomy): domain Eukaryota; kingdom Metazoa; phylum Chordata; class Mammalia; order Chiroptera; family Phyllostomidae; genus Phyllostomus; species Phyllostomus discolor. The sequence goes on from NC_050198.1 coordinate 97,159,950, forward strand.
GGAAATAGGGACTTACTCTTCACTAGGTTGAAAGGGCAAGTGACTTGCTTGAGCTTTTACAGGTCTCCCTGCCGGCTTCTTGTTCTAAGAATTCCTCCCACCACTCTCCCTCCCCCTCCACCCCATTAGGCAAGGAGGAAATAGCACAGGAGACAAATGTTGATATACAACAAAGTAGAAATGATATAAATATCATCAACACGTCAATGTAAAAGTGAAAGTACAGATGGCAATAGTTAGGAGAAAGTCTGAAGGAAAGACGAAGGGGGAATAATTTTCTAACACCCCTCCCTCTCTATATAGAAATTTATTTTTATTAATAATTATGATAATTATGGCCACTAAGGAAATACAGAGTGAACATTTCACTGACACTTTATTAATAATCAGTAATATCAAAGCTTATTTCAAATATATAATATGAACTCAAGAATAAACTGTAGGAATTGGAAATGTGAACCTAAACTGCAGTGAGCTCAAACAATTCTGAATAAATCTGAACCATTACAAAGTTACTTTGGAAAACAAGACCCACATGTTGCTGAATCTGCACTTTGTTGAGGGCTGCTATGTAAGTGGGAATTCCCTAAGTTAACTCTCCTGCACAACACAATGTTTATTAGAAGAGAGGTAACAAAATGATGCTAATTTGAAAAGTTGAAAAGCAATAAACTTAGTACACCATTATTTCTTTGTAAATATTAATCACTGAAGAGCCAACCAGTGAACTCTCATACATTTTCTTTCTTGTGGAACTTTTTGTTTATGCCTTAATCTTCCCATCATTTTGAAAAGTTATTTTGATCATATCATCAACAATTTCCTGCAAACTCTCTAGTATATTAGGTATTCTAGCCAGTTCCTTTTTATTCTGAGGTCTCTTCCACCCCCCAACCCCACGCCCCACCCCCAACCCCCGCCGCAGAATCAGACACCACCCTACTGCTTCTAGCTGAATTGATTGGTCAGTAGGCCAGACGCACTGTTCTGATCATCCTGGAACTTCAAGGCTTTGCTGGGATTGATTCTCTTATATCCCTTTACCTATTTATCTATTGTCTACAGTGTTGGACACATTCATCATCTGTCTGAACATTCTTGATTTTTCCATTCATATTTTATTGTAAGGCATTAAAAACCTGGTTAGAAACAAATAAAATCAAGAAGAGTGAAGGAAAACCAAAAATGAAATACAAACAGAAAGAAAATAAGCCTAACTATAATTCAAATAACATAACCTCACTGAAGAAGGAAAAAAAAAAAAGAACCCACATAACTTTTAGACACAGAAGTTTGACTGTAAATTCTCAGGCAAAAGATAAAATCAGAAATGTAAGAAAATATCAAACTCTAGTTAGTTGGTTCGTTTTTTTATACAGTGGTATGATTTATTTTTTCCAAAAGTATTTTATGTGTGCTTGAAGATTGAACTCATAAGTAAATATATTGTGGAAAATGGGAGTCATGATATTCACTGTTAAAGAAAAGAGTTACAAATATGGAAAGGAAGATGGTTAGAATGAAACATGTGGTATTGGATTGGAATTGGAGATATCAGTAGAGTTTTAAGTATATGTCTATACCTGTGTTTATTCTAGCTCCATCCTCTGAGAACTCCATCTGTATTGGTTTCATACCATTGTCCATTAAAAACAAAGAAATGGCTAGTTTCAGGACTACAGCAAAAAAAAAAAAATACAAATGAGCCTGGAACATCTTTGTGTGCCAAAAAGTAAGGACATGCTCAAAGAATGTTGGGGGCATGTCAAAAGGACACAGAAGCTAGTTCGAACAGACTTCTACTGGTCAAATGTGGCACAATTTGAGTATCAAAATAAATAATGAAAGTACAGAATATGATACATAGAATAAATAAGAATCCATGCTGATGTAAATAAATGAATAAATGTACAAATGGAGACAGAAAAAGCTCTCCCTTATAGTAGAAAGCCAACCAATCAAGGTGGAAGTAATGCTGGAATTAAAGATTGTCATTTGGCATCCATCACAGTAATGATTGTGTCAGGCCAGAATCATCAATGGATGCTGAAACTAGTGGGTAAAAGTATGATGAGAAACAGGATATTTACATAATTCCCAAGTATCTCCCCACAAGCTAATTATGAATTACAAAGGAAAATGCATTATCTTGAAAGTGGACAGACTTGGCAAACGCCACCTTGACCAGGTGGTTAAAGTGAACGTTACCTGCAATGGGACAACTAGACATCTCATACCTGATGATATGATGCACTGAGAAAGACAAAACATCACCTCTGGAGTATGCTTCATGAAAACACGTAACCCAAGCATAAACCTGAGGAAATATGAGGCAGAATCAAAGTGAGGACCATTCATTCCACAAAAGAGATGGCCTGTGCTTTCTGAAACTGGCAAGGTCATGTCAAGAAAGAGAAAGACAGCCCTGGCTGGCATAGCTCAGTGGATTGAGCACGGACTAGGAACCAAAGTGTCCCAGGTTCGATTCCCAGCCAGGGTACATTCCTGGGTTGCAGGCCATAACCCCCAGCAACCACACATTGATGTTTCTGTCTCTCTCTCTCTCTCTCTCTCTCCTCTCCCTTCCCTCCCTAAAAATAAATAAATAAAATCTTAAAAAAAATAAAAAAAAGAAAGAAAGACAGACGGGGCACTGATCCAAATGAAAGGCGACTGAATTGGATACTGGACTAGAGAAAGGATTTATTTCTTTTTTGCTCTAAATATATTAGTGAAATCAATTGGTAAAATCTGAATAAGGTTTATCAATTAGATGATAGTGTTATGTCAATGTTAATTGCATGATTTTAATAATTATACCATGCTCCTATAAGAGAATGTCTTTGCTCATAGGAAATTGACACCGAAGTATTTAAGAGTAAAGGAGCATCATGACGGCAAATATACAGGGTCCAGCAGAAGTAAGGCCTGCTTGAGTGTGGTTGGTAGGGTAATAATGTGGGTGTAATAATTTTTAATTTTAATTTGAACATTTCACCTAAAATGTCATATGCTGTGCTTGAGGGTGCTATTGTTACGTTACAGAATTCCATGCTTATGAGTTTGTAATAAAAGAATTTGCAATAAAAAGGAGTGTTATTTGTGCTAAACCCTGTATATACACTTCATTGAAACTCTCAGTAACTGAAGCTGTGGGAGTGGACAGGACTGCTCTAGGAGAGTTTGAGAAGTGATAAGGACCGATGGAGTGGAACTCTGAGGAACGTCAACATTTAAGGGGCAGAGGGAGAGGAAGGCATGGAGCAGTCAGAGATGTGAGTGACCCAGTCAAGTATAGCAAAAATTAAAGGAGATGATGTAGCCACTTGACACCCTGTTTTAGAGAAAGATTTTGTGACATTTTAAAATGGTCATGCTATAATGGCCAGTGAAAGCGGATATAAAATAATATGTATTGCAGAGAACACATTGGTGGTTGCCAGCAGTGGTGGGTAGAAGTTAGGGATTACTTTTGTTTGTTTCAGACCCAGGAAACCAGTGATGAGCAAAAACATAAAACAAAATAAAAGGCCTTTCATAGTGAAATGCAACAAGCATTTATTTGAGATTAAAAAAAAATAGTGATTCAGGCAGCAGTGATTCAGGCTGCAATCCAAACAGTGTTCTGATCAGGAGACGAAGGCAAGGGGTATCTATGAGAAAGAAGAGTAACAATCACATCAGTGGAAGGAAGGCACTTCTGATGCAGATAAGCGACATAAGTGATGCTAATTCTAAATAACTATTTTTTTAAATTTTGAGTTCACTAGCCATCTATCCAGAAGTCATAATATCTGCATTCTTGCTATCTTTGCAAACAGCTCTTTGGGACAGACTGTTGCTTTAGACCCAGCCCTGAGGTTATTTTGCCCTGTTGTGAGATTCCAAAGGTGTGAGGCCTGAAGTGTGCAGGGCTGGTCCTCTGAGAGGGCTGCTCCGGCTCTGTGTTCATTTTGTCCATCTTCTCCATTTTGATCAAGATCCTTGAAGGTATTGCTGATCAATCATTGGAGAGCAGTGTTGATCAGTGATTAAAAGCATCATTTATCTTTCATTGTTGGGATTGCTAATTGGGGGTACATTATGTCATTATTGGTCCCTCATGCCAGGAAGGCACATTTTGGGTATGTCATGTGCCACACAGGAGGGAAAGTGGGTTTTTTTGTTTGTTTGTTTTGTTTTAGGAGCCTTAGGCCACATTTGAGTCACACGAGTGCCAGAACAGAGGAAAGTTTGATGTCATGTTTCTTTAAGGGCAAACATCTTCTTTAGTTTCATGAGGTTACTCATGTGAAGTTTCATAGGCCTTAGTGATCATCTCAAAACGCTGAGCCACCATTATTAGATTGGCATTTTTATAACATTGACCTCTGCAAAACAAAGTTTTATGATAGCAAAAAATTCTATATTAACAAACAAAATGCTGAGTCCAATTTACAGAATAGATTGGAACCCATAGGCATGACCTGGGAGCAGCTGCCAAAGATGTTAAAGAACCACGAGATTTCAGTGGACACTGTATTTACTGATTTTGTTTGTGCCAGACTTTATTTAATGCCATCTTTATTTTCACCAGAGGTGTTTTATCTGAGCACAACAGGAAGTATGGATAACAAAGCAGGCTCCACCTGACTTAGCTAAGCTATGGTCAAGAGTCACTTTATTGTCCAGTATAACTCACGCAAGAAAATTTAAATATTTCTTCCTGGCTGGCTATTGTTGTGCCAGTCATTGCAATACCTCTAAGATTTTTGGTAACTTTCTAATTAGGTTTTATTCACTGTAATATCTGCCCAAGGGAAAAAAAGTGTTGCTTCAAATCTGGTACCTTTACTGGGGTTGACACCACTAGGAATTAAACATCCTTGACTGGGTGTGGAACCAGTTGCACATGTTAACCTGAGAGGTAGGTTTAACAATGATGCCCAATGTTGAGTTGTTTTTGTGGTGAGAAATTACAGGGGGAAAGTAAGTGATATTTATTTTAGTGAGTGCTTGGCCTCTCATGTTACCTGTGAGATAGGAAGCAACAGAAGTGAAGGGGAAAAAAGGAAAGCTGAAGGTGGAGATTACACAGGACCGGTCTGGGATTTTGGGTTAGTTTGTCCACAACAGATGGTGCCTGCTTCACTTCCTAGTGATTTTAAATTTCAAGTCCTCTGTTGGTTGTACAGCCCAGTTAGGTTCAAGAGCTTTCTTTAGATAGGATCGTGAATCCGGGAGTTAACATTTTAAGATTTTGTCATACATAGCTTAGTTAAGATACCTGAAATCCTGTAAGGATCAGGTAGGGAGGAAAAGAACATTTTAATTTTGCTTACATAGGTATAATTTGACAAATTGCCATAGGCCATAGGTAGCATAGGAGGAAAAAAAAAACACTTTCTCATATTTCACAAAGATTTTAAAAACAGTGATTTTTATTTTTTAAATTATTTTATTGTTGTTCAAATAGTTGTCTGCATTTATCCTCCACCATCCCCACCCACCCCAGTCATCCCCACCTCCCTCCCCTGCTTCCACCCCTTCTTGGTTTTGTCCATGTGTCCTTTATAGATGTTCCTGAAAACTCTTTCCCCCTCCCCCCTTTATCCCTTCCCACCTCCCCTCTGTTGCTGTCAGTTTGTTCTTAATTTTTGTGTCTCCAGTTATATTTTGCTTGCTTGTTTGTTTCATTGATTAGGTTCCACATAGGTGAGATACCAAATACCATATGGTATTTGTCCCTCACCACCTGGCTTATTTCACTTAAGAATAATGTTCTCCAGTTCGATCCATGCTGTTGCAAAGGGTAGGAACTCCTTTCTTTCCTTCTGCAAAAACAGTGATATTTTACATAAAAAGTCATAAAATTATGATCATCCTTATCTGTTTACTTAGTCCCATGTTATTAGTCCTTGTTGATCTTAGTCCTTTTAAATTTTGTTTTCAATTACAGCACACATTCAGTATCATTCTGCATTAGTTTCAGGTGTACAGCATCATGGTTAAACAATCCTTATAACTTTACAAAGTGATTCCCCCTCCCGGTATTTCAAGTACCCAGCTGACACCACACATATCAATACTTATTACAATATTATTGACTTAATCTTTTTGTTAGCAGTTTTATGAGTCCAGGTTTTGCATTGGACTTCCATAAATCTTTACTCAATTGAGTGTTATGTTTTTAAAGTTATCACAAAACTACATTGTAGACTACTTGTCAGGGATTTTTTAACATTAATCTCTCCAGTGTGAAACGCATCTGTAGGAACATTTTTTGCCCAAAGCATCCAAGTAAAACCATATAATTGTCTGTAAATGTGGAAGACTTAAAACTAGCCATGGTTAAAGATCTGGTGAGAGTTTACATGCACATACATAAAAATAATGTAATTGCCTTAATTATATCTCCCATTCTTAGTTTCCTTGGCCATATATAAAATTCTTAAGATCCCTTTTCCATAAACCTTTTGCAACTCCCACAAACCTTCTGCAAATTTTATGTAACTTTCAGGTTTTTTTCCTCTTCTTTCTTCTCTTATTTTTATTTTTCTTAAAGATTTAATTTATTTATTTTTAGAGAGAGGGGAAGGGAGGGAGAAAAAGAGGGAGAGAAACATCAATGTGTGAGAGACACATTGACTGGTTTCATCTCACACACCCCCTACTGGGGACCTGGCCTGCAACCCAGGCATGCGCACTGACCGGGAATCAAATGGTCGACACTTGGTTTGCAGGGCGGCACTCAATCCACTGAACCACACCAGCCAGGGCTCCTTTCTTTTTTAAAAAGTCATTTTATTTTAGGACAAAATTAATTTTTACTTCCTTATTCCCCCCAAACTCGTGGGTTTTTTTACGTCCTTCCTTATCCAAAATCACACTCGATTTTCCTTCCTCTCAACAAAAGTGCATCTCCATGCTTTATAACTTCTTTTGTTGAAAATAGAACATCTGATTTTTTTCACATAAAGTCATTTTGTTTCATCCTAATTATTATCTATGAGTTTTGTTAAAAACATTACTTCTTTTGTAAGTCAATTTTGGCAAGGTATGGGTTCCTCGCCAAAGGAACACTTTGCATTTGAAAAAGTCCTCCTTTTTCCCCTCCAGTCTCTGTGGGCATTGTCTTGGTTAGCTCCTGGGTGTTTACGTTTCAAAGACATTTACAACTTTAAGAGACAGAGAAATACTGCAAGTTTTTTAGCATTATACCAGGGTATGTCAGAATTTTAGGAATTTTATGTAATAAAAAGTTTAGCACCATTTATTTGGCAATGCCTCCCATGTAATCTAACATACCACTAAGTCTAATTATGTTAACATTTGGTCAAATAGAATCATAAGTCGTTGTGGAACAATATTTACATTATTCACTTAATTGTGGTGAGGACTAAAGACTTTTCAGGAAAACACAGAAAGTTAAATGGTTGTGAGTAAAATTTAGCTTTTTTAACAATGAGAAGACTCGGTTACCTGAAGCATTATAGACTGAGGAGAAAGGACACGAGGAATTTTCTTAAGAATGCATAAAATTCGTGCTTTCCCTTTATCCTTTTTTATTAAGAGGACCTGGTTCCCATACCCGGTTCCAGGGAACTCCAGTCCATGGAAATGAGGCCACTTTAGATCCTGCTGGAGATGCCAGATAAGTTAACCTAAAAATAAAAGGCCTTCAAAGTCGGAGGCAACAACCATTTACATGAGATTTTTTAAAAATACAGAAGAAAAAAATAGTTCTACAGGAAGCAGTGATTCAGGCAGAAGCCCAAATAGTGTTCCAATTAGGACACAAAGGCAATGGGTAATTATGAGAAATTGAAGGGGAACAATTGCATCAATACAAGAAAAGCATTGTTTTTTTATTAGTGCAGGTAAGCTAACATGAGTGGTGCGGGTTCTGAACAATTTTTAAAAAAATTTTCAGTCCAGCAGCCATCAGTCCAGTAGTCCCTATCAGCCTTCTTGTTATCACTGCAAACAGCTCTTTGGGGCATACTGTTGCTTTAGGCCCAGTCCAATGGTTATTTGACCCTGTCTTAACATTTCAGAGGTTTGCGGCATAAGACATGTAAGGCAATTCCTCTGGGAGGGCGGCTCCAGCTCCTCTTTAAAGTGTCTCTGTTTGTATTACTTTTTACACTAGGAAGCTCATGTGAGGCCCGTATACATTAAGCTTAAATCTAAATTCATGGAGCGGGTGAGAAGTTGCAGATATGCTCCCCATAGCTTACCTGAATTCCCCTCTTCACAATGCATATGCTCTCTGCCCTGGTGATCGGGAGGCAGGGCTGCAGCGGTCTCCCCCTGAGATAGCCCTGGGCATGTAGCTGGGGGGCGCCTTCTATAAGACCTGGTCTAGGTTGCCAGGGACATGGGGTACCTGGGGTCTTGCTGGTGGGCAGCTTTTCTGGGGCTACAGGGAACATGGGGCGTTGTGACGCAGAGGCACTGGAGTCTGCTTAGGGGCCCAGCTGCTGGGGTCGCAGGGGTCCCAGGGCGAGGTGGTCGGCTATGCGGCTCCAGGGTGCTTACTGGGGGCCAGGGGAGAGGGGCTGCAGCAGGCGCTCCCTGAGTTCACCTGGGGTGCAAGGCTCTGGGGGCCCATGGGGGCCTGGCAGGCTGGGGCTGTGGCTAATGCTGACTGTGGCTGCAGTGGGTGCTGGCTGAGTTGGCTGGATTGCAGGGAGCGTGGGGTGCCCTGGCGGGCCAGCGGGCCTAGGCTGTAGCAGTCGCAGGGTGAGGTGGCCTAGGATGAGGGTCTCTGGGGGCGCCAAGAGAGGCAGTCTCCCTGAGGCTGCTGCTAATGCAGGGCAACGTGGTCAGGGTGCAGTGCGGAGGCCTTGCAGGGTGGCTGGAGTGCCATCTAGCGGGAGGAGGAATGTCAACAACGGTGTTTGCCAGCTCCTCACATCCAAGGGAGTTCTGGCAAGTTCCCCACACATTTCTTTGGCAGGCAGGTGTCTTGGGGTTACTAAGTGGATTTCCTTCGTGTATAGTCTAGTTGCCCTTCGAATCTCTGTATTATCAATGTGCGTTATAGCAGGCTCCTCTGCTCTTGCCAGCCACTCAAGTGATATCTCTCTCCACCCCAAGTCTCCCCTTTGGGGTGAGGTTCCCGTGGTCACCCCACGTCAGTTTCTCCTGCAACAACTCTGTGTGGTCCCTTTCTCATTTGCTGTTTAGAAGGAATTGCTCTACAAGTAGGTGTATAGTCCCTGCGTCCTAGTCTGCCATCTAGGAGCTGACTCTAAGATAAAAATTTTAATTCAAGTATCAAGCAGTGACTCCTTTAACCTGGAGCCAAGCCCACCATTGCCTGGGTCGCCTATTTTTCCTCTCTCAGCAGAGCACTCCCTCCAGCATGTAGTCATTGTCAGTTTTGTGTCACTCTCCACCAGACATTGGGCTCCTTGAGAGCAGGGACCATCTTCTTCACCATGATGCAACTCCTATGCCTGGCAGAGTGTCTGGCACAAGTCGGCACTCAAATATATGCTGAATGAGTAATTTTACTGCTTCTACTCAGACTGCTTGAAGATATTTGGCCATACCGAATGACAGTACCCACTCTCCTAATCTCTTATGCTAGTCTATAATGAGCTATACAATGCATCAACTTTAACACAAGAAAAGTACTTTGATTTTGCTATTAATAGTCCAATTTTTTAATTTGTAAAATGAGGTTTTAAAGACTCCTGTTGGCTTCAAATTTATTAACCACTCACTCCCCCCAAACCCAGCCCCTGCCTCCCTCCCACCAACCCCACCATATGTTCAAAGGAAAACCAGGATAGGGAAGTCGGAGCCTCTCTGTCTGATCAGAAAGGGCCAGAGCTGGGCTAAACCTCGCTTGTGCAGCCTTCTGGGAATCCTCCACAGGGCCCCCTGAATGGACTCAACCAGGAAGCCCAGATGGAAACTATGGACTAGATGTTTCTCTTCAGCTCCAGAGGCATGCCCAACAATAATTGTACCTGCTTCCATGCCCATTTTTTTCTTCAGCTTTTTCCCTAGCTTTATTGAGATATAATTGATGTATAACATTTTGTAAATTTAAGATGCATGATATGGTGATTTGATATATGCATTTATCATGTCATGTTTACTAAGATAATTAACACATCCTACCCTTGACATAATTACCATTTTGGTGCTGTTGTCGTGTTGAGAGCACTGAAGCTGTACTCTTTTTTTCTTGCTCTTCAAATGTTCATTTATTTTTTTATTGGTGTTCAGTTATAGTTGTCCCACCTTTTTCCCCATTGCTTTCCTCTGCCCCGTCCCCCCCACTCCCACTGTCAATCCCCCCAGTGTCTGTGCCCATGAGTCCTCTATTTGTGCTCTTATAGTAACTTTCAAGTATACCAAAGAGGATCTTTACCTAAGTCAGCATGCTGTAGATTAGGTCCCCAGAACTTATTCATCTCCTAACTGAAAGTGTGTACCTTTGGACCAAGATCTACCCATTTCCCCCACCCTCTACCCCTCATGTCCACTTTCTTACAGATACCTAAGTGATATTAGATCAAATCCACTGAAAGAAACTATTTCCAGAGGAGGCCAATTCTATGGGGGTGGGGGGAGGGGGGAGGATGAAAAAGGAAGTGATGGGGACACTTCTTCCCTCTCTGTGTATTCTCATCCTTTACAATATCTGGAGAAGTTCAATCCCTAAGCCCAGGTTTAGTCTTCAGTATGATGTTTGCTGGAACTGGTTCTGATAAAAGGACTCAGCACCATTTTGTACTGGCAGGCTTTAAAAAAATCAGACAACAGTGATAACAGATAACAGCAAAGTGAAATGATTTATTGAGAAAATGACCACTCAGGTGAGAAATACCACACAATATGAGATGATCTTCAATATCAGATCATCTTTGTTTTTGCATAACACACAAATCTTTAAAATGCTGCACCTCATTCACCTGGGGGTGTAGAATCATAGCTGTGATCCTGGTCAGATAATTTAAAAGAATGGAATCAGGGGTGTGTGCGTGTGAGAGTGTGTGAGTGCGTGTGTGCCTGTGTGTGTGTGTGGACACCACTAAGGCAGATGGTAAGAAAGAGGAGTTTAGAAATATACAGATCTTGTCATTTACCCTCAACCCTTGAGAAAGGAGCATGTATTTTTCTCAGGGCACAAACCTACCAGACAATATGCATGTTTGGGCAGTATGACGCCGAAGAGCACCATCTCCTGAAGGGGACATCACCGGCTGTCCAGACCTGGGAGTCCCTGGGAGGCAGCCGAGCTGATAATGGGCCTGAGCAGCAGAGGAGGCTCTTGCAACTGCGGCTTCCCCCTCGGAGGCGCTGGTCTTCTGGGCGACACAAGCGGGTTTCCCAGCAGGGCCCTTCCAGATCTCACCCTCTCCTCCTTCGGGTGTCTGGCCTTGTTCGTCAGGCGGCTGCTGCAGGCGATAGCAACCCCAGGGGTAGTTTGGCCAGTGGCATCCATAGCGTGGTGGGGACCCCTGCTGCAGGCGGTGGGCAGCGCTCCAGCTGTCGATCTTTTCTGCTTCCAGCTCCTGGGTGACTTCGGGTGAGGGCTTCCGATAAGGGGCAGTGCTTCGGCCCCTAGGGCGGCTCAGACGGTAGCTGAGCCCACATCCCTGCGGCGGTGGGCCCGGTGCGCCCTCGGGCCCTGCGGCTGGTGCAGGCGCAGGCAGGTGCACGGCCCACCGGTCATTGACGGGAGCTAAGGTGGCAGGGCTGCAGGTGGCGCCCGGGGCCTCCTGGAAGGGCGGGAAGCGCCACTGTCGCTGGGTGTAGGGGTTGCTGGTCAGGCAGTACGTCTGGCCCTTGGCTGCGGGGACGTCTCCTCTGCCGGCCTTGCCGTCGACGACGTCCTCTTTGGCGCCCCTGGTACCACAGAGAGGCTGTGGCGCTCCAAGGTACATGTTGAAGAAGCAGCAGCCCTTCGCTGGGGCGCCAGCTGGCCGGGTCACGTTGACGGCCTTGGTGCCCCGCTCACCCTGCAGCACGTCGAACTCCACAGCCTCCCTGGTGCCCAAGGAGCGCCAGTGCTTGCGAGGACCGCTCCGGACGATGTCCGAGCAGTGAACGAACACTTCTTCCTGCGTGTCGTGCCTTATGATGAAACCGTACCCGCACTTCACGTGGTACCACTTGACGGATCCGCTCACCCTCTGGGCGATGACTTTCTCGGGCGCCTTTCCCTGGGTTCCTGCTGCCGCCATGGCTTCCAGGGTCCGGTGTCTACCTGCGTCGCTGGTGACTGGGGCCCGGGGACAGTCTCCACCTTCCAGGTGCAGCAGGTCTTCCAGCCAGGCTTGGCGGGAGACTGAGACGGCCACCCCCCAGCGTCCGGCCTCTGCAGCCTCACTCAGGAGGCCATGCTTTCTCTCCATTCTCAGAAGGAGTGAGGGCAATCTGCCTGCAGGGCTGGGGGCACTGCTAGAGGCAGAGGACTCACTCTAGGACAGTCTCCGGGCAGAGGGACCGAGGACTCTGGCGCTGTGCTCTGAGACTCTTGCGAGTGGCCTGGGCGTGTCCTGGAAAACAGGGCGTGGCTTCATGGTGACGTCACAGTGGGGGGTGCCCTAGGTGCAGCTCCAGCGAGGGGGCGGGGCCTAAGAGCTCTGCCATGTGTGCCTGGGGCCACTTCCCGAGCCTCTGGGTCCCTCTTGGCCAAGGGGCATGCAGGAAGCTCTAGGAACGGTCTTCCTGAAGACGCGCCTGCTTGTTTGAGTGCGTGCGAAGAGGGGACACATTTTCCATCCCCTTCTGTTGCTTGGGGAGATCCACAGCCTTCTAAGGACACCCTCTCATTGCTCTCTGGGGAAACCATGGTCCTCCTCCAATGCCTTGCAGGCCCTCTCTGGGGGGGAGGCATTTTGTGTGATTCGGGCAACATGGCAACCATATGAAATGAAGACCCAATCAAAGGAGCCTGCTGCCTTTGGGGTCTTCGGTTTTTCTTGTGTGTTTTGTCTTCCTGCACAGGGACACAGGAAGCCCGCCAGGGCTAGAAGGTTAGTAGCGAGAGGACGTTACACTGGTACAGGTTCATCTAGACTAGTGTGAGGTTTGTAAACCAGAGAGAGCCTGAGTGGGAACCCTTTTGTGGCTCCAGTATTGTGGAAACCCTGTGGAAGTAACTGTGTTCTAGTCACCTACCTAAAGCAAGTAGAGCTCGGCCAGAGCTCGGGCAATTCTTCCTTGTGTTTCACTGTAGATGCAAACCTTTTTTATTTTCCAAATAGCTCTTTGATCTTCACCCTAAATGGAGCTTCAGATTTAATTATATAGACACGTGAAGAATTCGGCTTCACTTCAGTGTGTTCTATATGGGAACTTGGTGATGCTGTGACGGAGCCCTGACCCTGCCAGAGTTCTTGTCTACGTGTCATCTCATTGCAGCAAGCAGGCTTCCCTAAGCCCGGGTGGGAGTGTGCTACCTTTGATTCTTACTCTGACTCAGTGCCAGCACAGCATACCTGCTAAGGTGCAGCTAGCTTTCTGAAATCAGCCTTTCCGCAGGGATGGCAGAGCACGCTCAAAGAGTACATTATAAGTCATCAGAAAACTCAGTTTCCACTTATTAATGAGAAAAATGAGCCACGTTGTCCTGGCAGTTTTGAGTTTACAGAACCCCCTCACATCTGGTGCATTTGATCCCTGCAACAACCCACTTTATAAGGAAGTGGGACAGCTACTGTTTTTACTTCACTTTGACAGATGAGGAAACCAGGGCCCAGAGAAAGGAGGTTGCTTGCTTATGTTCAAATATTTAGTGTGAGGTGAACCCTTAAACTTACCTCAGATAAAGTTCACTCCCGCTCCAGGTTTCTTGCCACCATGCTTCACTGGTCTGCACATACAGTTCCGTAACCTGTGTCATCTGCCGTCAGAGACTAGCAACCGCCTTCAGAGAGGTCATGGTCTCATACAACCCAGCAGAGAACCCAAGAAACACCGTTCGTGTGGCTCATCTCTCTCCCCTGTGTCCTGACTCCCAGGCATGGCACTCTCCAGGGGCAAAAATTGCCTTCCTATCAATTAATGAGCACCCCTTGTTTCCCCCCAGCCCTTCGCCGCACACAATAACCTTTTGCCTGAAGGCCAAAAGAAAGCAAACCCTTCTTACTGTACACTCAGGAACCATTTCTTCACCATGCTGGTATAATACAAAGTGGGAAAAAGGTTCTTGGTTTTTATTTTACTCTTTAAAAAAAACACTTCTGTAGGCATCATTTCTCACTGTTTTTCCAACAAGCGTGAGAGTGTGGCACACTACTGTCCATATCCTCACATCACAGAGAGTAAGGCAGGGGAGCTGGGCAGGGAGCAGCCAACTGACCTACCCGAGGCCACCCATGAACTGAGTGCAGAGCCGAGATAATACCGCTGGACCTTCCAGCCAGCCCTCTGATCCCTAGTCCACCGTGCTCTCCGTGGCCCCATGAGGCCACTTCCTGATGCAGTCAACAGATCTTTCTTTCATGTCCTGACAGCTCTCCTTGCTGCTTCCCACATTTACCATGCCCATTCCCATCTCTGTGTCTGTGTTCACTTTTCCCTCATTCTCCTAGGAACAATTTCTCCTCCCTCCTGGCTATGTAAATTTTACCTTTCTAGTCCCAGTTTGGCAATTCCCTCCCACCCCCCATTCCAAATGCACAAGTCCACCTCGATGTCTTCCTTCTCAGAAACTTAGTTACACTTACAGCCTGATGATCAATGACGACCCTACTTCTTCCCTATGTGTAAGGTTTTCTGTCTCACGATTATTCCCAGCTGGATTCTAAGGCCACTGATGAGTGAATGGTTATTCCTTCTCTCAGTTTCCTCTCCGCGTATCATTCTGCCTGGGACAGTGCTGGCTGTATGAAGGGCCACCACACATGCACACTTGTGGGTTAAATCTATGTCTCCTTTTCCCCCTCAAAGTGGCCGCATCCTTGAATTCCATACAGTTGCAGGCACTGTGCCAGGCGTGAAGGAGATGCTAAGGAGATTCACTGAGCTGGACTGCACATGTCCTTTTGAGTTGCCTGTTGTTGTTTTCATGATGCACAGGAAAGTGCTTTGGAGCCATCATGGAGATCCATGAAACTTTCCTGGTTTGGGTGCATTTTATGCAAGAAGAAAGGCTTTGTGGAAAAAAATATGATATGAATTACTAGTTCAAGTTTAAGGTTTAATTTGCTGAGCCTTTCGTATTATTTTTATTGAAACCATCAGGTTCTGCTTATCTCTTTTTCTCTATTTTGCACTTCATACATCCTGTGAAGCACAGTATTTTATTCCTATTATTCAAGAGTTGGAGGTTAATTCAGGTTTAAAGTATACTGTCTGATCCATGGGCTTATTGCTTAAAAATAAAATCTCAGCTGCCGCAGCCACAAAATAGAACTGAACGCCAGACAGCAGAGTCCATCCAGGCCCACGACGAAAGGTAATAACATTAAGCTGAGGAGTAAAGAAGTTGGCAGTCTCACGAGAGGACAAAAATGCTTCAGGGCCTCTTTTCTTACCAGTTCACTGGCGGTTCCTGTTTGAAAGGTCAGTGGACTAAACACAAAGCAGAACCTCATCCATCTTGTTCCTTCTACAACCACCCCATTAACGCCAGCCTCTCTTGACTGCTGCTTACTGTCCAATGCAACAGAAAGCTAACAATACAGACAAAAAAATAGAAGGACATCTAGAAAATGGAACCGAGCATGCCTACCCTTGCAATGCCCCACATCATGCAAATGACACACAGTAAAAGTCAGGGTAGCTCGTTAATAAGTGATTTAAAATATGGGCAGTGTTGCTATCGTCAGTGCACCCTCTGCTAAGGTTTTCAGAGCTAAAAATCATTTGGAAGAGCTAAGAATCTTAACTCAGAAGGTTTGGGTTTGACTCCTGGAATGGCCTAATGTTGTCTGTTTAGCCTTGAGCAAATCACATCGCCTTTCTGAGATGTAGACTCGTCACATGTAAAAAGAAAATATAGATGCTTTACCTATCTAGTTCACAAAGGTGTGGTGGCAATTATGTAGAATACTCCATGTGAACAAAGTAAGTTATGTAAACCATAGGCCATGAACATCTTGCCATACAACACTATCTGTGTTAAAAAGAAACAGATGAAGAGGGAATAAAAAAGAAAAGACTGAAAGAGAAATAGTGATGGTTAATTTTATGTGTCAATTTGGCTGGGCCATGGTGCCCAGGTATGTAGTCAAACATTATTATGGATGATTCTGTGTGGGTGCTTTTGGATGAGAATAAATTTTCAATCCATAGACTTTACATGAATTGCCATCTAGAATGAGGGTGGGCCTTATCCAATCAGGTGAAGGTGAGAACAAAACCAAAAACTGACCTCCTCTGAGCACAAGGGAATTCTGCAGCAGATGGCCCTTGGACTTGATCTGCAATGTGGGCTCCTCTCTCTGTCTCCAGCTTGACAGCCTCTGGATATAAATTGCAGTCTCGGCTCTCCCTTCAGTAGCTAGTCTGTGAGCGTATCCTATAGATTTTGGACTTGCCAGTCTCCATAATTGTACAAGCCAATTCCTTGAAATAAATCTGTTTCTTTGTCTATCTCTGTCTCTCTCCTTCTGTGCATGTGCACTCACATTCTCATGCACACACACACACACACACTCGTGCATCTAATTGCTTCTGTTTCTCTGGAGAACCCTGTCTCATTCAAACTTTGGTACTGTTTCTACAGAACAGACCCTTAATAAAGTTTTTTTAAATTGGTTGTGGGGTTCTAGATTTGGCTGTTGAATCTGATTATACTTAAAGGCACTAACTACTCCATCTCCAGCAGTCAAAAGCCCCCTGATAGCCCATGGTGTGATGTGGCAGTAGAGACACACAAAATTCCACCATTGGATACTCTTAATCAAGCACTTGTAAGAGGCAAGGAACTGAGTGACCATGCATATGATACCCTAAAACATTTCTGTCAAACTACAGAGTGTAATGAGAATGTCTGGTTGCTCCTAATGGCACTGAACCAGGTGGGAAAAGAAAAGGATGAGCTCAGAGATGTCAATACCCTGCTCTAACACTGCTTAAGTGATCTGAAAGCTTCTTTGTCTGCCCTTAAAGAGTCTTCTTTTCTGCAGCCTCGAGGCCGAGCTTGCTGGAAACAAAACCCAGAATCTCATTCAGTGAGTGGCTGAAGTATAATGCCAATTGAATTCCCGAACTCCCTGTGTATCAACCATGAAAGTGAAGGCACTGATTGGGGAGGAATGGGATCCTGCTTGTTGGAATGGGAACACACCAGAAGACCTTGATGAAGCAGGGAACACTGAGCTCCTGAACACTCATGAGTCATCTTCACCAGTGGAAGTAGCTTCTTCAAACCTTGTAGACATAGCCTTTCTGCCCCAGTCTAAGGAGATTAGCCCTGAATTGCCCGAGGGAAGTGTAATGTCCTCCCCTGAGGAAATGTCCTTGAAAGACACTGCTGCTGCTTCTCAGGACCCACCACCTGTCTCTGCTTCTAGACCTGTAACAGGACTACAGTCACAGAAGGGTCCTTAAAGAGAGGTAAAAAAGTATAACCTGTGAGGGGGTGTACTGTACTCCAAAAGAGCTACTAGAGTTTTCTAATTTATACAGACAGAGACATGGAAACATGGATGGGCTTGAGTGTTAAGGGTGCAGGATAGCAGTGGAAGGAACATAAATTTGAATCAGAGAGAATTTACTGACTTGGGCCCACTAAGCAGAGGTTCTGCATTTATTGTTGCAGCTTAGAGCATTAGAAAGGGTTCTATGAGTTTGGTTGGTTGGTCTGCTAACACATGGACCTAAATGTGGCCAAAGGCATGTGAACTGGAAATGCCGGGCCTGCCCCTGCTTTACCGTAGAAAAAAAGGGATTCAAAGGGTGGGGAGATTGGAGTGTTAGAATACATTTGGTACTTAAGACCTGTTCACCCATCCTGGGAGGGTCTGCAGGACACATCCTTCACCACAGCTGTGAGAAATAAATTTGAGGGGAGCCCCAGCATCCTTGAAGAGCTCTGTGATCACTCTTCTCTGTAGACAAGAACTTACAGTGGGAATCGCTGCCACAGAATTGGGGAATCTAAAGGCAATGGCAGCAAATTGTATCTCCAGGTGGCAGGG
Source organism: Phyllostomus discolor (assembly GCF_004126475.2). Classification (NCBI taxonomy): domain Eukaryota; kingdom Metazoa; phylum Chordata; class Mammalia; order Chiroptera; family Phyllostomidae; genus Phyllostomus; species Phyllostomus discolor. Next base: position 97,178,048 of record NC_050198.1, read on the forward strand.
GCCAAATGGCATCATTCAGCCTCCAGAGGTAAGGCAGGCATTGTTCCCACAGTGGCCAGCAGGGTGACAGCAGAGTCAGAATAGTCTGACTCCAAGAGACCACTGGAGTTGCCTACTTCATCGTGGGTTTTGTTACTTGAAAGAAGTGTATAGGAAGCCTACTAAATTCTTACTTGATCTGTATTACCAGAAATATTTCTAGATCAGGGAACACAAGTCTAACTTAGAAAAAAATAACAGGTAGTCACAGCTCCTGAATCAATTCCCAGACTTGAGGCAGTTTATAGACCTAAAACCTCTGGAATGTAGGGGAGGTCAGGTCCCTTTATGAAAGGCCATCTGAAGGCTCAGATACAGCACCAGCTAGGTGGCAATTCCTTGCAGGGCTGGGGCAAGGTCCCCCAGGCAGTTGTGTATACTCTGATTCATCATCCAACATATGCTGTCTGTCCAGAAAAAGTCCAGCCATTGTTAATATAACAAGAACTGTTCATGTGACATGGATGTAACCCGGCAGCCAAGGGGAGTGGGCTGGAAGTGCATGCATGCACAATGATGACTTCACTGTACTAGTCAGCAGGGGCAATAGACACTATTGAGTGAGCATGTGTACTGTGTGGCCATCGCATTCAAAATGACAGAGCAAGTAGGGCAATGAATCTACATCAAATTTCATGTTAAGCTTGAACATTCCTCTGTGGAAAATATTCGGATGACTCAGAAGGCTTTCAGGGATGATGTAATAGTGCAGCACAAATAAAAGTGTGGCACAAATGCTTCAAAGATGGTCAAGGATCTGTTGAAAGTGATCCACATTCTGGAAGTCTTGCAACAAGCAAAAACACCTGAGAATATTGAACATGTACAAGCTGCAATCAACAAAGATCAGTGATTGATAGCACAAGAATGAGAAGCTGATCTCGGGATTCCAAATACTACTGTGTCCGAGATTTTGACACAGGATCTTGGCATGAAACCTGTCATGGTAAAATTCATTCCACGGGTTCTGCTACCACAGCAGAAGGAACATCATGCTGCAGTTGCTAATGACTTGATTCAACCACTACCAATGAACCAGATTTCCTCAAGATCATAACCGGAGATGAATGGTGGGTCTATAGCTATCATCTGGAAATGAAGGCCCAGATGTCCCAATGGAAGTCGCCTGGTTCTCCACACCTGAAGAAGGAGCGGCAAAGTCGCAGCAAGATCCAGACCATGTTAACTGTGTTTTTTGATTGGGAAGGTGTTGTCTATCCCAAGTATGCCCCTCCAGGCCAAACAATTAATAAGGGGTACTGCTCCAATGTTCTTCGTCAGTTGAGAGACACAACATGACGAAAATGACCACAGCTAGGGGCAACTGGTGATTGGCAGCTTCATCAGGACAATGCACCCACTCAGGGATCACATCTCATACAGAGTTTTTTGGTGAAACATCAAATCATCCAGGTGACTCATCCCCCTCCAGTGAAAACTTCTGGCTTTTCCCAAAACTAATATCACTTTTGAGAGGGAAGAGATTTCAGATTGTCGATGAGATTCAGGAAAATATGATGGGGCAGCTGATGATGACTGGGAGAACTGTGTGAGGTCCCAAGGTGCCTACTTTGAAGGGGACAGAGGCATCATTGTCCTTTGTATAGTGTTTCTTGTATCCTGAATCTTCTTCAGTAAATGTGTCTATTTGTCATATTACATGGCTGGCTGCATACTTTCTTGACAGAACTGTATGGTGCTGTTTCTGCCATTGCTTGGGTTCATGGGCCCAGGATTCAAGGTGTGGAAATGGGTGTGGGACCACTCACTGTCACAACCTAGTAACATAGTAGCACAAAGTTGGCTTCCTATCCACACTACCTGATGGTCTGCTGGGCTAGAAGAGGTCTCAGTTCCAAAGGGAGGGATGCTTGCACCCAGATGCACAACAACGATTCCATGGAATTGAAAGTGCAGACTGCCACCTGGCCACTTTGGACTTCTGATGCCCCTGAATCGACAGGCGAAGAAGGAAGTTATTGGGCTGCCTGAGGTTATTGATACTGACTGTCAAGGGCAAGTGAGACGGCCTGTCCACAAGAGAGGTATGGTAGAATATGCCCGGAATGCAGGGGATCCCTGAAGGCATCCCTCCGTAATAACGTGCCCTGAGACTAAACTCAATGGAAACTCTAACAATCAGATTAGGCAGGGTTACTAATGGCCCCGGCCCTCCCTTCAGGAATGAGGACCGGGCACCAGGCCACATAAAGAACCATGACTAGCTGGGGTGGTTGCTGAGGGCAAAGGGAATATGGAATGGGCAGTAGATGAAGGTAGTTATAAATACCTGCCATGGACATGTGACCAGCTTCAAAAAGGGAGACTAATTGTTATGAGTATTTCTTGTTTTGTTATGAATATGTTCCTAAGTAAGCTCCTGTCTGTCTACCCAATATAGTTTTCCTCCTTTGCTATCCCCCTATCTTGTAACATAAGATATATTGACCCGGTATCATATTATTTAAGCAGTGTCAAATTTGCACCACAGTAAGTAAGTTAGGGCAGCAATTTTCAACCTTTTTCATCTCATGGCACATATAAACTCATTACTAAAATTCTGTGGCACACCAAAAAACATTATATTTTTTGCTGGCCTGATGAAAAATAGATATAATTTTGATTCATTCACACTGGACAGCTATTGTTCTTTTGGCTGTTGTCATTTTTTGATTTATCGGTTTACAGGAAAAGAGTTCAGTGCCCTTGACTAAGTAACCAGGTATTGCGTGTCTTAAAAATTCTTGTGGCACACCGGTTGAAAAAATCTGAGTTAGAAGATATCAAGAAGAGAGTAAACATGACCCAAGGACTTTGCCTCCTCTCGTTGTGAAAAGGGTAGGATGTGTTCATTTGTGCACAGGATAGTTGTAGCCTCATAGGTGGAAGTATGACTTTGTCATTGTCTTTATTTGGGGATTCAGTACAGTGTAAGGAGATGCACATGAGTACCAAGGTGATAAGGGGTGAACTTCTGATGGTTAATCCTACGTGTCAACCTGGCTGGGTCACCGTTCCCACCTGTGTGATCAAAGTTTATCCTGGATGTTTTCTGTGAGAGTATTTCAGGTGAGTTTTTACATTTAAATTGGTGGACTTTGAGTGAAGCAGGTTGCATCCCCTTAATGCATGATTAACTTAAGTCTTGAAGAAGCCTTCCCCTGATCAAGAAGGATTCTGTACATCAGCTCTTTTCTGGTCTCCAGCTTGCCAGCATAGCCTACAGGGTTTGGGCTTGCTGGTCTCCTGTTTTAAAATGTACCCAGGATTTGTTTCACTCACGTGTGGTAAGATGATGGAAAGGAAGCCACTGCCTTTGAACGAAGAGTGCGTCACTCACAGTTACTCAGAGAATGAAAAGCATGGCACAATACCCACTGCCCTAAGAGATCACTTACAGGGAGAAGCAAAGAGTGAGGAGCTCAGTCTAATCTCCAGGTCTCCAGTGGGGGCCACGTGAGAGGCAACCACACACTGATGCTTCTCTCCCTCTCTTTCTCCCTCCTTTCCCCCTCTGTAAAAATATATAAATAAAATCTTAAAAAAAAACTGTCTCCTATGATCCAAATGCTTGTCTCCCCCATGAATCCATATGTTAAAATCCTAATGCCAAGCCCTGGCTGGTGTAGCTCAGTGGATTGAGCTCGGGCTGCAAACCAAAGTGTCCCAGGTTCGATTCCCAGCCAGGGTACATGCCTGGGTTGCAGGCCATAACCCCCAGCAACCGCACATTGATGTTTCTCTCTATCTCCCTCCCTCCCCTCTCTAAAAATAAATAAATAAAATCTTTTAAAAAATCCTAATGCCCAACGTGATGGCATTGGGAGGTGGGGCCTTTGGGAGGTAACTAGGTCATGATAGGGAAGGCTTCGTGAATGGCATTAATGCCCTTGTAAAAGAGGCTCCAGAGAGCTTGCTCTCCCCTCTACCACCTGAGAACACAGTGAGGAGATGCCTGGGACCAGTCAAGAAGAGGTCCCTCCCCCAACCAGGACTATGCTGGCTCCTTTATAGTGGACCTTCCAGCCTTCAGAGCTGAAAGAAACACATTTCTGTTATCAGCCATCCAGCCTGCATTATTTTCTTTAGAGCAGCCTGCATGGACTAAGACAAATCAGCCCACATTTTTCCAATGTAGCTGTACCATTCTGCATCCCCCTGCTCCTGCAGTATATTCAAGTTCTAGTTCCTCCGCATCTTTGCCAGCACTTCCTAAAAGTGACATTTTAACTTTAGCCATTCTGACAGGCACATAAGGGTATAGTGTGTCTGTGGGTGTGTGGTACAGATTTTTCATTCTAATTTTTAAAGGTTTTATTTACTTAAATATTTTGAGAGATGAAGGAAGGAGTAAGAGGGAGAGAAACATCAAATTGTGTGGTTGCCTCTCACGTGCCCCCCACTGGTGATGCGGATCCCAGCTTATGGGATCTGCCACATTGTAGATAAGATACGAAACAAATTCACACAGACTACCCAGTCCTGTGGAGGAAAAGGGACAGCATGGTTTTTCTCTCAAGAGGAGAAAAAGCCTGGGCCCTTGCCACCACCGGCCTTTGTTTCTTTTCTGGACACATTACATGATGGTCCTCATTTCCCATGCACAGGTTGGCTTTAGGTGGTTACCTTTTACAGAAAACAAAGGAGATGATGCCACTAATCACATCGCAGAAGAAGGATATTTGCAAGTACAAAGGGGAAAAGTGGTTGAGCAGGTTACACTCCATACTAGGGAGTTTTAGCATGGATTTTAGGAAGTTACAGTAAGTACTTGCTGTCTCAATTCAGGGTGAGGGAGTTTTAGCAAAAGCAAGTCTCATAGAAGTCTAGGTGCAATGCAGACCTGATTCCCCACAGGAGAACCTATCTGTTGGCATGGGTCCTATGCATCAGACCTTGCTTTCCACTGGGAGCTGGGCCCACACCATGCAGAATGGTCTCCTATATACTGGAAACCTGGCCCACAACCCAGGCATGTGACCTGACCAGGAATTGAACTGGTGTCCCTTTGGTTCACAGGTGGCATGCAATCCACTGAGCCACACCAGCCACAGCTAATTGTAAATTTTTAGTTTTTCAAATTATCACACTCTAAAATGTGTTTTTCCTTTTATCTCATCATTAACCCATTCAACATTTAGTAAAATGCTATTTTGTCTCCGTCTGTTTGTGTGTTTTTCAGTTTTTTCTTGTAATTGATTTCTAGTTTCATGCCACTGTGGTCAGGGAAGGTGCTTGATATAAGTTTAGTTTTCTCAAATGTATCAAGACACATTTTTTTGTGGTATAACATATGTTCTATCCTGGACTTTGTTCCATTCCTTGAAAAAAAGGTATAGTCTGCTTCTTTGGTGTGAAATGTTTTTCAAATATCCATTAAATTCATCTAGGCTAGTGCATCATTTAAGGATGCCTAGATTTTTCTTTGTGGGGAGGTGGATTTTGACTCTTGAAGATCCATCCATTGATGTCAATGGAGTGGGAAAGGCCCCTCCTATGACTGTTATTACTGTCAATCTCTACCTTTATGTTTATCGAGATTCACTTTATATATTTTGGGGTTCCTATGTTGGGTGTATTGGTGTTTACAAGGGTTATATTATCTAGTTTCACTCATCCCTTCACTGCTATGTCATGTCCTTCTGTGTCCACTATTACTGGCTTTGTTTGGTAGTCTATGTTGTCAGATGTAAGTATTGTTACCCCAGCTTTCCCCCCATATTCTTTTCCCACCCCTTTCCTTTCAGTCTGTGTGCGTCTGTCAATCTGAAGTAGTTCTCTTATAGACAGATTATATATGGGTAGTGTTTTCTTATCCATTCAGCTGCACTGTGTCTTTAAGGGTATATTTAATCCATTCACATTTAAAGTGATTATTGCTAGGTACATATTTATTGCCATTTTCTTATACATACTTCTGTTCCTCTTTTTATTTTTCTTTCTACTCCTTAGAAAAGTTTCTTTAACACTCCTTCAGTTTTAAATAAGAACCTTGCCTTACAGCATATTCCTGGTTGTCTATGGCATATTTACACAGTGGAATAGTACTTGGTCATAAAAAAGGAAATCTTACCTTTTGCGACAGCATGGATGGACCTAGAGATTATTATGCTAAGTGAAATAAGTCAGTCAGAGAAAAACAAATATGATATGATCTCACTTATATGTGGAATCTAATGAACAAAAAATGATAAACAAAACAGAAATACAGGTATGGAAACATGGAAGAGACTGACAGCTGTCAGACAGAAGGGGCACTGGGGAACTGGATAAAAGAAGGTGAAGGGATTAAGCAAAACACACACACACACACACACACACACACACGAGTATATATACAGAGTCCAACAGAAATAATGCCAGCTTGGGTGTGGTTAGTAGGGTACTAATATGTGTGTAATAATTTATACTTTTAATTTGATGATTTTACCTAAAATGTCATATGGTGTGCTTGTGATATTATTGTATTACAGAACTAACATGCTTATAATTTTGTTATAAAGAGATTTTGTGATAAAAAGGGGCCTTATTTGTGCCGGACCCTGTATGTATAACAGAAAGACAGACAACAGGCTGGTGATAAGCAGAGGAAAAGGGGGTGGAGGTGGGCAAGAAGCAGGGGAATGGGGACAGGAAGAGACTTTGTGGAGATGTGCACACAATGCAGTGTGCAGATGACGTTTTATTGAGTGGTACACTTGAAACCTTGTATGGCTTTGTGAACCATGTGACCCCAGTAGTTTCAGTTGAAAAAGTGGTTGCCCATACCATAAGCTCTATTTCATTCCTGTGTCTACTGGCACACTTCTTGCAGCAGCTCCTCACTACACGGGGTCATCCCATTGTCCAGAAGCACGTGCAGGCACATGGTCCTGATGCTGTTGAGGCTATAGGTCTCTGCAGAGCAGCAGTAGTAGCTGCACGGCTCTGCGAACTTAGTGACAACTCAGCTGGATGGTAGGAGTGTGGAATTCTGGTACCTTGCACGCTTATTGAATTCCTGTGAAAGTCATCCTAGAACAGCTTTTTGTGACTTTAATCACATGTCTCTGACTGAATCCTCACATATCACTCTTTTTAATTTCTTTGGCTTTCCCATACTTGAAAAAAATGTCTCTTAGTGATAGGGGACTCAAGAGTTGGAAAATTTTAGTTTAAGGTAATAGTTATAAGCCTAATAAGTAATGTATGTGTTAAAGCTTTTGTTTCAGAAACTACAGGTAAGGCCCACCCTGGCTCCTGGGAGAAATAGCTGTCCTACCAGATCACTGCTAAAGACACTGCCTGAGGACAAGTGGAGGCATCCGGGCCATTGTGTTCCAGGGAGAGACAGAGGACCACCCACTGCTGGGAGCAGCTAACTGCCCAGGACAAGAATGCTGCCGTTTCTTTCAAGTAATTCTCACTGAATTTCAAACCCCCTTACCACACCTTGTTTATTCCCTGTTATAAAAACATTCGCCTGGAAAGAAAATCTAAGACAGTTTGTTTCATGGTGTGAACCCACCATCTTCTCAGATCACCAGCCTTCTGAATAAAGTGCCCATAAAGATTCAATCTCTGTCTATGCTTATTGGGTTTGGGAAGTGACAGGCACCACAAGCTCCAGTGTCTCTTCTGGTTTCATTAGGAACTGAGTGAGACAACTGAGACTGATTAGAAACACCTTTCCCTTTTGCAAAAAGGAAAGCTAATTTTTCATATTTAATGTTATAGCAACTGCAATTGTTTTTAAATTAATGTGGTTATTGTTTGTCAACCATGTCAACCCATGTTTCATCTGTGTTCTCCTGGGGTGTGTGGCTCAGAGCCATCTGCTTTTGAGAAAGCAGAGCTTCCTTCATCACTCACCCACACCCAGCACAGTCAAGGAATCCCACCTTGTTTCCATCCCAGAGCCTCTGGGGAATGACCTTTTCTCTTATAGGTGCCGATCACTTTTGGAGGCTTGAGGCCTTAAGCTATGTATTTCTCTCTCTTTTGTACACTCTCAACATATTTTCCTATAGCAGACTTTACTTAGACCTTCCTAATCACCCCCTCTGTAGAGTCCCATGCAGAATATGTAGAATGAAACATAATGTTATACTGCAATGTACAAATGTGGGAAACATTTTATTCAGGCAGTGTCAAATGACCTAAAAGGCTCCCTCGTGTCACAGTTGTGGTGTTTTGGGGTTTTTGGTTTTGGCTTTTTTTTGGCGGGGGGAGTAGTATGGTCAATAAACCATAGTACTACTTCAGAAGATGTTTGTATTTTCCTTCATAATGCACTTGCCTTGCCATTAAAAGGGCCAGACTCCCTCTGCAACACAAATTTATTCAGAGCATTTAGTATCCGTGCAGTATTTAATATTCCTCATTCTTGACAAATGAAAAACCATTTCATTCATTCTTCATTTTCCCTCCTTGTGAATTTGTTATGTGCTTGGCCTGGCACCTGGTGCTGGTAATCTAGAATCCTGTAGCCATGTGGGGATAAATGTTTGATCAAGGCATAACAGGATTACAGTTGAGGAAAAATGTATGTCTCCATTCCTTGGAAGTCTGAGAAAAAGTGGTCTTTGAATCATATCTCAGACATTGAGAAATGGGTAGTTGTTTGTAAGAAACAAAAATACAATGGGCAGAGGACTCAAGATGTCCAAATAGGTGGAGAGGGAGGAACATAAATGAGGTTGAAAGGTATTCTGGGAACTTGTGCTCTTCCCTAAACTGAATCTATTTAAAACAAAGCCCCAAAGCAGCAGAATTGGAGACACCCCCCCCCACCACCGGCACACAGAGTTTAAAATGGTTTTATAACCAGAAACACTATTTACAAAGAGAAGTGCAAGAGCCAAGCAAAGCCTGGGGCAGATGTTACCTCCTTTATCGCAGACCATGGTCACAGCCTCGGGGGGGGATGCGAATGCCTTAGAAGTTAATGAGGGAAGTTGGTGCCTGGTGCCCCGAGGACAAAGCTGGCATCCAGGTGTCATTCTGGGGAGGAACTTTGCAGATTGACTGGCTTTGAAGCGTCTTAGTTCCTTGTCCTTGGGGAAACTGAGCCTGAAAGAGATTTAGGTCTGTTTTAAAGTCACAGAGTGAAGGTCGGTGTTCCGCTTCAGCTGCCTGACCAACCCCCGCCCCCTCCCCCCCACTTAACTCAGCCAGTGCCTCTCCAGGACATGGCCCTGACATCCTTCCTCCATGCTCCCAGAGTTACCCAAATTTCCGAGGGTATTCTAGTCATTTGTTACGTGAACTCGGTTCACCGTGAACCTGACTAAGTTGTGCTTGTCTTCACACTCCCAGTGCCTGGCACAAACCCGAGCTCACACTGGATGCTCTATCAGTATTCCCTGAATAAATGAAGCTTGTGTTTCCATGAAGGAAAAATATACAATCCCTCCCCAATGCTCACGCAATATTTAGGTGAGCCGATGGGAGTTGTGTTCTTGAAAGGACATGGAAATGCACCCACAAGGCAAATATAAAACCGCCAGGACATGAAGGGGGCGCTAGAGTCACAGCCCCAGGAGGACGTGGACGCAGTGTGGTCTTCCTGGGCAGATATAAAACCGCCAGGACATGAAGGGGGCGCCAGAGTCACAGCCCCAGGAGGACATGCACACAGCGTGGTCTTCCTGGTCCCGTGAGCTCTCGCGTGGGTTCCTGGGAGGCGGGACAGCAGACTGACGTCCGTCCGCTGTACCCAGAAGCACTCTGGGCTGAGCCTGTGCCGGGGGAAGCTTCGCAGTGACAGGGGGCGTCCCCACAGACACGCCCTGTGGTGCGTGTTTTGGTGGTACCTACAGGCCATGGGAATAATAAGCAGTCGGATGCCGTGGTGGCGCCGGGGAAGACATGCCCCAGACCAGCCAGGAGCCGGCGGCGGGGAGGAGGTGGCTGGGGCAGCTGCAGCAGCGGGTGATGAGGTGGAAGAAGACAGTGAAGAGGCCGGACCCTCCACCAGTCAGGGCGGCTTCAAACGGAAGACGGACTCAGGAGGGCCTCCCACGGTAGGGCGCCTCCGGAAGCGTGCCAGAGGCATTTCAGGTTCCGTTTATGAGAAACTCTTCCTCATGGGGGAAGGTAGCGATGTGCAGATCCGCGCGCTAGGGGAGGTGTGGAACTTGCACAAGGCCTACTTGTGCCAGTCTGGATACTTTGCGAGCATGTTCAGTGGTGCATGGAGGGAAGCAACCATGAATACCATAGACTTGCAGATGCCTGACGAGAACATTGACCGTAAGGCCCTGCACGAGGCTTTAGGCTCCCTGTACCAAAGCCCCGTGTACATTCCACCCAGGCACGTAGTGCCCATCCTGGCCACAGCCTGCATGCTGCAGCTGGATGACCTGATTCGGCAGTGTGGGGAGGTCATGAAGGAGACTGTCACTGTCTACACCGTATGCAGCTACTACTACTCTGCTGAGAGCTACGGCCTCCCAAACATCAGGACCCTGTGCTTCCAGTGGCTGCTGGACAATCTGATGACTCACCGCAGTGACGAGGTATTACTGCGACAACTTAGCCCGGATGTCATGAAAGAGCTCATTGCCTCTTCAGAGCTCTTAGTGATGGAAGTGGAGATGGATGTGTACGCCATGCTGAAAAAGTGGATGTATTTGCAGCTGCAGCCGGGATGGAGCGGCTCCCGCAGATCCTTATTGCCCGACGCCAACCTGTGGCTTGCCAGGTCCAAGAGGGAGTCGGGAGGCACCCCTTTCCTGGAAACCCAGGAGGGCAGAGCATTCGTGCCAGTGTTCCAGAATCTGCGACTGGCCTACATCATCTGTGACCTGCAGTCAGCACGCATCATTGACCAGGATTCGCTGATTCCGGCCGCGTGGCTGACCCCAGTATACAAAGACCAGTGGCTTGCCCTGGTCCAGGCCGAGCAAAGCAAGGGGGTTGGGCCCACCGATATCCATGTGCCCAACTTACCCGGGAACAGCATGCGGTGCGGGCACCATCTCCCTAAGGAAGTACGGTGCAGCTGGCGGTGGGTCGGCTTCAACTTTGGCTGGGACCTAGTGGTGTGCTACGCCAACCGGCGAATCATCTTCAAGCGCAGCGCCAAGAACAAGTCCCATGGCCTCGGGGTCAGCTTACTGTGGCAGAGAAAGGTCGCCTTCCGCCTGTGTGTGGTTTCCTTGGACACCACTGGAAGAGCCACCTTCAGGAAGAGCACAGAATACCAAGTACTTTCCCTGGGAAAAGATGAAGAGCTAGAGGTAATGAACCTGGAGGACCAAGATGTGGTCTTCCCCATATATGTGGCTTGTAACTTCCTGTACATCCCCAGAGAGGGGCGCAGCTCAGAGTGAGAATCTCTGCAAAAGCTCAGAGAGCTGAGCTGCTCACCCTGGGCAAGGCGGCCCTAGCTTGCTCGACGTGCCAGTTCCCTCTTTGGGATCAACTGGCCTTGCCCATCTCTGGTGACCAACTGTCAGAGGCTTTGTTGGCCTGTGGTTTGTAATGTTTGAGACTGTTTACCGGCACCTAGGAAGAAGATGCATTTTGAAGCCCCCAAATACCTGCAGAACTCATTCATGCTGCTCATGTGGCAACTCCTCCTCCTGGTTTAAGATACATCGACCTCCCTTCCTGACCCTGCATCATTTCTGAGAAAAAAAGACCAATTGACTTTACAGAGAAACTCTGAGCCTACCTACTCTACTATTCTTAGTTTAATTCTTTGCCTTTAGTTTGATTAAATAAATGTTAAAGGAATACTTTGACTTCTCTTTGATTTGTTGTGTGTAGAGCTGCCCTGCCCCACCCATGACCACCACCCACTGGGTCCTTTTGAATTGCTCCTCCTTCCCATTTCCTGCCACTGAGTGTGGTAGTTGCTTTCTGTGGTCTCTCTGCGAACTCCTCCAGCCTCCACTTATGATCTTCCTTTTGTTTGTTGATCATTCTTCAAGTGAAGAGTGTCTTTTTAAGTTTTTGAGGAAACTCCACACTGTTTACCATGATGGCTGAAGCCGTTTACACTCTCACCAACAGGGCACAAGGGTTTGCTTTGCTCCACATCCTCACCCACACTTGCTATCACTGATCTTGTTGATAATAACCACTTTTACAAGTGTTAGGTGATAGCTCACTGTGAGTTTTGATTTGCATTTTCCTAATGGTTAGTCATGTTGGGGACCTTTTCATGTGCCTGTTAACCATTTGCATACTTTTTTGGAAATGTGTCCATTTAGTTTCTCTGCCCATTGTTAAACCCGACCACTTCTTTTCATTGTTGTTACTGGGTTGCATGAGTTCTTTATAAATTTTGGATGTTAATCCATTTTCATACATGGTTGGCAAATATCTCATTTTGTAGGTTAATCGTTTTATTTTCAGTACAGAAGCTTTCAAGGCTGATGTAGTCCTACAGGTTGATTTTTTTTTCTTTGGCTGTTTATGCTTTTGTTTTCATATCCAAAGATCATTGCCAGAACCAATGTTGAGGAGTTGAACCCTCATCAGTTGAACCATTCTTCCCAGGGATAAATTCCACTTAGTCATGGTGGATAAATGTTTTAACGAGTCCATTAGTTCAGTTTTCTAGTATTTTGTTGAGAGTCTTTGTGTCTATGTTTATCAGGAATTTTGGTCTATAGTTTTCTTTGCTTGTAGTGTCCTTATCTGGTTTTGGTATCAGGGTAATGCTCCCCTGTAAAGAGAGTCTGAAAGTGTTTCCTCCTCTTCAAGCTTTTGGAAGAGTTGAGAAAGAGTGGCATTAATTTTTCTTTTAATGTTTGTTAAAATTCACAAGTGAAGTCGTCTATTGAAGGTTTCTCTGTTGGGTGGTTTTGATCAGTGATTCAGTCTGATAGGGGACTCAAGACTTGGAAAATTTTAGCTTAAGGTAAAAAGTTATGAGCCTAGCAAATAGTATGTATGTTAAAGTTTTTGTTTCAGAAGCTACAGATAAGGCCCATCCTGGCTCCTGGGAAAAACAGCCAACCTCCTGGGGCACAGCTAGAGATTACCACCTAGGGACATCCAAACCTTCATTCCAGGAAGAGCAGATGACCACCCCTCCCCCTTGGAAACAGCTAACTGCCCAGGACAGGAATGTTGCAGCTTCTGAATCTCAAAGCCCTCACCATACCTCGTTTGTCCTCCCCCACCCCCTTATAAAGATCTGGCCAGGAAAGAGAAGGGAAGATGGTTTATTAGGGTATGAACCCGCCATCTTCTCAGGATCACCGGCCATCTGAATAAAGCGCCCATAAAAGATTCAATTGCTGTTATTGCTTATTGGATTTGGTAGTGACAGGCAGCCCAAATGCCAGTGTCTTTTCTGGTTACAGATCTCCTATTCATTATTGATCTGCTTAGACTTTCTATTTCTTCATGGGTCAGTGTCAGTAGGGTGGATGACTCTAGGAACTTATCTATTTCTTCCACGTAATCTAATTTGTTGGTGTATAAATGTTCATAGTAGTCTCTTATGATACCATGCATTTCTGTAGTGTCAGTTGTAATTTCTCCTCTTTCATTTCTGATTTTATTTGTCTTGCCCCCTTTTTTTTAGTTTGTCTTGCTAAAGGCCTGTCACTTCTGTTTATCTTTTTGGCTACCCAGCTCTTAGTTTCATTGACTTTCTATTGTTTTTCTGGTCTCTATTTCATTTACGTCCACTCTGATTTTTATTATTTTCTTGCTTCTGCTGACTTTGGCTTTAATGCATTCTTGGTGTTCTAGTTCCTTGAGGCATTAAGTTAGGTTGATTGCTTGTGAGCTTTCTCATACATGCATTTAGGACTATAAACTTTCCTCTCAGTACTGCTTTTACAGCATCCCATAGGTTTTAATATATTGTGTTTTCATTTTAAATTGTTTGAGATAATCTGTGATTTCCCTTTCTATTTCTTCTTTGATAAAGTGGTTGTTTAGGTGTGTGTTGTTGTTTCCACATATTTACAGTTTATTCAGCTTTCCTCATGTTGATATCTAGTTTCCTAACACTGGTGGAAAGATGCTTGTTATGATTTCAATAAGTGAAATAATCCAGTCAGTGAAAGGCAAATACCATATGCTCTCACTTACACATGGAATCTAATGAACAAAATAAATTAACGAACAAAATAGAAACAGAGACATGGATACATGGAACAGATTACAGATCTCAGAGGGGAGTGGGGGAGGGGGGCTGGATAAAAGAAGGTGAAAAGATTAGCCAAAGAACATATATGCATGACCAATAGACACGAACAACAGTGTGGTAATGGCCAGATGGAAGAGGGGTGGAGGTGTACAGGAAGTGGGCAAAGTGGGTAGGGAATGAGGACATCTGTAATGGTGTAAACAATAACAATAAAGTAAAACACTCAGCATGGTGATTACTAGAGGGGAATGGGTGTGAGGGGAGGTAGAAGAGGTTATGGGAGGATAAACGGTAATGGAAGGAGATGAGTTGGGGTGGTGAACACACATTACAGTATAAGATGATATATTGTAGACTTGTACACCTGAAACCTATATAGTTTTATTAACCAATGTCACCCCAATAAATTCCATTAGGAATCTAATGAATAAACTGAACTAACAAGGAAAATAGAGGCAGACTCATAGAGAGCAGGATGACAGCTGTTGGGGGTTAGGGGTGGAGAGATCAAACAAAGAGGAAAATAGACTCAGGGATATGGTCAACAGTGTGGTGATTGTGGGGTGGGGTATAAGGGGAATAAGTGGTAATGGAAAAATTCAATAAAAATAAATAAGTTAAATACATAAATAAATAAAAAATTCCCTGAGACCCGTTATGGGTCCTATCATATGTTCTATTCTGGATAATGTTCCATGTGCACTTGAGTAGAATGTGTATTCTGCTCTTGTCAGATGGAATGTCCCATGGATGTGTGTTAGGTCTGTTCTGCCTACACGGCTGAACTCAGCAGGCCTGCACTGGCCAAGTGATTCAACTGGATGGCAGGGAAGGGCACTGGCTCTGCACTCAAGGTGAGGAAGGCCAGTCCCCTTTCCAACACCACACAGTTTAGTCACTGTCTGAGTCTCTGCCAAGAGCCTCCAAAGAAAAAGAGCACTCTAAACGTCACTACAGGGTGCAGCCAGCAGACCCCTCTGCAGCACCCGAGCACAGCAGAGTGGCCTTGCCAGCAGTCAGCGGACTGAGCAGTGCACTCCCAGGCTGGTACTGTAACAATAGCGGTGCTTGTCACTGTACTGCCAGTGAAAGTGGGCTCTTTTGCTGTGTCTCGAGAAAGGAATTTTAAAGGGCACATGCATGAAGAACTTGGAACATAGCGGTAAGATCTTATTGGAGTGAAGCGAAATAATACACCCTTGGGGATGTAATGGATGGGCAGACTCTAGCAGCAGCTGCTCGGAGACTCCTAATAACCCTGCACATATTTTCTTGGTTCTTGGTCCTGAGCAAGGTGCCTTTCAAATAATCCAACCCACTTCCTGTCTTTTTCTGGGCTTGAGTTGGGCCCTCCCCTTAACCAATCCCTTTCCTGGACCCACCAGGGTTCTGTGCCCCCTATCCAATCTGATTCTTTCCCTAGGTTTTCCAAGGCTAGAGTCCACCCTTTCATGTCACCATTTTTGCTTCTACTGCACATGCCTGAATGTAGAAGCTCCTCCTCTTGCCCATCTGGACTTCTATTGTACATGTCCAAACTTTCCGTCACGTCATCTGGCTTCTACTGTGCATGTGCTCAGTGGAGGAATTTCTCCTCCTCCTCCCTCCAATAATACAATACCCAGCTGGAAGCACCCCTGGGAGGCTTTCCTGCCTGCTTGTAGGATCAAGACTCTTCAGCTGTGGTCCCCTGGAGCGTGTGAATGAGTCTGTAAATGCTATAGCTTCCTACTAAATCAAGCTTAATGGAACACTGTCCTGACAACTGATGCAGCTTTCCAGGTTATTATATATTCTATTTAGCTCCTTAGTTTAGTAAGCTCAGGGCCTGATTCCCTTTGCGTCCCCTCTTTATTAATGACTAGCTAACTACCTATGCCAGTAACTGGGGAGATGAGGTGGTGTCTGGGTCTCCAGCAGACGCCCTTCTCTCCCAGGTGGACTAAATCCCCACTGATTTTCACCACCAGATGCTATGCCTGCTCTTCTTCCAATCTCTGTTGCTCTGGGCTGGGGATCCCTGTGTGGGATTGAGACCACATGCTCGTAGCAGGAGGAGGTTTTGCAGCTGACCTATCCCTCCAGCTTCTCAGCTGCTGCACCTGGGTACAGGGGGCAGCTCTTTCTGCATCTCCACCCTTTTTACTAGCCTCTACATGGCTTCTTCTGTAAATCCTTGGTTATAATATTTCAGTTCAGCTAGGCTTCAATTAGTTATTCAGGTTGATTGCTCTATAATTTAGTTGTAAATTTGATTTGGGGCTGGGAGCAGGTGAGTGTAGCTTCCACCTACTCTGCAGCTTATAGGGGCTCCTTAGCAAATGATGAATCACTTTTTCTTGATGCTTTAAAAATTCTCTTTGTATGACCTCACAATTAACTTGTAATAAATCCCCGCATAGCCTTCTTTAAGTCCATTCTATTTAAATTCTTTTGGGCTCCATGAGTCTGAATGTCCATTTTTCCCTACTGATCTGGGATTTTTTCAGTCATTATTTTCTTATAGAATCTTTCTGCCAATTTTCTTTTTCTGGTGCCTCTATAATGTGTATATATTTTTGACAGTATGCTGTATGTCCCATATATTTTGTTCTGTTTCATTCATTATTCTTTTTTGACTCTGGTTGGATACTTTCCAATGAAATCATTAAGTTTGATATCTTTTCTTCTGAACATTAAGCCTGTTTTTGAAGTTTCTCATGAATTTTCAGTTCATTTTTGTCCTTTTCAAATCAAGAATTTGTATTGTTCTTTTTCATAATGTGTATCTCTTAGCTGATACTCTCATTTTGTTCATGTATTGTGTAATTTTATTTAATGAGTATCTGTGTTATTTTGTAACATATTGAGCTTTATTAAAACAAATAATTTTTAAAATTTTATCAGATAGTTTATAGATCTACTTTCTTTAATTTTTATTTTCTTTAAGGTTTGTTACTGAAGGTTTTTCTTTTTCTTTTAACTGTGCCATGTTCCCCGGTTTTTGTATTTGTTGCAGCTTAACGCTGATGTCTGCACATTTGAAGAAACAGGTTTTTGTCACAGTCTTTATGGACTTGCTTTGCCATGTAAAGCACTCCATTCACCAGCACAGCTTGACATTTGGGGAGCCCCTCTGACTTTTCTATAAATGTTTCTGTTCTGGACCTGTGTGAGTATGTTTCTAATTAGAGAAATGTAGTGGTTCCTTTCTTTCTTTTTTCAGGAGCCCATAATATTTTGCTCACTCTGTTGTCTAGTGCAACACCAGGAGCCAGAATATTAGAGAAACACTCTATTCATCTTCCTCCTTCTCCGTGGAGGGACCTTAAGTTCGGAGCATTTCCACATCGAATAGAGTTATGTTAGACACAACACATCACCCACCTCTTTTCCTTTGTACTCAGCTATCCCAACAAACCTGGAAACTTGCTGAACATCCATCCAAATAAGGACTGACCATCATAGGGTTGGGGAAGGCTCCAAGGACCTCTGGACGCAGTGTAAGTAGTTGGGGGCTGCCCCTAACTTCCCTGCTTGTAACACACTGGCTGACAGCGGCAAACTGACTAATTACTGTGCACGTGGGTGCCTCTTTAAGTCAAGCTACTGGGGAACATAAGCAAGAGTCAGGTGTTGTTAGAAGATGCTGCATGTTTTAAGTTCTCGGCTTTCCAGCAGAGTTCAGAGTCACGATTTAAGCTTAATCTATTAAAATGTAGATGTTCCCTTTGAAGTGAGCTAAAATAAGGCAATATCCTTGCCTTGCCTTGCCATGGCAGGATCTTTTGCCTGGCAAGACATGTTTCTCTTAATAAGAGACACCTGAAAGTTTTGACTGCTGGAGAAGCCTGCTACCTAAACATGGAGCACATTTAAATGGGGACTGGCCACCCCTGTGTTGGGGTGGGCTCCCTCTACCTTTATAGGCTGTGCAGGGGGTTGGGCAATGGCTGTCTGCAGGGCACCAGCTGCCAGGGAATCACCAACAAAATGTGTGTCTACACATGTGTGTATTGCCTGGGATCATGTTAACCAGGATCAAGAATAAGAGGCAGGGGTCGGGAAAGGCCAGGAGTCCCGGGCCCTGGTTTTTGCAGTTCAGTGCAGATGCCCAATGATATGCCCAAGCTACTCAAATGCACATGTTCCCTCTGAAGTGTGACCTTTGAAAAAGGTAAACATTTTTGACTTGCCAGGGCAAGGCCTTTCAGCTGGCCTCCTTGGTGCCCTCAGTAAGAGACACCTGAATATCTAGGCTGCTGGAGAAGCCTCGGACTTGACCACATAACATTTCCAAATGGGGCCTATTTCTGTGGAAATAGGAACTGTGGAAAATCTCCCATGATTCCTGGGAGTTGTGCCAGTTTTTTAAAACTACCCCTGTCTTCCCTGCCTGGGAAACACCAGCTGCCAGAGAATCGTGGATGAAATGTGAACTGTGCATGCCTGTGCTACCTTGAGTCAGGCAACCCAGGATGGAGAACAAGATGTAGATGTCAGCAGAAGCTGGGGTTCCCAGGTTATGGCTTTTCAAGTACAGTGTAGATGCCGAAATGAAATGATGAATTGATTCAAACGAGCATATTCCCATTGAAATATGAGCTAAAAATAAAGGTAACATCCTTGCCTTATAAGGGCAGGGTATTTTTGCTGGCCTGGCATATTCATCTTAATAGAAGACACCTGGACATCTTAAACGCTAGAGACGCTTAAGACCTGACTTGGCCAAACTTTCAAATAGAAACTCTGTCTAAGTTGGGGGAGGATCTCTCCCACATGGAAGACAGTGCCAGTAGTTAAGAACCATTCCAAGTGCATCCATGTTGGAGAGCATCGTGGTAAGTGAGATAAGCCACTCAGAGAAAGACAAATACCATGTGATCTCACTCATATGTGGAATCTAATGGACAAATTAAACTAATGAACAAAACAGAAACGGACTCTTAGAGAACAGACTGACAGTGTCAGAGCAAAGGGAGGTTGGGGGCTGGGTGAAAAAGGTGAAAGGATTAAGCAAAAAAAAAAAATCCTCATAGACACAGAGACCAATGTGATGACTACCAGAGGGAGAGGAGGTATGATTACTGGGGAAAGGTAGAAGATGGCATAGGGTGATAAATGGTGATAGAAGGAGACTTGGGGTGATGAACACACAAGACAATATACACATGATGGATTTTAGAAGTGTACACCTGAAACCTCTGTAATTTTATTAAGCAATGTAACCCCAATAAATTCAATACATATTTTTTTAAAAAGAACCACTCCAAGCTCCCTGCCTAGAGCTCACCAGCTATCAGAGATTTAGTGACAGGGTGCTTACTGGACATGTGTGTATCACCTAAGACAGGGGTGTCAAACTCATTTTCACCAGGGGCCACATCAGCCTCTCAGTTGCCTTCAAAGGGCCAAATATAATTTTAGTACTGTATCAAATGTAACTACTCCTTAACAGTTAAAAGCAAGAGCTCAGTGCTGCCCCAGGGTAGAAACAAGGTGGCCAGATAAAACACAGTGGAGGGCCGGATTCAGCCCCGGGCCTTGTATTTGCCACCTGTGGCTTAGGGTAAGGCTAATTGTCACCAGTAACAAGAAGCAGGTGTGTTGAGAGCTGCCTGGGGTTCAAGGCAATGGCTCTTTTAGTACAATACAGGGGCCGCCTAAAAAGCCTTAACCTATTCAAATGTGCATATTCCCCCTGAAGGATAAGCTAAATGAAGTTAAATGTTCTCCTGCTCAAAAACATGGCCTTTCAACTGGCCTCCCATGGTTCTCTCAGTAAAAGGTGCCTATGCCTCTTGAATGCCGGTGAAGCCTGAGAACTTGCAGGAATGCCGTGAGGTAGACTGACTATCCCCGGGGGACAGAAGGCTCCATGGACCTGTGAATGAGGTGTGAGTGCTTGGGGCCCACCCCTAAGTTACCTACTTGGAGGACACCAGCTGCCAGAGGCAAGCTGACCGGACTGACGGACTGACCGCTGCAAGTGTGGGGCTGCCTTGGGTAAGGCTAGCTGGGAACATAAACAGCAGACGTCAGGAGAGGCAGGGGGTTTCAGGCTCTGGCTTTTCTGGTACAACGCAGAGTCCTAATTAAGAGTCTTAATCTATTCAGATGTGTGTAATCCCTCTGAAGTCTGAGCTACACAGAGTTAACATCCTTGCCTCGCCAGGGCAGAGCCTTTCTGCCAGTGGGGGCATGGTTCTCTTCAAAAGAGACACCTGGACAGTTTTGAGCGCTGGAGAAGCCTGAACCTAACCCAGAGCATTTGAAATTGTGAACCAACCATCCCTGGGTTGGGGAACACTCCCTCCAACTTTCCAGTCTGTGCAAGTGGTTAGGGACCACCCCTAGCTTCCCACTGGGAGGCAAAGCTGCCAGGAGATCACTGTCAGAATGAGTATCACAGATGTCCATGCCACCTGGTATCATGGTGACCAGGAACAACCAGTAGGTGCTGGGAGAGGTTGGGAGTCCTAGGCTGTAGCTTTTGGAGTCCAATGCAGATGCCTACTTATAAACCCTAACCTATTCAAATGTGAATATTCAGCCTGGAGTCTGATCTAAAAGAAGGCACACATATTGAATACAGTATCTGATTTGCCAGAGTAGGGGTCCTTTTGGCTGGCCTTCCATGGCTCCCTGAATAAGAGACACCTGGATGTGTTGACTGCTGGAAAAGTCTGGGGAACTTACCACACAGCAGTGCCTGATGGGGACTGACTGTCCCTGGGTGGGAGAAAGCTCGTGCAATTTCTTGAAGCACGGTGAGATTCTGAGCACTTCCTCCAAGTCCCCTGCCTGAGGAGCACCGACAAAATATTTACTAAGCTAGCATATGCTGTTCAGGGTCTGGCAACCTAAGACCAAGAGCAAGAGGCACCTGTCAAGAGACAGGGGTTCCCAGGCCATGGCTTTTTTTAGTATAATGCAGATGCCTAAAATCCTTGATTTTTCAAATATGCCCATTCCGTTTGAAATGTGAACTAAAGCTAAACATAATATACTTGTTCTGCAAGAGCAGGGCTTTTTTTCCTGGTCGAACAGAGGTTCTCTCATAAGAGATGCATGGACGTCTTGAATGCTGAAGAAGTGTGGGACCTTACCAAACAGAATTTACAAGTGGCACGGACTACCTGTAAGTCAGGGGAGGATCCCTCCAACTTTGGAGGTTGTGCTGGTGGTTGGGAACATTTCCAGCTCCCTGACCGTGGGGCAGCAGCTACCAGCAGCTCGCTGACAGAGTGCCTACTGCACACACGTAAGCAGCCTTGTTATGTAAGGCTAATTGAGACCAGGAAAAAGCGGCAGGTCAGTTGAGAGGCCTGGGATTCATAATGCTGCCTTTCTGAGTACCAGGCAGGGGCTGCATTAACCTATTAAGCCTTAACCTATTCAAGTGTGCATGCATATTCCTCCTGAAGGCTGACCTAACTAAAGTTAAACTTTTTTTTTCTGTGCCACAATGAGGTCCTTCAGCTATACTGCCATTGTTCTCTCAGGAAGGGACATCGGGACTTCATAAATGCTGGTGAACCCCAGAAACCTGGAGAAAAGCCATCCAAGTAGAGGCTGACTGTCCTCAGGCAGGGGAAGGTTCCAAGAACCCCAGGATGCTGTATGAGTAGTTGGGGACCACCCCTATGTCACCTGTTTGGAGGGCATCAGGTGCCAGAGGTAGGCTGAGTGAGTACTTCTCATGTGGGTGCCGCCTTGAGTCAGACTAATAGAGTCAGGTTCTCTGGGAAGCTGAGGGTTTTAAGCTCTGGATTTTCCAGTATCATGCATTTGCCAATTTAAAGTCTTAATCTATTGTAAATTGTAAATTGAAACCTACATAATTTTATTAACCAATGTCATCCTAGTAAATTCAATAAACAAAGTCAAATTAAATTAAAAAGTCTTAATCTATTCAAATCCACACATTCCTTTTGAAATTGGAGCTGAAAAGAAGTAACTTCCTTGCTTTGCCAGGACAGAGCCTTTATACTGGCCGAGCATGATTCTGTTAATAAGAGAAACCTGGATGGTTTGACTGCTAGAAAAGCCCAGGATTTAACAAAGAATACTTTTAAATGGGGGCTGACTAACCCTGGGTTGGGGAAAGCACCTGCCGCCTCTCTAGGCCATGCATGTGGTTGGGGACCGCACCTAATTTTCCTGCATGGACACCATCAGCTTCCAGAGAATCCCTGAGTACATGCTGCCCATACACATACCACCTGGGATGGCGGTATCTGAGGTCAGGAAAAAGAGGCAGGTTTTGGGAGAGACTAGGAGTTCCAGGCCCTGGCTTTTGGAGTCCAATGCATATGCCTAAGTATAAAGCATCACCTTTTTAAATGGGCGTACTCTCCCTAAGGTATGAGCTAAGCTGAACATATCTTTATTGCCAGTGTGGGGCCTTTTGGATGACCTGTTATGGCTTCCTCAGTAAGGGACACTTGGGCATCTGGACTGCTAAAGACGAACAGGACGTTCCTTGGAGTACTTCCAAATGAGGCCTGGCTATACATGGGATTGCGGAAGACTTCTTGCATTTCAGCAGGCTGTGTAGGTGGTTGGGGACTGCCCCTAGTTTCTCTGCCTGGAAAGCATGAGCTGCCAGAATTTCCCTAATGGTGTACTGTGCGTGTGAGTAGAGCCTTCAGTCAGGCTAACGGGGACCAAGAACTAGAGGCAAGTGTTGCAAGAGGCTGAGGTTTCTAAGCCCTGGCATTTGCAGTATAATAAGAAGCCAAGTTAAAAGCTCTGACTTACTCACATGCACACATTCCCCCTGAAGGGCTGACCTGAAATAATCAATATTTTAGCTTTTCCAGGGCAGGGTCTGTGCACTGGCCTGCCGTGGTTCTCTAGGCAACTGGACCTCTTGACTGCAAGAAAACTTTGAGATCTTACAGAGCAGTGTTTCAAATAAAAACTGGCTATCACTGGTGGGAGGAAAGTTCCCAGGACCTCTGGAAGTTGCAGCACAGGTTGTGGACTGCCCCTAGCTGACCTGCCTGGGGGGTGGCATCTGTCAGAGTTTTGTTGATGCTGCACAGGCACCTATTTCCCTGGGACAGAGTAACCTGGACCAAGAACAAAAGGCAACTATAGAGGTGGAAGGGGCCCATGCCTGGCTTTTCTATACAATGCAGATACTTCATTAAGAGTCCTAACATAGTTAAGGGTGCACATTCCCCCTAAAGGCTGAGCTACATAAAGTTAAATTTTTAACTTTGCCAGGGTGGGGTCTTCATCTGGCCTACCGTGGTTCCCTCAATGACAGATACTTGGACCTCCTGACTGCAGGAGATGCCCAGGTCTTTAAAGAGCAGCATGTCCATATCATGACCAAGTATAGCATGGGGAGGGAAGGCTCCCATGACCTCTGGTGTCTGTGTGGGTCGCTAGGAACCACCCCAGCTCCCCCGGCTGAAGGGCACCAGCTGTCAGAAAATTGCCGGTGGACTGGGTACTGTGCACAGTGGATGTAGCTTTATGTAAGGCTAACAGGGACCAAGAGCAAGAGGCAGGTGCTGGGAGGAGAGCCTGGGGTTCCTAGGCCCTGGCTGTTGGAGTGAAATGAAGCAGCCAAATCAAATGTTTCAACTAGCAGACAGGTCTAAGATGGAGCCTGTGTAGGAAGATGCTGGTCTTGCCCTGTTATAGGAGCACATAGAAATATACACCTATGTGTAGAACCGTTGCTGCCGAGAGACAACTGAGGGCTGATTAAACAGCTTCTGAACAAACGAGAAGAACACCAAAAAGAGCAGGCTGGGTAACTGGGATCTCTCCGGGATCCCGGCTGCTGGTGAGTGCCGTTGTTTACGTCTCCCTCCACCACCACAGGGTTGTAGCAAAGGCTTCATCCCAGTGCTCTGGCCTACCGACAAGATCACCACAGTTGTCCCCAGCCATACTGCAAAGAGCCCATTTTGGCTTTAAAACAACCAGAGTAATAGGGCAGGATCAATAGAGCTTCACAACAAGCAGCTGGCCTCCCTACTTGGAGCCACAGCAGCCGAGCAAGCCAGTGCCCTCGGTGCTGTAAGTGCCCACCTGGCTCCAACTGGCCTGACAAAACCAAGCACTCACAGCCTACAGAGATGCTGCTACTATGCAAGACCACCTTCTGTACAATAAATGAGAGAGAGACCTACAGAAAAGGCTGGGGAGTGGTGGGGCTCTTTGGAAACTGTGGGACTTCTCCAGGTTGGAAGGGCTGGTGAGCACTATTGTATATGTTCCTCCCCACCTGACTTGCATGGGCAGGAGCTCTATCCAGGTGCTCTGGCCTACCTGCAAGGTCACCACAGTGTGTTCTCAGACATGTTAGTTGATCTCATTTCAGCTCTGAATCTAGGGAACAAGTAGGATCCACAGGGCATGACCAAAGCACCTGGCCTCCCCACCGGGAGCCACTCCAAGTTGCTAGGTCACTGCCCCTGATGTCATAGGCACCTACTTGGCTCCAACTGGCCTACCAAAACCACCCAGCACACACAGCATACACAGATGTCATTTCTTCAGAAGGCCACTTTTTCAAGACTGGGAGAGATACCTATTTTGTCTAATTCATAGAAACAAACATAGAAAGTCAAATAAAATGAAAAGTGAGAAGAATCTCTCTCATATACATTAAAAATTCCCAAAATAAAACAGGATAAAATGGAGGTAAGTAATTACCCAAAGAATATAAAGAAATGGTCATAAGGATGCTCACAAAACTTGAGATTGGAATAGGGACCTTGGAGAAAAAATTAGCAAGGAGTTAGTATAATAACAAACTGAGCAGAGCTGAAGAATACAATAACTAAAATGAAAAATAAACTACAATGGCCCTTGCCAGTGTGGCTCACTTGGCTGGAGCACTGTCCTGTAACTGAAAGGTTGCTGGTTCAATTCCCAGTCAGGGTACATATGTAGGTTGTGGGTTCAATCCCTGGTCTGGGCACATATAATGCCTGTTCCAAGTGCATATGGGAGCCAACCAATCAGTGGGTCTCTTTCACATTGATGTTTCTCTCTCTGCTTTCCTCTCTCCCTTCCTCTCTCTCTAAAAGTAATGAAAAATAAATATCACTGGGTAATGACTTAAAAAAAACTAGAATGAATTAACAACAGATTAACTAATACAGAAAAACAGAGCAGTAAACTGAAAGACAAACTAGTGCAAATAAACCAGTCAGAACAGCAAAAAGGTAAAAAAGAAAAATGATAGAAGTTTTAGAAAAAAAGGAACCCTCATTTACTGATGGTGGGAGTGTAAACTGGTACAGCCACTACAGAAAACAGTGTGGAGGTTCCTCACAAAATTAACAATAGGGGTATATATGACCCAGCAAACCCTCTTCTGGGTATCTACCCCCACCAAATTTGAAAACATTCATTTACAAAGACATATGCACCTCTATGTTCATTGCAGCATTATTCATTCACAGTGGCCAAGACATGGAAACAATCAGAGTGTTCTTCAATAGGCAATTGGATAAAGAAGATGTGATACATCTATACAATGGAATACTACTTGGCCATAAAAAGATGAAATACTGCCATTTGTGACATGGATGGACCTTGAGAATATTATGCTCAGTGAAGTAAGTCAGACAGAAAAAGTTAACAACCATATGATTTCATTCATATGTGGGATATAAAACTGAAAGCAACAAATGAGCAAACAAGAAAAACAAACAAAACCTCATAGACACAGACAACAATATGGCAGTTACCAGAGGGAAGGGGGTTGGGGGTAGTAAAAGGGGTCAAATATATGGTGATAGAAGATGATTTGACCTGAGGTGGTGGTCACACAGGGCAATATGAAGATCATGTATTATAGAAACGTACACTTGAAACCTATATGATCTTATTAACCAGTGTCACACAACAAATTTAACTTAAAAAGAGATAAAATAGGAGAGTTGAATGGACCTCTGGAACAACATCAAGCACAAAAACATGTTCATTATAGTGCTCCCAGAAGAAGAGAGAATAAAAAAGAAACTTTATTTGAAGAAATAATGGCTGAAAACTTTTCTAACTTGGGAAAGGAAACGGACATACAGGTCCAAGAAATATAAATAGTTCCAATGATGAACCTAAAGAGATTAACACCAAGACATACTGTCATTACAATGGAAAAGGTTAAAGATAAAGATAAAATTTCAAAGGCAGGTAGACCAAAACAACTAGTTAAACAAAATAGTCCCATAAGGCTGTCAGCTGATTTCTCAGGAGCACTGCATAGACCAGAAGGAGTGGCAAGACATACTTAAAGTGCTGAAAGGAAAAACCCTGCAACCTAGAATGATTCACCCATCAAGGTTATCATTCAGAATGGGAGGAGAGAAGATGGTGGATAGGGAAATGCTGAGAGACAGAAAATCTAAGTTGGAGGACTCACCCTACTCAATAGTAAACTGTAATACAAGGTGGTAGTAATTAAAATAGTATTGCACTGGTATAAAAACAAACACATAGATCAATACAATATAACAGAGAACCCAGAAATAAATCCATGCTTACATGGTCAATTAATCTATGACAAAGAAGGTAAGAATATGCAATGGGATAAAGACAGCTTCTCCAATAACAGTATTGGGAAAACTGGACAAGTACCAGCCAAAAAATGAAAGAGGACCACTTTTTTATACCATATACAAGACTAAATTCAAAATGGATGACAGACTTAAATGTAGGAACCAAATCCATAAAACTGCTAGGAAAAAACCCAGGGAGTAAATTTTTCTCATTTCTCTTCAGTGTTTTTTTGGGATATGTCTCCTCAGGCAAGGAAAACAAAAGAAAAGGTAAACAAATGGGACTACATCAAACTAAAATGTTTTTGCACAGCAAAGAAAACCATCAATAAAATGAAAAGACAGCCTACTAAATGGGAGATTATATTCAGCAATGCTACATCGGATAAGGGGCTAATATCCAAAATTTATAAAGAACTCATACTACTCAACACCAAAAATGAAACAATCTAATTAAAAAATGAGCAGGGGATGTTAAAAAATACTTCTTTAAAGAGGATCTACAGATGGCCAATACTCATAAGAAAAGATGCTCAAAATCATTAAGTGTCAGAGAAATACAAATTAAAACCACAATGAGACATCACCTCACACCTGCCAGAATGGCTACCAGTAATAAATCGACAAATGACAAAGGTTTCTGTTTATACACATCCTTGCCAATTCTTGTTGTTTGTTCATTTATTGATGATAACTCTTCTGACATGTGAGGTGGTATCTGTTGATTTTAATTTACATGTCCCTGATGGTTAGTGACAAGAAACCCTTGTGCGCTGTTGTTGGACTGTAACTTGGTGCAACTAATATGGAAAATAGTATGGAGCTTCCTCAAAAAATTAAAAATAAAACTGCTATATGACCCAGCGACCCCTTTATGGGTATTTGTCCAAAAAAAATCCAAAACAATTATTTGAAAAGATATAAGCCTATGTTCATTGCAGCATTATTTATAATAGTCAAAATAAGGAAGCAACTTAACCACCCATCAATAGATGATTGCATGAAGAAAATGTGGTACATATATACAATGCAATAATACTTGGCCATAAAAATAATGAAATCCTATCATTTGCAGCAACATGGGTGAATTTAAAGGGTATTATGCTCTGTGAAATAAGGTAGAGAAAGACAAATACTACATGATTTCACAATATTTCGAATCTAAGAAACAAACAAAAAGCACACAAACAAGAAAAACTCATAGATAGAACAAACTGATGTTTGCCAGATGGTTGGGGTTTGGAGGATGGGAGAGAAAGGAGACAGGATTAAGAAGCACAAATTGGCAGTTACAATTTTTTTGATGTTCTATGAGTTTCTTACATATTTTTTATATTAATCCTTTATGGGGTATATCATATGTATTATATGGGGTCTGGCAGAAGTAAGGCTTTGCTTCAATGTGGTTGATAGGGTATGTGAAAGTCTCGCACGAGATGGACAATTTGAACATTTCACCTAAAATGTTGTATGGTGTGCTTGAGCATGATACTGTTCTGTTACAGAATTACATGCTTATGATTTTGTGATAAAAGATGTAATAAAAAGGGGACATTATTTGTGCTGGACCCTACAGAATGGAGTATTACTCAGCAATGAAAATGAATGAAGTCTTACCATTCTCAACAACATGGATGAGCCTAGAGAGTATGCTGTTAAGTTAAATAAGTCACACAGAAGGACAAATATTCTATAATTTCACTTCTCATGGAATCTAAAAAGCAAAAAAGTGAACAAACAAAATGGAAACAGGCCCATAGCTACAGAGAATAAATTGATGGTTGCTGAAGGAATGTGGGTGGGGGATGGGGGAAATAAAACAATTTTAATTTTTACAAAAGGCACATCATGTCAAATGTTTGTGATATAATAACAACATGAACTCTCTAGTAGTGAAAGTTTAAACTGATTCATTCACTGTGGAATCTGTCATCTTCACCAAATTTAGTATTCATATGTATAAATTTTGTTACAGAGTTTAAGCTCTTGGGTATGTCCTAAAATACCTTTATACAGATTTCTTCCAGGGACATGATTAAGAACAAAGAAAGCCCAAACCTATTCATATGTGTATATAATAAATATTTGGAACATACTGATTCAGGTAGAAGTTTAAATAGTGCTCCAACTAGGAGGTATTTTACCCAAGTATAACAAGTATTAACCATAGAGCAGACCTGGCTGGTGTGGCTCAGTGGACTGAACGTGGAACTGAAATGTTGCTGGTTCAATTCCCAGCCAGGGCACATGTGTGATTTGTAGGCCTGGCCCCGTTGGGGGGATGTGAGAGGCAACTGATTGATATTTCTCTTACACGTCAGTGTTTCTCTCCCTCCCTTCCTGTCTCTCTAAAAATAAATAAAAACCGGGGGTGGGGAGAAAATGCAGACACCTGTAATTGAACAATAAAGTAATAAAATGAATAAATAAAAATCTCTAAAACACCTTGCTTAGTTCAAGTATGGCTGAGAGCAGTTTTACTGTCTAATATAACTCATATAAGGTAATTTAAATATTTTCCTTGTTGGCTATTGTTTTGGCAGTCATTGCAATACCTGCCCAGCGGAAAAAATCTGGTGCATTTGTTCAAGGTGACATCACCAGGCACTGAACATCCTTGACTCTGTGTCTACCTACTTGTACAAGTATGTGTACAACTCGTTCTTACTGATCACTCCGCTACCTCACGTGGTACCAAAAAGGAACACAGTATGTTTCAACTATTATGTGTTGCAGAGGGGTAGGGAATTGGGTTTATTCAAGTAGATTGGAAACTGAGATCAGAAATAGGTATAGTCCCCAGCAGAAGGCTGGAAACAGTTTCTCACCACACTCTTAGGCTGCCTCACTGACTTCACTTAATTTCCTTCAGGAAGGTAGATGTGATTTTAGTTTGGCAAACAACTGATACAGGAAAAAGACTATAGTCACAAAACCTGAGTATGAATCTGGAATGTACCATTTACTATGTGACTTTGGACACTTTATTTAACCTCCCTGAGTTTCTACCTCCCTCAACTTCAAGGAAATACCACCCTCCTCAAAAGGCTGCTGTGATGAGAGGCTTCTGTTTATAAAGCAGCCAGTGAAGAGGCTGGCATATAGTATTTGCTCACTCAGTGTGACCCTCCCTTTCTAACTGGCTGCCTGTGCAGTCCTACACGACCGTCAATATTGTCTGATGACAATCCATTAAGTGTGAACACAGGATGGTGCAAACATCTTTGTGCCTCTCGGCACAAGAACAGGCAAACACCAATTCTCCCTTTCTACTGTTTTTTATTTGCACATTTAACATTCACAAATAATTTTACAGATTTACTCTTTTCACAGATTCATTATTTACAGGGAAGATCAGGATTAAAATGGAGCATTGGAGGGTTCCAAAAAATTACCAGCAGGGATGGCGCACAGTATAAAGGCAAAAAAAAAAAAAATGAACAGAGCGGACAAGAGCAGTGTGTGGCCAATTCCTACCAGGCAGGAACCCTGACTTCCTTAAGGCAAAGCCTTTACTCTGTTATTTCTTCCCCCCACCTAGTTTAACCCAAATAAAAAGGCATTCTATTCTCACACAACTGCTGAGGCCTTAGGAATATAACCGCTACCGTAAGCAACCAGATGCATCCCTGGACTATAAACACCTGAAAAGGCAAGTTAAATTTTGATACATTAATGATCCTTCTGGGAGAATTAAGAAGAGACAGAAGTTATTTTATCCTTGAGACTTTAAAAGAAAAAGGGGAGGGGTATATGTGTGTGGAGGTGGAAGTGGAGGGGAGAGAAAAGGGGTTGGAAGGAGGGATGAGGGCGTCAAAGCCAACGCTCCCAATGTACACTGCTCTTGTTCCTCTGATGCTGCTAATATAGTGTTCTATTACACTCAGGGAGAAAGACTGAGTGTTGTCTATGTTCAGTTGTAATGGCTATTAACAGGGAACTTGCCCTGGGGAGGTGGTGTATTCGTTTCATGCACGTAATAATGCAACTCAAAATTGTGCCCTACTATGCTCTCATCCTAATGTGTTTTTCCTATTTTAAACCAATTGACTACAGGACCTTGGGGAATTTACTTATTAACTTTTCTGTGCCTCAATTTTCTACTTGTAAGATGAGAATTGTAGCGCTTTATGTTGAGGATTAGAGATGCATGAAAAGCACTTCAGAATAGTGCCCGGCCAAATCAACAGAGCCAGAAAGCAGACTGCTGGTTGCCAGGGGCTTGGGAGAAGGGGAACAGGGAATGACTGCTAATGGGTAGGGGGTTTCTTTGTGGAGTGATAAAAGTGTTCTTAAGTGAGATTGTGGTGATGGCTGCACAATTATGTGACTATACTGGAAAAAAAAATCACTGACTTGTACATCGCTTTAAAAGGGTGAATTTTATGGTTAAGGTATCTCAATAAAGCTATAAAAAATTCTTAAAAAAATAGAATAGTGCCTGGCACACAGTAAGTGCCCAATAAATGTCAGCTATTATTAGTAGTAATATTGTTGTCATTATTAGTCGGCCATCTATGGCCTAAGTAAATCCCTAAAAATTCTTTATTTTTAATAAAAGTCCACAGAATCTAAAAAAGTATTTCTAGTTTACATACATGGATTAACATTCACACATCTAAACTGCCTCAGAAAGTAACAGTCTGAGAATCACAATTTCAGTATTTTGCTCTGGAATACTACAGCTGCATGCAGTGGACATCTGAGCATATCATCGTAGGTTTTAGATAAATCCCAATGACTTGATGTTACTCAAAATTCTGAAATGACAGAAAGTTTTCATTTTGCTCTCTAGGAGTAAACAGGAAGTCCAGGTAAAGAGAATATATAAAGTACATAGTTAAGTCTTCACAAATACTGGCTTGCTAGCCTTCTAATCACATTTTAGGGGCACTTTATAAAAAGACAAATGTAGTCAACAGTAAAATGCGTCTGGTCCTGTGCCCTGTGACCCCCACCTTGTCCAACAACAGAAAACCCCAACACAATGAAAAAACCCAATTCAACCCATATTATAAGCCTCTTACGAGGTAAAAAACTTCACAATGAATGACTGACTCATAAAACTACACTGCATATTCAAATATGTTCGCCATTGAGTTTTTATAATCTGAACAGAGATTAAATCCACTCTTCACCTTTCCTATTGCTAAAGAATATAACAAAGGAGTCTCAATCTCAGAAGTAGGAGCAGCAAGTGATAAGCCACGATGGCAGTGATGCACCGCATTCAGCAATGATGCCCGCATGCTTGAATTTCATCTGAAGTATGAAACTTCCCAGTTCCTGGAACAGGGCTGCCTTTGTTGGAGTCCCCGTCCCTTCTAGTCCTCCGTTCTATAATAAGCCATGTGCCTTTGCAGCAAATCAGGGATAGCTGTGTTGAGGGTTACGGCTTCCATGTACTCAGGTCTTCTGTCACAGAAGGCAATGCACTTGTTGCATATAATGAGAAAACATGTACACCCTCAAACTGACTACAAGTTCTCGAAAAGATCATTCAATTTCCATTTACCGCCTTCATTTAAATCAAGTAAAACCATTCCCTAAGTCATACAAGAGCAACAGATCAATACACAGAACAAGCTGCCTTCATACCCACTATGTATAATGCGCTCCCAGACATGCACACTCAAACTCCCCTTGGAGTTGTGACCTTAGGAATTTCTGACCAAGTATATCGCCTGCATAAAATTCAGTAAACACTTCCCTTTTGAGAAGCATGGTTATTTCTTTAATTGTACATTATAATCACTGGGACAGATTATACACCAACTTTGGAAGATCTTTTTACTCACTATTGGAAAATTTCAGACAATGGATATGGATGATACTCTAGGACTAGTTTCAAAATTAGGACCAGTTTCAAAATATTTTCTTTACCAATTCGAGACTAAAGCAGTGGCTTAGTCTTCACACAGTTTATTTTAAAATCTAAAAGGGAATTGGAAATAAAAATATATAACTGAAAACTTTGGCCAAGGCTGGGACAGAGGGGGCCAACTTTGTAATGCTTTTGTAGTTGAATACCATTCTAAAAACACAACTGTCCAAGTACTGTTCACTCGGTTAATCCGGGGATGCAGACAGTGTGTTTTTAAAATTATAGATCTATGTGTAGGTAGTCTTTAAATACAAACTGAATAAATATTTAAATTCTATGACAAAGCAAAATTGTGGAATAAGAAATTCCTATCTTTCTAAGTACACGTATATTTACAATAAATGTTTCCTGCCTGACTGCTAGTCTTTGCCTATTAAGAGTTCTTCAATGTGCAACTTATAGAAGGCAGCAGCTCATACCACATTACAGGAGCCCTGCTGAGCTCAGAGTCAGCCTGCCCCAGACACTTCTCTCCCTGAAAAGCCTACACACTTATGTGCATAAATAGCTGAGAATACAAGTAGGTGCACATGTGCAAAAAAGTACTTGTCTAAAGGACAGCTAATTAGCTTTGCAAATCAAGTGTAGAACCAAGACAATAAATTGCTATTCCCCGACCCAAGAACATCTAATGAAGAAACTGCTGCGCCCACTATGAACAGGCGGCAGCCCGAAAGCCACCTCATCCTACATCGTGCTCTAAGCATCCAGCTGCTGGGAATCAGCCATGAGAACACTAAATCACTCCCTGTTCGCATGGTTAGATGCAGGGTTGTGATTTAGCTTGACTTCCTAGTTACTGGCCATAGTATACAGAATAATGAAGAATTCCTTATAGTTACCCTATATTCAAACGACCTCATTCTACCTTTAAGGGAATGTGCCCACGTGACAAATATGCCTTAGGGACCCACCAATCGATATTTCTGAGGTGGTCTACTTGGAGAAGTTCAAACACTGGACCGCTGAGAGTGTTGGTCAAAGGAAAAGTACACGTGGCCGCTTGCACACCCGAGTCAGGGAGTAACACCAAAACTAGAGTGTCACTGAAGTGCTGTTAAGCACGGCAGTTAGGTGACCATACAGAAAGATTAAAGAAGCTGATTCTTCAAATGTCTTTTGCTTTTTTAAAAGCAGTAAGTGCAGAATTTTCTATGACCCAAATCTGAATACTGGTTAGTGCATGTTCTCTCCTCCCACATCTATGAACCCCCTGGCAACCTCTGTCATTGCCTTTTTAAAGTTCGGAGAGAAATAAAAGAAAATGGATACACACTATCCATTCTTATTTATTCTAATGAGAGAGGCATATTCTAATAGTCATAAGGCAATGTGTTTAAGAGCTATACCTGAACTGGTATTTTAAATTGGAAATACAGTTACCAAATCTATTCAACTTACAGGATGTACCCATGTGCTTTCCGTGTCATTGGCTGTCACCCTAATGGACCACAGTGATCACTATCACACCTTAAGAAGGCATTACACCGCGTGTACTATGCACATGTATTTTAAAGAAATAACATTAAGAGGAAAAGAACATCCTTTCAAACATCAGTTCCTTACATGAGTGGCAATAGTTCCTTATGGCTCCCTTGTAATCTCCTCACACAGCCAGTTACCAAATGCCTCCAAAATTAGAACAGGGCCAGAGGCAAAACTCCATGGTGAATTGCATTGTTCAGATGAGCTTTCAATTCATTGGTTTTTCATTTCCATTTTCCGGTTTACTAAGGAGTAAAGGTGAGAATCATCCAACTGATGACAAAATAGAATAAGAAAACAGGATAAACAGCAAGTGCTTTGCGGTTTGGAGGCTGGCTGTCAGCAAGAAAAGCTGTAGAGGCTGAAGAAAAGAAAAGAAAAGAAAACCAATCAAAAGAGAATACTGAATACAATGAGACTCATAACTACTAACATTTACTAACTTCATTGTGCTCAGCACAGTCTAGAACAGAATTATACTAAAAGTTCACTGATATTTGCAGCCCTTAGAGAAAAAGGTTCTGGGCAGCACAGGTTTTCCGACAGCTGAGGCTGCCTGTTTCACGCACTAAAGCTTTCAAAGCCTTGCACATTTCAGATGGAAACCCTTCTAAAAGGGGCTTCTTACTGTTTTCTGAGAAGTGAGTGAACTACAATGAACAGGTTTGCAAAAATGTGCCAGGTTTTTGCTACTATGCCAAATGGCCTTATCTGGCCGTGCTACCTGAGTAATCATTCTTCAACTCTTTTTGATGCCATCCCTCTTGTCCACCCAGGAAACACCTAACTATCAATGATCACCCTGCAAACAAACCTTTCCCGAACAACTGGCTAGGATCCTGTCACTGCAGACAGCACTCCCTCCTCTGTGTCCCTATGTGACCTGCACAGACTTCTGTCTCCCACCGGGAACGCTTTATTGTCCTGACGTGTTTACATGTCTGGCCGACCCACTGGATTGTGAACTCTGAGGATCTGAGGACAAAGACTATGCCCAGCACACTGCTTGATGCATAGTTTGTGCTTAATAATATTTGCCAAATTAAAGAATGAATGCTTCTAAGATGCTACTTTCTGAACTGCTTTGGGCCTGGATACTGGATAACTACGCTATTCAGAACTACATGGATGATAAATGATCAGACTCTAAGGGAGGAAATGTGGGGCTCTCCCTTGGGTAAAGAAACCAAGCTTAGTATGCACACAGTCTTTGGAATATCAATTCTGGCACTGTCAGACCTCTTTCTGGATTACTCCCTGGCTTTTAACCACGTTTCAAGCAAAGAGACGTTACTGCACTAAAAATATGAGGCCGTCTGTTTCTCCCATTTAATAAGATGCTAGTGAACACTTCTAGTTTAAGTTAGAATTGTAAGAGAATTTTAGGGATATAAGAACAATGAGCACACAGCATTCAAAGCTACTTCTACTGGCTCTTCCTAATCTTTAGCACAATTTTCCACTGAAGCAGGAAAGCACTATATAATGATACTTAACCAATTATACTGGGGGTAGTACAGTCAAGTTCCAAATGGGTATGTGATTTGCTTGGGTTGGAAACTTGATTCCCCTATTGAGTAGTAATACATCCTAAGGCAAGTTGCTTCACCTCTCTGTGTCTGTTCCTCATCTACAAAAATGGGACTATTAATAATAGTTTTTATTTATTAGTGTTGAGGTTTAAATGAGATAATACGTATATCGTGCTTGACCTATGATATGCAATCTATAAATGCAACTATTGTTTTCATTCTGATTACTTTGTCAGGAAAAGACCCATTATCTCTCAAGTCACCTATGCCTCCTATATAAGCCAGGGCTGAGCTAGACCCAGTATAATCTCCTTTTCCAACTGTTAGCATTATTTAAGGATTTTTTTAAAAAAGATATGACCCCACATGTTAGAAGTCCAGATACCCAACTCAGATTAGATGGACACATCTATCAATTCCACTTAGAACAGAGGGTTCCATGGGCAACACTGGCAAGAATCATGTTACTAACATGTGAGTTAGGAGTTACACTGCTTCTCATGTGGTCTTTGTCTCTAACACACGCTTTTGTGTGCTCTGTAATTGTAAAGATCAGTATGTTCTTACCTACTATAGACCAGGCAAACATCACGATCACCACAAAAAGCCGGACCATGAAATTTATCGGTCCTAGCTTGGCCAACAGTACCAGCCGGCAAACCATCATTGCCACTGTCAAGGGAAGTATACAGTAACCCAGCACACACAGGCTCTGAAAAAAAGAACTAAGAAACAACACACATCTGTAAAAATCATAAACACAGCTGACCCATGTCACAGTAGTTATTATACAGATTTCTATGTATCATGGATTGTTACTTCCCTCCAGATACATAAGACGTATACCCCAACACTGATTTTATGAGGCTGGGCCTCTGCATTAGCACATGCTTTAATTCTTCTATCCTTGCTCTTGTTTCTCTCCTTTTATATTCCTTAAGAGTCAGCCATCTGACCCTGGGTGGCGTGGTGCAGTAGATTTGAGTGCCGGCCTGTGAACCAAAGGGTCGCCAGTTCGATTCCCAGTCACAGCACATGCCTGTCTTGTGGGCCACGTCCCCAGTGAGGGGAAGGTTGTAACAGGCAACCACACATTGATGTTTGTCTCCCTTTTTTTCCCCTCCCTTTCTCTAAAAATAAATCAATAAAATCTCTAAAAAAAAGTCAGCCAACTAAGATACCAGGTGATCTACTCTAATTACTAAAGACCTCTTTCTCCCACTGAACCTCTAAGACAGTGGTTCTTTTTTTTTAAGAAGGTATTTATTTTTAGAGAGAGGGGAAGCGAGGGAGAAAGAGAGGGAGAGAAACATCGCCTCTCACATGACTCCATCCGGGGATCTGGCTTGCCACTCACACATGTGCCTGGACCAAGAATTGAACAAGCAACTTTTCAGTTTATGGGACAATGCCCAACCCACTGAGCCGGACCAATCAGGGCTAAGACAGGGCTTCTTTATCTTTTCTAGTTTATATACCTATATGAGAATTTGTTGAAAGCTATGGACCATCTGTTCCCCAAAATGGACATAACCCTCTAACACAAAACATTGTGCCTATGATTCCAGGGCTGGAGAGAGCATCTGAAGCTTATCAAAGGACCCCAGATAATTTAAGATAACTTAACTCAACCAGCTTATCTCTGTTCAGTAGTTTTATTTTTTAAAGAGTGTATTTATTTATTCTTAGAGAGGGGGGAAGGCAGGGAGAAAGACAGGGAGACATACATTGATGTCTAAAAGACCAGGGACTGGCCCACAGCCCAGGCATGTGCCCTGACCAGGAATGGAACCAGCAACCTTTTGCTTTTCAGGATGACACTGAACCCACTGAGCCATACCAGTCAGGACTCAGTGGGTTTAAGAGAATATCCTCTTTATCCTTCATTTATTTTGATTTTTCTTTTAAAAAATTAGTTAACTAGCCAGGCTCCCTTAAAAATCTAAGCTACGCTACCTAGCAAATGAAAACAAATGGCGTCTAATAATACTCACATGTTTCCCCCAAGAAGTTTTGAGTTGAGGGTGATGGTAACTGCACCAAACCAGATAATGACGAATACTTCTGCAAACTGGGGCCCGCCATCATTTTCGCTGTCTGCAGAGCCTCCCTGAAGCATTCTGTGACAAGAAATGGCATGAGAATTGCCTACTCTCTTACTTAGAGCAATAAAGTGAAGGCATGGATTCCCAAAGTCTGAATCAGGGAGCTGCCCTATACCTCACCTGAAGATCTTGTAACATGTAGGCTATGTAAAAGGAAAATTCCAGAAGGATTTGGCAAGGCTCCCTTCTGTCAAATTCCAAATACCTCAGGAGTACAAGGGGTGCTCCACTTGGCTTTGTTGGAATGCTTAAGTGGATTAACTAAAGACCTTTTTTGGTTAAGCAGAGCTTACAAATGGAAAGGTCAAATGTGGCTCATAGATATGAGGTTGTTGTTCCACACAATACTCAAAATGGTTTTAAATTCAAGATGACATTTTAAAATGGAGAGGTCTCACATAAAAAATGATGGATATTCTTTCAAAATGAGCGGTGTTTCCAACACTGTGCTGGCATCACTACACTGCGACAATCACGCGCAGTGGACAGAGTAGCAGGTTCCTTCGCAAGGGGCTTCCAGTCAGCAATCCGCCATGCGTGCGTTCAAGTCCCTTCTCTAGCCCTTGGACACATTTCAATGTGTAACCCCTTGGGTAAAGGTTCTAGTTCTGACATTTAAAAATGGAAATAGTCCATAAACCTATTTAGTTGATGATTTTTAAAATAGAAATATACAGATTATTACTAAAAGCTTTTGCTTTGAAATTAAGTTGAAGTCACTTAAATAGCTTTTCTTTGTGTAATAATTTTTCAGATGTAAAATGTCTCATAGAACACTTGGAACCAGTGTTATTTTTTTTTTCAGAAAAATAATACATAACATCAAGCTCACAACCTCCTATTACATAGTATAGAGAGATCACAGAGTAAGCCTTGCCCTGCCGTGCTGTTTGCCAGTACAGCCTTTTGTATTCTATGGCTCCATTCGGAGTACCGACAATCTGATGCAAAGAATGCCAGCACTTACCCTCACGTGTTGCTGGAAGCCCTATTACTTCAGCATAGTATAATGAAAGAAAGAATAACTAGCTTGAAAGACAGAAGAGCCAGATACCAATCCTAGTTCTGTCACTAGATATGTAAACTGGAGCACATCACTTGATGTCTTCTTGGGACTCCAGTTTTCTTCTCTGCAAGTAAGTGGAGTTTAATGACATAACCTCTAAGGTTAATCTTTCCAAACTTAAAAAAAGGTATATGCTTACAGCTTCTGAGAGAAACCCTTCCATCAAGGCACTGAATTCTTTCTTTCTTATGGTTATTAAAGGCATAAAAATAGCACTCAATGTTATTACCTAAATTAGCATATGCTTGACACATTAAAAAATGGGTAGAGAAGCCAGTAAGAAACTTGTTGAATTTAGAATCACAAAAGGTTAGTACTGGAAAAGACCATCAGCCATCTCTTTTCATAGATACAGAAGAGAAAACCCAGAGAGGTGAGGCCGCAGGAGATGGGTAATATTCGCAGAGGTGGAGAAAGGGCAGGCGAGGAAACCTGAGGTTGCCTTCCAGGTTTACCACTGATTATGTGCTCTTGGTTCATCTTCAATCTCTAGGAACCTAAGGTTTTTTGTGGAAAAGTGAAAATGACATTCACTTCATGTTATAAGGATAAAATAAGGGAAGGTATTTAAAAGTTTTCTATAACTGGGAAAAGTCATTAGACAAATTTTGGTTATTAATAGCCCAAAGTCACTTTGCTGACAGCAATCGGGATGAGAATCAAGAGCTGAATCCTAATGCAGTATTTTTTCCACTCCACCAATCGTGATATTCCCCTCACCAGTGGAACTTGGTTCTTATTCTTCTGCCCTCTCCCTTTACATTCAACGCATATGGAAAGCAAAGCACTTGGAAAACGTGATCTTGCTTTGAACTCCACCACTTCTCTTTCGTATGTTCTCATTCTCATTCATATTTTGGTAAGATTTAAAAAGAATTATGTTTGCAAATAAACAGTGCTTAAACCACAGATATTTAATTCATTTAGTGATGGGGAAGTGTATATAGTACATAAAAGTTTGTTGAATAGAAATGACAAAAACAGGCTAAGAAGTCACTGGTAGATGGAGGTAGGCATGATTTTTACATCTTTAAGCCATCAGTCTTTGAACTGACCTGGAAAGCTATCTGACTTTTTAGATTTAAATTCATAAAGAGTACAATATGTCACAGAAGTCCTAAATAAAATATTCAGTCAAAATTCCCCTCAATTTTAAAACTCCACAAAAAACTCTAGTCCAGGGGTATCCAACCTTTTGGCATCTTTGGGCCATAATGGAAGAAGAGTTGTCTTGGCCACACATTAAATACTTTGCAACACATAACCACAAACAAATCTCATCATGTTTTAAGTAGATTTATGATTTTGTGTTGGGCCGCATTCATAGCCATCCTAAGCCACATGTGGCCTGTGGGCCACAGGTTGGACACTCCTGCGGCTATGTCAAATGACAAGGGAAATACAGGATCCGGCACAAATAACACCCCATTTTTATGAGCTGGTCGTTTATACCAAATCTTTTAAAACAAAATCATAAGCACGTAATTCTGTAACATAACACTATCACACTCAAGCACACCATATGACATTTTAGGTGAAATGTTCAAATTGCTGTCCATCTCGTGCGAGACACTGATGTACCCTACCCACCACACTCAATGGCGTTACTTCTGGTGGACCCTGTATGTGTACTTACAATGCGAGTGCCACACAAAGGATCAAAGGGCCCCATAAATCCCCTACAAGGCAAGAAAAGGCAGAAGAGTGTTAAGAAACGACCATGCAGTATTTTCTATCTTTATTCCAGTATCTACCTCACCCACTCTTGGAATTCAGACATGAAGCCTCTGTCTGCTGGCCCAAGCCTTCCCTCCTCTGCTACCCACCTTTACTTGCCCTCTCTGCTCCCCAAGTCTGCCCGTCCTTCTTTGTACATCCTTTAAGTTTTGTTCACTTCATATTCCACAAATCACCCCTCTCCCCACCCACTAAGCCACATTCCAGCAGGCTCTAGTTCAAGACCAATGGACGAGGAGTGCCCCATCCTGCACCCTCAGAGAGAGGACTGCCGTCAAGTCCCTTCACCAATCTGAGACTACATTAGACTAGGCAAGTATATTCAGGCCCATCTCATGAAGATAAAAAATAAGGCTGAGAAGGAAGTCACTTTCCCAAGTTTATTTCAACAGTTAGGTATAGACGCGGGACCAGAACCAAGGTCTTTGAATTCCTACTGCAAACGTCCCCCAACCCTGCCACACTGCTTCCTCTGTCTCATTCTTACGTTGAACTAGAATGGAATGCTGTTCTTACAGATGAAAAATCATCCCA
Source organism: Phyllostomus discolor (assembly GCF_004126475.2). Classification (NCBI taxonomy): domain Eukaryota; kingdom Metazoa; phylum Chordata; class Mammalia; order Chiroptera; family Phyllostomidae; genus Phyllostomus; species Phyllostomus discolor. The sequence goes on from NC_050198.1 coordinate 97,219,040, forward strand.
GTACTGGTAATTTCATAAAGTTAAACTTTAACAAGTAACAAGAAAGCTTTTTGAAAATTATAAAAGGCTCTGCCAACGTCAGGTCTAACCATAAGGGTCCTCAGTCCATAGTGATTAGATGATTAATATGCCAACAGTTGACAGGAATATACAGCTCAGAGCACAATTACCTTCCTCAACTAATATGAAAAAAGGGTATATATACCACCCCTAACTTGAACCTCACATATACATTAACTTTACCTAAGAGAAGCATGCATATGTACATACTTATACTGTTTAATTATATAAGCGATTTGACATCGCTGTGAAATTTGGAAAAGATGTAAAAGAAATTATAATCCTAAAACTCTAATAAAACTGTTTTTTGTTAAAATTTTCTAACTTATCAAATGAAAAACTGAATTCAAGTACAACTGACACTAATGCACTCATGTTTTTAATGCACTGAGAAGTTTCTAAGAAATAAAAAATCTGTAACAGTATTTTAAAACTAAAAGTCACCATTTTAGTCACTTTTAAGGGTACGGGTATTGAGCACACTTATTGTTGCACAACAATCCCCACCATCCGTCTCCAGAACTTTTTCATCTCCCCAAAATGAAACTCTAATCCAGTCAACAGTAACTGCCCACTCTCCCTCGGCCCCTGGCAACTATCACTTTACCTTCCTTCTCTGTCAGCTTGACTGCTCCAGGTACCTCATATGGGTGAAATCATTGAATATATGTACTTTTCTGTCTGGCATATTTCACATAGCATGATGCCTTCAAGGCTAATCCACGTTGTAGCATGTGTCAGAATTGCACTCCTTTTTAAGGCCCAGTAATAGTCTATGCATAAATGGTATGTATCATGGTGTGTATACCCCATTTTGTCTATTCATCCATCCATCTATGGATGTCTAAGATGTTTCCACCTTTTGGCTACTGTGAACAGCGCTGCTGTGAATATGAGTGTACAAATATCTGTTTGAGTCCCTGCTTTCAATTCTTTTGGGCATACACTCAGAAGTTCAATTGCTGGTGTTATTCTATGCTTAATTTTTGGATAACCATCATACTGTTTTCCATAGTGGCTGCGCTATTTTATACTCCCACCAGCAACAAATAGGGGTTCCAATTTCTCCACATCATCAAAAACACTTGTTTTCTATTTCTTTGATTGGTAACAGCCATCCTAATGGGTGTGAAGTGGTATCTCATCATGTTGTTGGGGGTTTTTTTCAGATTATTTTTTTTAAGTCGTGAATTTTTTCCTTGCCATTTTGCCAAAGGCTATGATAACAGGGCAGGGCCGAAGTGCAAATTCTGTCCATGACTGGCTCAGCCTTTGTGCCAGCCCATCTACCCATTCCCTCAAGGTTTGAGAATGGACATTAACATATGACATAAGCTAATATTCATCATTAATCAGCAAACTAACACACTGGTTCTGTACTGGGAGAAGCAACCTTACTTTGAACTGAACCACAGCAGCTGTTAAAAGAATCTTCACATCTGGGGTAGCAGTGGTATACTGGAAAGGGCACTGAACTTGAAAACTAGGCTCTAATCCTGCCTGTGTGATCTTGATAAGGTGCTCAGCTTCTCTGAGACTCATTTTCCTAATAAGTCCTCCTTCAAAAGGTTGTCGTAAGGATTAAAAAAATTATTGTGTTGAAGGAACCGAAAGGCACTAGGTTGACAGCTGTCACGTATGAAGTACCTACTAAGTGCCAGATACTGTACAGGGTGGTTGATATGCATTATGATCTCTAACCCTTACCATTAGGTACATGTTATTATCTCCACTTTAACAGAGGAAGAAACTTGAGCCTCGGAAAAGTTAGCTGTCTTATCCAACATCACACAGCTGGTGGTGCAACCATAATTTAAGCCCAGATATGTCCATGTTCTTTCCACTATGTACCAGTGGTAGCAAATCATCTGTCAGCTCCGGCCCACAGTGTACTATGTTGAAAATAATTCTGACGCCACATCCAGTCTTAACCCAGAGTGATGGCACCTTTGCCACACATTTGACATCCCTATATTATAACTGAAATGCTGGCAAAATAGAAGGTTACACCCATGTACATAACTGTTGCTATTCTCAGGCAACTAGTTCAAGTTTTCTGATAGAGAGTACCAAGAAAACCAAGAATAATTGAAAAGAAAAAGGACTTAACAATTTTAAGAATTCTAAATAAGAGCATAATTTATTGCAAACACTATCGATAGAAATCTTGAACAAAGAAAGCAGTCACCAAAATAAGAGATAGCCCTAGAAATAGTAACGTCAATAAAGGTACTATTTGTTAATCCTTAATTAGCCATTATTATAATTTAACAATTGAACATTTTGCCTTTCTCTTAGGAATTTTTAGCTCTTTGGCTGAACAAAATTTCTGTGTGTTCACAGCTTCCAGAAATATTATTTACAGTGTCTATTATAGCAGGTGAGGATACATTCTATATTTATCATTTATCAATGAGGACAATATGTTAAGCAAAATCTTGTAACCTCTGAAATTCCATTCAAAATTTTTAAGTTCTTCCAAAGTTTTTACTTATATATTCATTTGTGTATTTTTTAAATTTATTTATTTATTTATTTATTTTTTAGAGAGGGAAGGGAGGGAGATAGAGAGAGAGAGAGAGAGAAACATCAATGTGCGGTTGCTGGGGGTTATGGCCTGCAACCCAGGAATGTACCCTGGCTGGGAATCGAACCTGGGACACTTTGGTTCCCAGCCCGTGCTCAATCCACTGAGCTACGCCAGCCAGGGCTCATTTGTGTATTTTTTCATCCTGTAAAATGATGCCAGTTTTATTACCACAGAGCCTGTGCTTCATGAAGTACTTACGATAACATACAATGAGAAGCAGCAAACCCTCGAACACCTCATATACTTACAATCTCTCAAAAGAGTATTGCTTTTCCTTGGGTACAAAACATGCATGAATTTTTTCCCAACAGCTTTTAGATCACGCATCTGAAAGACATAAACAACTATTGTATCGTGAGAACCAAGGTTGCCAGGCAGCCCCCTAACTTAATTTGCTAAGATTTCTTTTATTTCACTCTCCTTGGAGTCCTTTGTTGAATTTTAGAGGTAAATTCGAGTTCAACCCCTTCACTATACAAACTAGAAAGGCAGGTTTTTTTTTCTATTAACTCCTTAAGCCATCATTATTACCACACCCACCAATCCTGCTGTGATTTCTAAAACTCCGTAAAAGAGAAAACATAACCCTTCTAATATGTAACTTATAAAAACTAAAATCTTTTCTGTGAAACATAGCATCGGACTTTCAGTTTATACATGATGACATCCCAAGGACCAATTAACCTGCTCCCTAGCCGCCATATTCTTCACAATATATAACATTAACTTTCAACATTCCCAATTTAACTGGCCAATAAATACTAGAAGCCAGATTAACTAATAATCAAGATATTTGAAGAAGGGTATGGTAATATAACCTCTCAAAATATAGTTGAGATAACTCTAGCCTAATTTTTCACCTAGAAATTTCTTCATGTGATCAATACTTTGTAAACATGATTTTTAAAAAGATTTTATTTATTTGTTTTTAGAAAGAGGGAAAAAGAGAGGGAGAGGAACATCAATTGGTTGCCTCTAACACAACCCCAACCGAGGTCCTGGCCTGCAACCCAGGTATGTGCCCTGAATGGGAATTGAACCAGCAACCTTTCAGTTTGTGGGACAATGCCCAACCCACTGAGCCTCACCAGTCAGGGCTACACCAGTCAGGGCATCAACATGATTTTTAACGGTTGTTTAGTATTCTACCATACAGATGTAACATAATTTACTTAACCTGGTTTTCAACTTCCCCTATTATAAAGAATGGTGTAACGAACATCTCTGCATATAAATATTTTTCAGTAGTGTAAAAATATTGTCTTTATTTTTTTTCCTTATAACTACATCTGGAGAAGCAGAACTATCAGCTTAAAAAGATTTGGAAATTTTAAAATTCTTAATACCCATTTTATAGTCAAACTGATTTCCAAAAAGGCTGTACCAAATTATTCTCAGGAAAGAACCTGAAAATCCATTAACCAAACAAAAATATTACACAGTGCTATTGTTTAGTTCCCTGATGTTGAACAGAAAGTCTCTCAACTAGTGTAACTTACGATGGTATTCTGAACAGATTCATTTAATGTGGAGCTGTCGAATTCCCGCATGCGAGACCTCATAGGAATGGTGATTTCTCCTTCCACGGGGATGTCTTGTGAGATGGATATATCTGAAAGGCCTGCAAACTGAGAAGAGTTGAAAAAAAAAAACATTTAAGGCCTGTAATTAACTGTGGCATTCCTCAAAGAAATCATCATTTCCTAGAGAGTGGAAACTATGCTTCTTTGTAGGGAGTTTTACAGTTTGTAAAGTAAAAGCTCACTAGATAAACAATGCAGTTAACTAAAAACACTCAAATGCTTATTTCTTTTCATTTAAAGGACATGGCACATGATGGAAAAAATCATCGCCCAAATGATGAAGACACATCTTGCCCTCAAATATTTGGTTTATTCCCGCATGAAATCTTCATGCGACACAAGCTAGCAAGACTGCAGGGCTATTTGTGCCCTTTTAGCAATCATATCCTACTTAGCATGGCCACAATGCTGCTGCACTTCTGCTCCTTAGCAGCCTCTGCTGGCTGAAATGGAGCATCATGTGAAGCCTAAAGCAAAGCTGGGAAGAACAAGGAAACAGCAAAATACATCTTGATCTACACTCTTTAACCAGGTTACCTGGCAGTCACAGATCAAATAACATTTCCCAAGTGAACTGCAAGATTGCAAACCTTTCAACTCTTATGTTAACCTGCCAAATTTGATGATGGTGACTGAAGCTCTATAATCTTCAAATCCCCAAGAAAACAGAAACAATCCCTTCTCATGGTTTTTTTTTTTTTTTTGGCTCAATGGGCCCAATATTTCATGGGCAACAGCTGTAGGTAAGTGAAATACAAGACAGTATACTGAAAATTTAAGAAAAGTAAGGTTGCTCAAAGAACTTATAAAAATCAACTTCTTAATCACACTCTTAAGAGAAATGCAAATTAAACTTCTTGAAATAAAAATCTTTACCTGTTAGACTGGTAAAAATCCTCAAGTCTCACAACACATTCTGCAGTTGAAACTAAGGGAAAGAATGCTCACACACTTCTATGGGGATACAAAACGGTACTGCGTTCTACTGAAGATGAATCTGGCAGTATCTAGCAAATGTACATGAATCACTGGTTAACTCAACAATGCCACTGTTAGGAGTCTAAAATACAAAAAGACATATATGAGACTCTCCATTATAACACTATCTGTAAAAGCAAAAACCTGAGAATAACCCAAAAGCTCATCAATGGAGGAAAAGTGGAATAAAGTACAGTATGTCCACATAAAGGAGAATATCTTTAAAGAACTATTGTGAACTGTTATATTTTAAAAAATGGAGCCCTGACTACATGGCTCAGTTAGTTGTGGCTCATCCCCTACACCAAAAGGTGGTGGGTTCGATCCTGGTCAGGGCACATGCCTGGGTTTCAAGTTCAATCCCCAGTCAGGGCACGTACAGGAGGCAACCAACTGATATTTCTCTCTCACATCCATCTTTCTTCCTCTATCCTCCCCTCCCATCTCTCTAAACATCAATAAACATATCCTCAGGTAAGGAATAAAAAAATAATAAAATAAAATAATGTAGAGAAAAGTTTGTAGATGTGCTATCATTTCTCTAACAAAATATTTATACATATGAGTATTATCTTTTAAATGTAATAAATGTATACAGTTGTATGTAATGTAACTTGAGTTACAATTTTTTAAAAAAGAGGCTGCCTCCTGAAGAAAGGAGAAAATACAATGGATGAGACAGGGAGTATCAAGGCTTCTCTGAATATATACAAATAGTTCCCACAGTTATGAAATGAAATTAAAATTTAAAAGCACTTCCTAAAAATGGAAAGACAAATGAATCCACTGTATGTTGAATTAAATACACAACCACACAGAAAGCAACTATTTCAAGCAACGTGATAACACTGTAATGTGAGTTCTCATTAGGATGTAGAAAGCTGGAAAGGGCATCCATCCTACCAGAACACTGAGGGGGAAAAAAACAAGATAAACAACAAAACAATAACTTTCCTTGAACCCATTAGACAGCTGAGGTTGTAGGGCTACCAAGTAGCCTGAATGAAATCTAAGGAAAGACAGGTGCTTCCAAGAAGAGTTGGGACATGAACACTAACTCGTCTGCAGCAAAGCACGAGAAGAGAGCAACACTGGGCATCACAGACACAGTTAAGACTTCATCTAAAACTTAAACTGCATTGCTAAAAGCCAAGTGTAGACCAGTATGAGAGTACAGAGCTCCGGGAAGCATCAGACAAAAGAGGAGTTCACACCCATTTGCAGGCTCTTCTCCAACAGGTTTCCAGTGATCTGAGAAAAAGCACAGAGCCCCACTCTGATCCTTCTCTGCTACAGAAAAAGAGAGCCTTAAAGCTGCTGAGGGGAGATCAGCAAGTCCTGCTGTCTTCAGGGCACAGGTCAAGACCCCTTACAGCTGGGGGCAGGGGGAAGAGTAGAAAACCATCCTGAGGCCAGACCATCAGAGTCTCTCCTTCAGCCAGCATCGCTTTCAAAGTCCCAACCAGGAGACCCAAGGACACACAATCTACCAAAGGCGGAGGCTGGACCAAGACAACAAAGAATCCCCTGTCCTGGGTCCCCACAACCAGGCTAGCAAGTATGGAGTGATAAGCAACAGCAGTCTAGTGCTAGGGGAGGGGCTAGAACTTAAGGAGAGACTCATTATTTTATGCAAGAACAAAGGGAAGACAGAAAGCTGAGCATGGAACAGGGACCATTAAGCCCTGGGACAACCTAGCACCCACCCTAAGCACAAGGTAAGAGGGGAGGAATTTGAAGCTGGTGATGCTCTGAAGGTTCCCATAGCAAGGACAAAACCCAAACAAGTTCAACTGGTGACTAGACTGACTAGTAACAAACAATATAGCAGAAAACTTTTACCATTTCCAGGATGTCTCTACTGATCTAGACATGATGGCCAGCATTCAATAAAAAATTACCCCCCAGCAAAACACACAGTCCCATGTACACACACACACACACGAAAAAAGTAACAACCCACTGTGACAAGACACCAATCAATAAAACCAGACTCTGAGATGACCCAAATGTTGTAATTCACAAAAAAAATACTTTAAGGTAACTATAATTAATATGTTAAAAGCACTAGTAAAAAGGTGTATGCACAAATTATGATGGATTTCTGCAGAGATGGAAACTGGGAGGGTCAAATGGTAATGATAGAAATGAATGAACAGAATTACAGATGAAGAATGCGTTCAATGGCCTTTATCAGTAGACACAACACAGGCAAAGAAAGAAATCAGTGACAGGTTAGGTGAAATTATGCAAATGACAACAAAAACAAGAATTTAAATAGAAATAAACATATAAAAATAGATACTGCATAAATACATAAATATATGGTATATATTCTTTTATTGGTTTTATTATATTTAAATATATAAAATCATTATGTTGTACACCTTAAATCTAAACAATGCTATATGTCAATTCTAGCTTAATAAAACTGGGGGTGGGGGATAGAGCATCCAAGAGCTGTGGGTCAACATTAACTGGTCTGGTATCTAATATGTATATAATTGGAATCCCAGAAGAGAGAGAGAGAATGGGTCTGAAGAAATATTTGAAAATACAACATAAAAATAATGGAAGACAGCAAATAACAGATCCGGGCCCAGAGAACCCCAATCAAGATAAATACCTAAGCCCTGGCTGGCGTAGCTCAGTGGATTGAGCGCAGGCTGCAAACCAAAGTGTCGCAGGTTCGATTCCCAAGCCAGGGTACATGCTTGGGTTGCAGGCCATAACCCCCAGCAACTGCACATTGATGTTTCTCTCTCTCTCTCTCTCTCTACCTCCCTCCCTTCCCTCTCTAAAAATAAAGAAATAAAATATTTTAAAAAAAGATAAATACCTAAAGGCAAAACAACCCCCCCCCAAAAAAAAACCACAGAAAACCAAAGATAAAGAGGAAAATCTTCAAAGCAGCCAGAGGGAAAAGAAACCACATTGCATTCAGAGGAACAACGATTAGTAACACACATCTCACCCAAAACTACACCAGCCAGAAGACAATAGAGACACTTGTAGAGTGCTTAAAGAATAAAATTGTCAACCCAGAATTCCAAACCCAGCAAAAATAGCTATGAATAATGAAGGCAAAATAAAGACTATTTTTCAGACAAGCCAGAGCTGAGACATTCATTACAAAAAATGTTAAAGGAAGTTCTTCAGGAAATGAAGATTCATCAGAAATGGTGATAATGAATGAAGCTAAATATCAAAACATTTTTCTTCTTATTAATTATTCTAAAAATGGCTTCCTAAAGTATGAGTCACCAGACTTTTTCTGTAATGGGCCCAAATATCAAATAGTAAATATTTTAGGCCTAGAAAGCCATATAGTTTCTGTCGCAATTACTCAACTCTACTGCTGCAGCGTGAAAGCAGACAAAGACAATACATAAGCAAACATGGTTGTGTTCCAATAGCCCTTATTTATAAAGATAGGCAGTGGGCCATATTTCAAATGATAAAAATATAACATTTAGGAGATAACTGGAAATCTGAACACTGGCAATGTTCAAAATGGCAATGTGTCGATATATTTGATATTGGGGAATTGTTAACTTTTAGATGTACTAATGATATTGTGCCTATGTTCTTTAAAAACAGAATCCTTATCTTTGAGTGATACATGTGAAATGTTTACTAATGTAATGATGCCTAGGATTTGCATCAGAAGAGTATAGAAGGGAAGTGGGTAAGGTATAGAAGAAAGAAGATTGCCATAAATTGACCATTATTGAAGGCAGGTATGTGAGGGCCCATTTTACCATTCTACTTTTATGTATGTTTGAAATTTGTTCTAAAAAAACCTAAACATTCCTATTTTAGGGGTCATCCAAGTTTTTTATTCTTCCCTCATTCCTCCAAGCCAGAATGAACCTAAATATAACAAAGCCTCTAGATCTTAGAGTTTGCAGGAAATATGTGGAGAGACAAATATACTAAAAATACCACAAGGATACAATCGACAAGATTCAGAAAGTAGAATTCTGCAAGACAAATGAGTGAATTTCAACAAAAAAAGTATTAGAAAGAGAACAAATATACTAGAAGAGACTTAACAGACAGCAACCAAATGCAACTTGTTGACCTTGTTTGGACCCTAATTCGGACACACTGTAAAAGCACATTTACTTTTTAGAAAATGGGGAGATGAACATAGATTAGATGATATTAAGCGATTATTACTTTTGTTATGTGTGATAAGAAAGCAAACAAAGAAAGAGTCCCTCCCTGCTAGAGAAAGGCACTGAAATATTTATGGGTAAAGTGATATGCCTGGGATTTGTTTTAAAACACTCAGAATAGATCATGAAAGAAAAGACAAGACTAAAGAACCATTACAGGTTGATGGGAACTACAGAAAAATAGCAACTGAACACAATGCGAGATCCTGGATAAGATCCTGGAACAAAAAAGGATCTGCAGACAATAGTGTTGCCCCAATGTTAAGTTCCTGGTTTTGATCATTGCACTGTGGTTATGCACAATGTTAACATTAGAGGAAGTGGGGAAAGGGGCATACATCAACTCTCTACCACTTTTGCAGCTTTTCTGCATGTCTAAAATTAGTTCAAAATAGGAAGGTTAAAACAGTACTCCAGAAAAAAAATGTGGTGGGAAGACAGATGAAATAAAAATAGCTGAATGTTGATGGGTACAATGGCTTCATTATACTTCATTTTATGTATTTTAAAGCTTCAGTAATAAAATTTAAAAATATATCACTTCCTTATTTCTGCCTTTCCTTCCAAGTACCCTCCTTCCGCCCCTCTTCCCAAACTGTTCTTCATTCTTCCCCTCACTTAGTCCTTTGTAAGCTGCCACTGGCTTTCCCACAACTTTACTGACATTGCTCTCCTAATAGTGACCTCATCATCAAGAAATAAAGGATCCTTTCTCAGTTTCACACTCTTCGAATATTCTGTAGCACTTAATGGTAACCCCCCTGTTCTGAACCCGTACTCTCTCTTCACTCCTATGACACTGCCTTTTCAAGCTCCCAGATTGCTTGGTTTTGAGTTGCTTTGCTGCCGGCTACTGCTAGGGGAGGCAGGGCAGCACAGAAGGAATGGGCTTTAAAGACAAACAGGACTGTAAGGATTAGATAACACGTGCATAACACCTAGCACATAGTGCTCAATGTACTGTACTTGGAGAGTATCGCTTAAGAGTGCAGGCACTGGGAGCCAGAAAGCCTGGGTGAAAATTTCAGTTCTATCATTTACGACTTGTGTGACAGACATTGAACAGATTCTCTGGGCCTCAGTTTCCTCATCTATAAAACTGAAATAAGGGTACCATTATCACGGGGTTGTTCTGAGGAAGAAATGCATTAATACATGTAAAGCACTTAGCGGGCTCGCAGCAGGGGCTACATAAATGTTAACTCAAGGTCAAGATTCTCAGGGAGTCAATTCCAGTTCTGTCACTGCTGTATAATAAAAAATTTGCCTAGGTTTTGTCTTGTTTCTGCGAGTTAGCCTCTAAACCCTTTTACTTTCCCAAATGATAGTGTTTTTGTTATTCACAGTGGGACCTAAGAGTTGCCAATATTCTGCATCTTGTCATACTTTGATGTATCAGGAGGATAACAGGGCCCTGATTCCCTAGGGAGAAGACAAGGAAGCTTTGTATTAAGGACCCTCCCATACCTCACCGTATGCATCTCCCTCTTTTGCTGGTTTGAACTGTATCCTTTTGGTATAATAAAAATAATAAAATAAAATAAAAACTGTAATTTTAAATATAGTACTGTCCTCAGCTCTGTGAGTCATTCTAGTGAATTATGGAGCCTGAGAGGATCATGGGACTCCCTAAATTTGTAGCCAATACGTCAGAAGTGAGGATGGTTCTGGGAACCTCTGAATCTGTGGCTGGTGTCTCAAGTGAGGACAGTCTTGTGGAGACTCAAGCTGTGAAGTTTGACCTAACTCCAGCTAACTGGTTTCAGAAGTCATGGCAGTCACTCAAGTGTCATGTGATTCCCATCTTATTCCTCAACCCAATCCTTCCTCAGTATCTCTTCTCAAGAGCATTAGTGACATTGTTCATTGAGCTGAGCCAGGATCTGTGGCCCTCAGCCCCAGGTAAGGCAGACAGGGCATGCAGGCCCTCAGCTAGCACACTCTACTCTTCAACCATCCCTCAGTGGGGATGAAAGCTCACTTGGACCCCATGTCCCTGCCCTTGCCCCTGTGCAGGCAGGCATGTGCACATATATGTACATGTGTGCACAGAAACACACATGCTCACTTTGTGGCCTGGCTTGGGCCAACAAGGGGAGCAGGTAGAGGCAGGGTCAAAAATACATAGTAAAAGCAGGGACTGCAGCTTTAAGTGGCTGGGAGCAGATGGGTTATACTAATGACTAAAATCCTGGAGAAAGAAACGAATCAACAAGGGTGGAGTAAGGGAAGCATCAAGCAGAAACCAGCTCAGTCCAAGAGGCCTGGTTCCAAGAAGTGGGGAGGGGGTGGCCCGTGGCATGGTCTCTAGTCAGCCCCTTCACCTGGGACCAGCCTTCTTACAGACTCTAGGCTAAAGCCATTATTACAACTGTTTCCTGCTCCCTAAATATATAGGCAAAAGATAGGCATTACCCAAGATTCTGTCTTTCCCACTCTATGCAGATGACTCATAAATTAATATCTCCAGCTCAGACCTCTTCCAAGTCCCAAAGTCCAGGTTTAGAGTCCAACTGACTACTGGCTTTCTACTGGACGGCCTGCCAATAACTCAAAGTAAACACATACAAAAGGGAATCAATTTTTAGGCCCCTCGTCCTCTGCTTAGTATTTCTGTCCAGGGCACCAATATCTTCCCATATAAATGCTGACTTGCTTTTCAAAATGTTATCAAGAGCAGCAGCATCACCTGGGAGCTTGTTAGAAATGCAGAATCTCGGGCCTCATTCTGGACCTACTGAATCAGAATCTGCAATTTAACATCATCCCCCCAGATGACTGGTATGCACACTGAAGTTTGCAAAACTGATCTAAGACTCTTTCTCCCAAGCACTGAAAATCCTCAAGGATTCTGCCTTTCTTGAATCCTCGTGTCTCCCGCCAGTACGCTAGTCCAAGCAGTCATTGCTTCTTCCTAGAACTACTGCAACGGTTCTGCTGGTCTCTTAGGTTCCAGACACTCCCCATGTAACCTTCCTCCATTATATTGTCAAATTCATGATTTTAAACTTTCCTCCTCAAAAACTTCCATTGGTGCCTCAGTGCCTATTAAACCTCCCAGCTTAGTAGTCAGTAAGACAGCACATTTATTGAATGATTATTATGTGCCAGGAACGCCACCAAGTTTTATATGCATTAACTCATTTAATTCACCAAAAGCCCCTATTACCTAAGTGTTACTATATCTCCATTTTACAGATGGGAAAACTGAGACATGGAGGGGTTTGGTAATTTCCCCAATATTCCACAGCTAGCTGAAGAATAGAGCTTAGAATCAAACCCAGGCAATTTGGCCCCACATCTCATATTCCTACCTAACCACTGTTCCATACTGCCTCTCTAATTCAGTAGCCTGTCTTTTAGGGCTAACCTCCTAATACTTCTTTGTGCTTCTGCCAAAGTGATCTTTCCGTCCTTTGTAGAAATGCATCAGTACCTCCCTACCTCTGTACCTTCGCTGATAAGAGTCTGTGTAATGTTACTAGAAATCATCTGGGCTTCAGAAGCAGATCTAGGTTCAAATTTCAGGCCTGATCACTAACTGCTGGTGAGACCAGTGGGAAATTGTCAAACATTTCAAAGTCATCTCCTAATCTGCAAGTAAAACACAGTTTAAAAACCATCTTACTGAAATGGTTGTTGTGAAGTTTAGAAAATATGCAGAGGATGTTTAGCACAATCCTGGCATGTAGCAGGCACTCAATCATTGATAATTATTATGCTCACCTGGAATTTCAAACCTTACCCATCCTTTGAGAACCTCTTTAATACAACTTCTGTAGCTTGCTTCATCACCCCAACTAGACATTATAGCATTCTTTTACATTTTATTAATATTTCCTGCCTTATATTAATATGTATATTTGCCTTATCCTTACAAATTAGACTGTAAACACCATTTAGAGCAGGCTATTTGAAGTCCCTAAAGTAACTAGCACAGCACATTACACATTTTAGAAATTCAATAAACATCGTTGAATAGAAGCAGAATGGATACTGAGTAATGAGTGACCAGACCACTAAAACTAATTGAGGAAAACTTCATTAAAAGAGCAGCAGAGTAGTTTAAATGAAAGACAAGAACTAAAAGTAGCTTGGCACCTGTAACTATGTCACTCCAGGCATCATGTGTATAATTAGCTCATTTAGTACTCTCACTAATTCTGTGATGGGTTACTATCCCCATTTTCCAAATGAGGAAATGGGTTCCATGTGATTTCCTTAGGGTCACAGATACTCCATCACAACGTGGACCTACTCACGCTTTTCCATTGCTGTATCCCCAGTGCTTAAGATTGCTTGGAACATATTAGATGCTCAATAAATACTTGTTGAATGAAGAGATGAACAAACAGAGCTAGTAAACAGATCGAGGATTAGAATCAATGTCACCTAACTCCCAGTTCAGTCCTCTACTATGGTGCCAATTTAAAACACAGGAATGGGATGTACCATTCATTGAACAACTGCTACATAACTAAATAGTTAGGATAAGGGACTCGGGGGCAGAATGTTAATTACACTCCTCAGTTCATGGCACTGACTGTATTAAACACTTTACATAAATTATGCCATCTCATCCTCCTAAAAAACTCTTTGAGGCAGGTATTTTTCAATTTCCACTTGACAGGTGAAGAAATACTCTCCATGAAATGACTTGCCCAAATTCACACAGGCAGCAGAGTGGGCGATTTGGGTCCAGGTAAACTTAACTCCAAAACCTGTGTTGTGAAATACTTGTCCAGGCTTTAGGCTTGTACTTTCAATAGAAATACTATCTATCCGGTGTGCAAACAGGAGTGAGAGCACATCATGAACAGGACTGCAGGGAGCTGCGACAGGAGGGCGGGGATCAAACCAAGACTACTTGGCTCACCGAAATCAATAACCAAGTTACCACGTTGCCAATCTCTCATTAACCCTAGAATGCTGCTACTCCAACACGGGCTAGTGACGGGTCTTGATAAAACTAGGGGACGGCAGAAACAAACATACTTAACAAATTGCTTAAAGCTCGGCATTTAACACAATGTAAGGGAAGAGGACAAGCTTTGAGAGTACGGAAAAGTGAATGGGAGTTTCACAAGGCGGCGCGGAAGGCACGAGGAAGGCGAGGGGCGAAGCGGTTAGCCCCAAGAACAGGTGCAGTGCTGGGACTGGATCTGGAATCGGCTACAGGAAGGGCCTGAGGGAGGAAGGGGTTCCGGCTCTCTCAGGCCACGGGCCCAGCACCCGACTTCCTTAAGGGACACTCTGCCTCACCCTCGGTCCCTCTTGTCGCAGACCCCCCGCTCACCAGGGGCCTGGGCGACGCTGTGCCCGGGTCTCCAGGAGACTCCACCGCCTCCGCCATCTTGGCCCGCTTGCTCCAGGGTCGCTCCCACAGGCCTTTGCGGAATCGACGACGTGGAGGTCCCAGCTCGTCGCAGCGTCACGCGGGAGGACTACGTCACCGAAAGGCGCCTATCCCCGGCTGGTGCTCCGGGCTCTTCGTTGTCCTTTGTCCGCCGGGTCCTGAGGAGAGGTTCGTGTCTCCTCGCTTCGCTTCTTCTGGGCCGCGGGTTCCGCCAGACACACTCCCCCTTTCACACGTACCTCCGATCCTCAGAGGGCTCTGAGGTGTCCGGACCCGGGCTGCCAGCTCTCCCCCGCCCCCACGCGCCGGCCCCGGCTCTCACGGGTAGACTCGGGGTGCCGGGTCCCCAGCACGGCAGCTCGCGGCACCCGGCTGCCCCGCCCCCGGGCCGCTGGAAAACCTCACCTTTCCGGGCGCAAGCTCTCCCTGACCTGCCGCTCCCGCCGCCGCTGTAGCCCCTGCCCGGCGGATTCCCTGCGCTCCTCACCTCGCTCCTTGCCCTCTTCCCACGTTCTCGAATTTCGTAAACTTGTGTATTGTCTGCACACCGACCTCCAGGATTATTTTTCTCCCTCACCCTCTCTGAGGAGAAGATGGGAGCTTCTCTCTAGACACCAGGCAAAATTTTAATCCCACTACAACTTCCAAACTTGCTAAGCGATTTGGGGCGAGTACTAGAAATGTCAAGGTCTAAAAGAGGGTGATTATTGTAAGAGTAACTTTTTCAAATCCTGCATGTCCCGGCCTGATCACGGGGTTCTCTAGGTGTTTCTGACTCCAGTTCACCTCAACCCTTTTGGGGACGTAAATACCAGTTTTCAGCTTAAAAAAAAAACACGGAACAAAAACAAAAACTAAAAAAAAAAAAAAAAAAAACCAGCCCCAGGATAGAGGAAGGGTGTGAAATAAAGTACTTTACATTTTTGAATTAGCAGTCCAGGAAAACATCCAAGGATAACCTTAAGGAGATAGATTCTGGAATGTGATGGGACAGTTAATTAACTAATGGAATTGTGTGTGTGTGGTTTTGTTTCAATATTCTTAAAATTCTTCAAACCAAGAATATGTTCAATACTTGTGCAAATACTGATGAGAGTGATATTAAAATTTAGACCAGTAGGTATGAAGCCTTTTAAAATTACAATCGAGTATTATGTGTAATGTCCCAGCCTCAGCCTCCCATAGCCACTCTACCCCTACCAAAACACCCCCCCCCAGCCCTGAAGGACACTGCCCTCCATTTCCAGCACTTATTATCGGATTACCAAATCCCTTCCCACTTCCCTAAGGCCATTGATAACCTCTAAAATTAGTTCTCTCCCTAACCTCAAACCCCAACTTCTGTCACATAACCTCATCTCTTGGCCTCTTTGCCACTGTTCTAGATGGCTTTGATGCTGGTTGAAGAACAGGACAGGCCATAAAACAATAGTGGAGGCAGACAATGCTCAGGTTACCTAGGCATTGTTTCAGACTAAAAATGCCGGTTTGTTAGCTAATAGGGTATAGATTGAGTGTGAGGTAATATGCCATGAGGAAAGAAACTGCATGGAAAGCTGTGAAGGAAGGGGGAAGCATAGGGACCAGCTCCTAAAATACGAATGGTTTTATATTTTTCATTGCAAATAGATGTCACAGAATTGCCAGACTAATTCAGTATTCTTCAATACACTTACAATCATTACCCTCTGTCAGACTATGGGTGTTCATGGTACAGCATCACTCTCATGATTTACCCAGAACTACTTAGGAACTTTGTAAGTGGTGGAAGTGGAATTAACATTTAGGCCAATATGTATAAAGCACTTTAGTACTTCTAAATTACAGGACAATATAACATAACCCTGTGAAAACTAAAATACTGAGAAAACAGGCAGTTTCCTAGGAAAAAAATGATCAAAAGTAACTAAAAAATGAAGTAGGGAATTTAATTATGACACAATTTTTGAAAAGAAAGGATTTAAATATACAAAAAGCAAGGTACAGAACAGTTTGTATGGTATGCTACCATCTAGGGGAAGGGAATAGACAAGGGTGGGAAAAAATGAGGTTTACAGTGAGTATGTGAAACACAAGAGTTTATTCTTATTTATTTTTTCATATGAACAACTGTGAGTCTGCTTTTGCTCACCCTGTTATATTTATATGCTTGAATATTTCAGACGGTTTCCTAATGGCAACGCAATAAATGATAACAGTGCTTCCCTCTGGGGGAAGAAGCTGAGGGACTATTTATTGACATTTAAGGGAGAACTATTCAATGTATGACCCTTCATGCAGTTTGCAATTGTTACCGTATACATGTGTTACTTTAAAAAAAAGCTGCCAAAGATATATCTTCCCTTCCCACTCCCAATGGGCTGGATCGTTTCACAGGCTTTTCATCAAGTCCTCAAGGACCACATAATTTCTACACTAGACACATTTTTACAAAGAGAGGAAAAAGGAAAAGTTATTAATTCTAGAGACCAGTGTAAACATGGCATCAAACCTGGCATACACAGTACTAAAAAATAAAACTATAACCCTGACTGGTGTGGTTCAGTGGATTGAGTGTGGGCCTGCCAAACAAAGGGCTGCTGGTTCGATTCCCAGTCAGGGCACATGCCTGGGTTGGGGGCCACGTCCCCAGTGGAGGCTACAAGAGAGGCAACCACACATTGATGTTAAAAAATAAAACTATATATCAGTCTCGCATATTAATATAGGTACAAACATCTTAAACTGTTAGCAAGTCAAATCTGGCAAAATAATGACACCCAGTAATCAGGTAGAGTTTTCCTCAGAAATATAAAGTTCGTTCAGAAGTAGGAAATGTAGTGATGATAACTGATCATTTTAATAGGTCCACGAAAAAAAAACATGCTGAAAAAATTCAACTCCATTCCTGAAAATAAACACATTAATAAAATAGGAATTGAGGGATACATTGGGCCCAATACTGACCGACTCAGTATTTTCCAGTAGCATATTGATCATTTTGAGTTAAAGTTACCTGACCAGCAGCCAGTACCAGAAGGGCACGTTGGCCCTCCCTTCTCTCCTTGAATGCAGGAAATAAATGTCCCCTGGGAAAGGTGTCCTACCCCAACCTGGAAGACTCCCCTATTGCTAGAGTTAAAGGACTCAGAGCCAAAAAGTCTCTATAATCAACTCTTACTTCCTCTTTTTAAGTGTACTACTTTGTTTAAATGTCTCATTAATAAATACCCAAGCCTTGCTTAGATTGCTTTCCAATAAGCACTAACTTTCTTTGTCCTGTCAATTTATCACAAATGTATTGTTCTTTTGTCTAAAAAGTATCAAGATGTGTCTGGTTCTATCATGTCTCTGGACCTCATTTTATAATCTGAGCATTGTATTGTGATTCTTTGCTGCGCAGGTATTCAGTTGTTTTTTTCCCCTGTTTATCTAGTCTTGTGTTGATTTTAGTATTTTAGTGCTAGTCCACCCATAAGAACTGAAGAAGGGTTGGGGTGGGGAGGAATTCTCTGCCTCCCTGGTGGTTTTGGCATGCCGGCTAAGAGAACATTCCTTTTGGATGTTTGTTCTGAGACGATTGCAGCTAAGAGGTCCTAGGTGTCTGACAACAGAACGAGCAAACAGGTAAGCTTTTCTTACCTTGTCAGCCTCCTAAAACCTCTAGCTGTGGGTGCTGTGAAAAAGAAAATGATATTTTTTCTCTTTCTAAATTTACAAAGCCCTGGATCATGTGGCTTAGTGGACTGAGCATTGGCCTGTGAACCAAAGGGTCACTGGTTTGATTCCCAGTCAGGGCACTTGCCTGGGTTGTGGGCCAGGTCCCCAGTAGGGGGCACTAGAGATGCAACCACACACTGATGTTTGTCTCCCTCTCATTCTCCCTCCTTTCCCCTCTCTCTAAAAATAAATAAATAAAATCTTAAAAAATAAATTTAGATCAGCAGGAGAAACTATTTGTGGAACTAGTTCCTTGGATATAGCAGCTTTGATAAAAAACTTGGTTTGAGTACTCTTGTTTCTGTTGATTCTTTTCTTTGCAGAGATGGTCATTGATTTCTTCTGTCTACTTTTTCCTCCAGCTAGAAGATGCACACACCTGGCAGACAGCCGAATAAGCTGTGGATGTAAGCTTAGAGAATCTAAAACTCAGTTCTGTTCAAAGGAGGTAAAACGTGATCTTTCTTGGCTAACTGTAGGAGTACATTTTCTAGATCTTGTGCTTTGGTTAAGCCATAAAAGGCTTATTGGCTTAAGTCACTATTGAGATTAATTAGAGAAACTTCTAAATTGTGAAAAGAAATTTAGAGAGCTCTCATATTGATAAAAGGGCTAGCCATTAAGACTCCCTAATAAAATGGAAGGACAGAAATGAAAACAAAAATCAAAGTTCACTTAGACACCTTCCTATTTAGCGTCAGACATTTGCAGATATTATAAAATTCAGGACATTAGAATTACAATTGTTAACCAAAGCATTGCAAGTTCGATTCCCAGTCAGGGCACATGCCTGGGTTGCAGGCCATGGCCCCCAGCAACCGCACATTGATGTGTCCCTCTCCCTCTCTCCCTCCCTCTCTCTCTCTCTCTCTCTCTCTCTCTCTCTCTCTCTCTCTCTCCCCCTCCCTTCCCTCTCTAAAAATAAATAAATAAAATCTTAACAAAAGAGATGACTTTCAGATCTTCCTCCAGTGCTTTCTTTATAAAAAAAAAAAGAAAGAAGTACAATTGTTTTGTATGTAAAGGAAGGAAATTTGAAATAGCAATTACCTTAAAACTCCTAGAAGGGAAAAAAAGCCCTCACATTTCTTCTCTCCCTTGAACTCATAAATTTTACCATGTCTTTAAAATGTAAACACCTCAGGAGATAACATCCCACAACTGCTTGAGACTGAGCCCAGCGTACTCAACCAGGAAACCTGAGCCCACAGGAAATAAAGGGAAAAAAATGGTCTTTAAAAAACGTACAGATTGCTAGAAAGGCTTTATTCCCATAGTCTAGCCCATTTTCCTTAGTATCTTCCCAGTTCCCTTGTTTGTCAGGGACAAATAAATACAAATCTTAAAGGTCTCCTCCATGAATAATAAAAAGCCTTAATTAACCATTTGAGCAGATAAACTTCTTCCAATTGTTATCTATAAATTAATGAGTTTTGCATTATTGCACCTGCTTCCTGGCTAAAATTTTAAAATGAACTATCAGGTTTCTGGTTGCATCTATATAAATATTTGTATGCATGTCTATTTATATGTATGTCTATATATGTGTATATATTTGTATGTGGGACTATAAAACTATGATATTTTCTGACTCCGGAGGATATTTCTAAAAGTGGTTTGTAAAGAGCTCTATTTAATTGGCTTAAAGGAATTAAGTGTTTATATACATTAAGAAAGAATAAAAACTAACCCTGATGTTTTTCAAATTCACATGATCTAGAAAAATATTTGGTAAAGCTAATTTAACTTGGTTTATTTTTTAATGCATATATTTAGAGTTATCCACATTTAATGTCATATTTTTATTCTGCTTAGGTGTACTAAAAGTCAGTTTCACTTGTCAGCAGAGGAAATAGCTTGGGCCGTGCCTCGGTAGATCAGTTGGTTAGGGCTTCATCCAATACACCAAGGTTACAGTACAGGCTTGACCCCCCGTCAGGACACATACAAAAAGCAACCAATGAGTGCATGAATAAGTGGACCAACAAATCAATGTCTCTCTCTTCCCCCCTCTCTGTCAGATTAATAAATAATTTTTAAGATGATATTTATATAAAAAATAAAATAGCTTGGGATAATAATGGACTTTGTCTAATATCCCATAAAATATAAGTATGAAGAAGTATACACAGTTGACCCTTGAGCAACATGGTTTTGAAGTGTGTGGGTCCACTTATAAGTGGATTTTTTTCAGTAAATATACAGTCAGCCCTTTTTGTACCCTTGGGTTTTGCGTCTGTGTATTCAAGCAACCATGGGTGTTTTTGATTTGTGTTTGGGAATCTTCAGATCTAGAGAGCTGACTGGGGGCATTGTTCTACAGCATTTTATAGAAGGGACTTGAGCATCCATGGATTTTGGCATCTGTGAAGGATCCTGGAAGCAGTCCCCTGCAGATACCAACGGGTGATTGTAGTTAAGTTTGGGAGGAGTCAAAAGTTATGTGTATTTCTGATAGCATGGGGGAGGGGGTTGGCACCCCCAACCATCATGTTGTTTAAGGGTGAACCGTGTTTCTAAAAATCGTGGCACATGTTAATAAATTTATCAGTAAAGAACAGTTCCTGATTGTTTATATCTTAGTTTTCACTGGAAATTAAAGGTTTCTAAGGGTTAAACATTCTAATATAGGTCACTAAAGCTACTAAAATGATAAGATGTGTTTTTAGGCTAAGAAAAGATTGGAATTATGAAGATGCATTTTATTGATGAAAGTGAAAATGATTTTGTCCTAAATGAAGTCAGTTGTTTCTGAATGGGTGAAGAACAAGGGACAAACTAAAATGGACCCAGAAATTTATAAAATGTTTATGAAAAAGGAATCTTGGAAAAGAAATTTTACGTGTGTTTAAGCTGGAAAAGTTTTTAGGTTTTTTTAAAAATAAATGTCCCTGACTGATATTTTCAGCTTTAAAAAAATGTTATTTATTTTTAGAGAGAGGGGAAGGGAAGGAGAAAGAGAGGGAGAGAAACATCAATGTGCGGTTGCCTCTCACGCACCTCCAGCCTGGGGACCTGGCCCACAACCCAGGCATGTGCCCTGACTGGGAATTGAACTCGTGATCCTTTGCTTCTCAGACCCACAGTCAATCCACTGAATTGACTCACCCCAGCCAGGGCTGTTATAGAGTTTTTAAGAAAACTTTAATATTAATAATGTACTTATAAAAAAACCAAAACTTAATTTTCTTTCATTTGCTAAAGGAACAAAATTTTCTTGCCCTATTAGTCTGATCCAGATAAAATATTATGAGAAGTTTTCTGCCTACAAAGCAAAGTTTTTGTGTCTTACCAACTGTGCTTCACACTGTCTTCATCCAGTCTTTCATTGCTTAAAATTGAGTCTTCCTAACATCAAGAGCAGTACCTTTTACCTATAACCATGTTTACTGTAATTGCCTGTGAAGACTTTGTAGCCATGACTGAATGGTTATCTATGTATTGTTTCTTAGTAAGCTATGACCCTATGTGACCAAATATTCTAAAACCTTTTAGTATTTTTGAGAAACTTCCCAAAATCAGTTTCTAAATTAAGTCACATTGACCTAAAAATAACTTTGGGGTTTACCAGAGGGCCCCTAGAGCACCTCAAAGATTTATTTCCTCTCCTTAAAAGAGACATGTTAAGCTAATTCAGCTTCTCTGATATATTAAACTACATGGGAGCATTGTCAAATGAGGAATAATACTAAGCCTTCTTTATGTTATGTATATATAAGTAGATAAATGTTCTAAAATTATATATAATTCCTAAAATTCTGATATGCCTTGGTATAATGTTATCAGTCATAATTTTAGCCACTGTCTTAACATGTGTATTACAGAAATAACTAAATTTCCTTGTCAATTGCATCCTCATCAAATCTTTAACCATACCATTTTAAGTCTGTTGTCATTTATAGGAAGTTATTGTTTCACTCCAATGCTTTTGTACAGAAGTGCTTCATCTTCAATGAGACTCATAAAAAGAACTCTGAACACAGATTCCTGACAACTTTAAGATCATAAAACTAAACTGGTCATACTTTATAGAACTCTAGGGAAAAACTAGGTTCGTAAAACTGCTACTGTCTCAATATGCTTTAGGAGTCTGTCATGCTTTTGGCACAATTTGGAAATCCCATGGATTCTTACCTTCTGCAGGAGCTCCTATTGCTAATGGACATATAATTGCTGTTCTATTATAGGCTGTTTACCTCCCTTCTGAAATTACCATTCTTTCTCAGCCCACACTAAGGAAACTGGTACTCTATCTTTAGGAAATGACAGAGCTGACAAAGCTGCTAAATATGCAGCTCAAAATGGACCTCCCTTTTCCTTCTCTACCCAATTTTTAAACTTGCCTTTATCCCTCGCTGATATTTATTAACAAACAGGCATATGCCCCATAGTCTAAAAAAGAAAAAAATGGATACAAAAGGGTGGCAAGCTCTTATTAGATGGCTTATATATTGGGCCAAATGGACATCCGAGAGCTCCTTTTCTTTTGACTTTCCAGTTTATACTTACACCCACCAAATGGGACACATG
The DNA here is from genome assembly GCF_004126475.2 of Phyllostomus discolor. Classification (NCBI taxonomy): domain Eukaryota; kingdom Metazoa; phylum Chordata; class Mammalia; order Chiroptera; family Phyllostomidae; genus Phyllostomus; species Phyllostomus discolor. The sequence goes on from NC_050198.1 coordinate 97,242,017, forward strand.
TGCAGACGGGGGATAGTTAAGGAACCAAAAGACAATTAGTTATGCTTTGGCAACCACAAAATTCCTGATCCAATCATTTCCCAGTGCACTACTTATAAATCTCACAAACTTCTGGAAGTTTATACTGGAATCAATATACTCCAGGACGTCCTCCTAGGACCACACTGCACTCTGCCATGCCTCAAATGGCTTTTATAGACTTAACCCCAGCTATTCTCACTGTTTGGTCATTGTCTGCATGTTTAGTGGGTGGTCTGAATGGTACCTGACTAGACATGCTAACGGCACAACAGTGGTAATGAAACTAATAACTGGGATTATTACATATTTTGGCATTCATTTATGGATTGACTCAGACCGAGGAATTCATTTCACAGCAGAAATTAACCATCTACTTGCAAAAACTGGGATAGACATTAAAGTTTCATACCCCATATCACCCTTAATCACCAGGGCAAACAAAAATTTAAAATCTAGACATAAAAAGTACTTTACGAAACATCCATTAAGAAAACAAATTTAGCCCTGGCTGGTGTGGCTCAGTGGACTGAGTACCCGCCTGTGAACCAAAGGGTGGCAGGTTCGTTTCCCAGTCAGGGCATGTGCCTGGGTTTCAGGCCAGTTCCCAAGTTGGGTGTGCATGAGAGGCAACCACACATCGATGTTTCTATCCCATTCTTTCTCCCTCCCTTCCCCTCTCTCTAAAGATCTCTAAAAATAAGTAAATAAAATCTTAAAAAAAAAAAGGAACTGAACTTAAATGGCTAGAAACTTTGCCTTTGCCCCTTATAAAAGATCCAAAAAGTTCCAAATCAGAGACATGGAGTAACCCCTTTCAAAGTAATATTTGGACACCTAATGCTTACTGGCATCCCTAAATCTCCCATTCCTGGATTAAGTGAACTTTATGGGAATTTGATGCTATGACTAGCTATATACAAGAACTAACTAGTATACTTGAAGTATATTGCCAACAGGTAAAAGAAGCATGGTCTCTCCCAACTGACTTACCACCCTTTTCAATCATGAGACTGGATGTACATCAAGGTCTTTTTTTTTAAAGATTTATTTATTTATTTTTAGAGAAAGAAGGGAGGGAGACAGAGAGAGAGAAACATCAATGTGTGGTTGCTGGGGGCCTTGGCCTGCAACCCAGGAATGTGCCCTAGCTGGGAATCGAACCTGCGACACTTTGGTTCACAGCCTGTGCTCAATCCACTCAGCTATGCCAGCCAGGTAAGGTCTTTTTAAAAAAAATATTTTATTTATTTATTTTTAGAGAGGGGAAGGGAAGGAGAAAGAGAGGAAAAGAAACATCAATGTGTGGTTGCCTCTCGTGCACCCCTTACTGGGGACCTAGCATGAAACCCAGGCATGTGCCCTGATTGGGGATCGAACCTGCCACCCTTTGGTTCACAGGCCAGCACGCAATCCATTGAGCCACGCCTGCCAGGGCTATGTGAAGGTCTTTAGGAGAAGACGCATGCTGTCATGTCACTGAGGAGGATCTTATGAGGTACCACTAACAACCTACATGGCCATCAAAATAAAAGAAAATTTCTCCTGGATCCATGGAAGGCATGCCAAAATAAACCCAAGCCTTCTCTCTCAAGCCAGCTGGGAAAGAATCTCTACAGGGGACCTTAAACTAGGACTTCAGGGCCCCCAAACAGATGACACCATGATGTGGACAGCTTTTCCCAAGATCACAGATCAAAAAACTTATTTTTCATGTATTACCATTCCCTTAAAAAAATATATGCAATTAATGAGCACTTTTTTCTACATTTATTAATCATTTATTAGGAGGCTAACTGGAGAATGCTTGTCTCCATCTATCCTGTCTTCCCTCTTTAGGTTTCCACCATGGACTCTTTTCAACTTGTGTCTTGCTGTCTTTTTCAACAGGCCAGGCACAAATCAATACTCTTAAGCTAGATTACTAAAGGCTGGCCATATTAGCTAATTGATCTAATTGTTGGTTATGTCAACATCTCACTAGTGTAAAAAATCCTGAACTACTGTTTGTTCTGGCCACTGTCAACACCCAGTGGACTAAGTACAGAAGGTGGGTGAATGACAGAGTGTGGCACCTATGACCAGAGGGACATTATTGTGTTTCTTCTTCTGCTGAGCCATTTGGGCAGAGGAAAAACTCTTTAGAGGCCGAAGGACTGTCTCTTATCCAAATAAAGACAATAAATGAGCCCTGGCTGGTGTGGTTCAGTTGATTGAGCACCAACCTGTGAATCAGAGTTGCCCAGAGTTGCCGGTTTGATTCCCAGTCAGGGCACACGCCTGGGTTGCAGGCCAGGTCCCCAGTAAGGGGTGCATGAGAGACAACCACACAGTAGTGTTTCTCTCCCTGTCTTTCTTCTTCCCTTTCCCTCTCTCTAAAAACAAACAAACAAATAAATAAATAAATAAATAAAATCTTTTTAAGAAAGACAATAAATGAGATTATTTCCCTTTACATTAAAAACAGACACGATACTAGACTTTTCCTGGGTGACAAACTCTGTGGTTTGCTTCTACAGGTGGCCTTGTCACACTTGCCAAGGAAATTGTAAGTGACACCAACATTACCCTTTTTGACACAAATGTCTGCCAAATCATCAAAAGTTTTGGATGGTTTGCAAGCCACCCTTCTGCAACTGGGAGTATTGAAGCTGCTCCCCTGATTAAACTGCCCAATACCACGGACTGTCTGTAGATGGGCCAAAAATCTGGACCTACTCGGCTGGGTGACAGAACCAATGTTTATGGCTGCCAAAACCAGACCACAGGCCTTCTATACATCTTTTTTTTGCAATCTGTTCTGCAGTCACAGATTGACAGGATGTATACATACTAACATAAACCATGAAATACTTCAGATCCTAGGAATTACAGATTCCATGATTCCACCTGAACCTTGTCTATAAACCATACTGGTCTTTTTATTTTATGTGATAGCAACCTGTAATAAAGCTTTCCCATCTCAAAGGTCAGAATATGACATGGACTCAGATACCTGGCTCCTTTTCTCACCAAACACTTCTCCCCGAATGTCAGTCAGATCACCTATTTCAGCTCCCTTGTTCATAAAGCTGTACACCATAAACATGTCGGTAGAGAAGTCAGAGAAAATCCGTTTGTGTGTCACAGCTCCAAGTTCTTTTCAGTGTTAAGGGTCTTATTCCTCAGCTTCAGTTTCTGAATTACAGAAGGCAATCTTAAAGCTCTCCATGATCATGGAACAAGAGTTCAACACCATTGTGTAAACTCCGGGATTGCTCAGAAGGTAAGAGCTTAGCCCCACTTGTGCTTCAAAGTTGAGAGGGAAAGGGGAGTTGGGGGGAGGTAGGAGAGGGTGAAGAGAGGGATAAATGCTGATGGAAGGAGACCTGATTTGGGATGGTGAACACACAACACAATGTACAGATGATGTATTATAGAATTGTACACCTGAAACCTATATAATTTTATTAACCAATGTCATCCCAATAAAGCCAATAAAAGCTAAAAGCAAAGCAAAATTGTCATGCCTTAGATACCCTGACGGGCCCAGCAAGGAGGACCTTATGCAATCATCAGTGAAAAATGTTGCTTCTATATAAACGAAACTGGACAAATAGTATCTAGCTTAATAGAAAAGATTAAACTTTTCTGTCAGATAAATGAAGGAAAGACATTGTTTTGTACTGACACGTTCCCAGGAATGGAGACTACTTTAATAGGGTTGTTTTCTTCGTTCATCCTCATTCTAATCAGATCTCTTACCACTCAGTGTTTATTCTGTGTGTGTATGTGTGTGTGTCTATAGCTGCCAGTCCTGCTTTTAATATGTGAAATATCCAGGGAACTTTTAAAGGAGGGAAATGTCAGGTCCAAGACTGGTCACCTCAAAATATCCCAAAGTGGCATATGATCACTTTGAATTAAAGTTACCTGACCAGCAGCCAGTACCAGAAGAGCGTGTTGGCCCCCCTTTCTCTCCTTGAATGCAGGAAATAAATGTCCCCTGGGAAAGGTGTCCTACCCCAATCTGGAAGACTCCCTTATTGCTATAGTTAACGGACTCAGAGCCAAAAAGTCTCTATAATCAACTCTTACTTCCTCTTTTTAAGTGTACTACTTTGTTTAAATGTTTCATTAATAAATGCTCAAACCTTGCTTAGATTGCTTTCCATGAACACTAACTTTCTTTGTCCTGTCAATTTCTCACACATTTATTGTTTGTCTAAAGAGCATAAAAGAGTACCTGGTTCTGTCATTTTTCTGAGCTTCATATTATTATTTGAACATTGTGGTTCTTTGGTGAGAAGGTATTTAATTAGTTTTTCTCCTGTTTATCTAGTCTTGTGTTGATTTTAGTATTTTATTGCTAATAAAGAACTAAAGAAGGCAGTGAGGGGGCAGAGGAATTTTCCCTTTGTGAACAGAACAGGTAGTTACTTCATATGATAGAGAAATCTGCATCAACCAAAAGCCACATCATGCTATATCTGGCATTCCCATCAAAGCCAAGAACAAAAGAAGAATGCTTATTACCACCACTATTATGTGACATGTTGCTCTGAAAGTGCTAGACAATGCAATTTGACTCTTCCTCTTCTGGCTAGGGCTGGCCTTGCATATTCTCTCTAAGGTCATTGGTCCCCTGGATATTCTCACCCATGAGCCCCAGCTTAGCCCTCTCTCTGCAATACAGTGTACAAGCAACCTTTCAGCCCTACGAACTCCAGCCATATTTCTAGATTCAGTATTTCCTTTTTTGGCACTTGCCTCTCCAAAGTATAACACTCCTCTGTACAAGCATGCCACTCTTCCTGGTATAAACATAGTTTATCTTCTGTCCTGTTGTAAAGAGCTAGTGATAAACTCCTCCCTAACCAGTCTATTTGCCTCCCCCTCTTTCCCCTTCCTGCTGTGGCCCAACCCTTCCCTCGTTCCTACCTGCCTGAGACTTTTTATAACTTTTATTTCCACACCAATCTTGACACTAAATTATCTAACTCCTCTACCATGTACAACAGGTCCTCAACTATCATTGTTGCATTAAAACATTAATGAGATTCTATAGGACCCTAACTCTTATTTGTATTAATTAGACTATTGTCAAATTGGTTTTGTTATGTGTCATTTCTCTTAAAGTCACAGAACCTGTTGACAGTGTTAAGTGAGGATCCTCACTTAATTCATTGCTAGGCTTTCTCAGCACTTCTGACTCAAGATTGCCTTGCCACTGGGCTCGGAGGAGGTCACGTTATAAAGCAATTGTAGATTCAGTCAGTATTCAGGTTACCCACATGCCTTTTCCGTCTACATATGCCTGGTCTCTGTTTAACAAACAGGATAGGAGGTTGGTGTCAGGTGAAGTAGAGTGGATGAAGTATCTGTATTTTTGGATAAGCAATCCACAAAAACTCGAAAGTCTCTCTAAAGGTAAAAACAAATGTGAAAGACATGAACAAACTCACAGATTAGGATTTGCCATGGTATTTTTTTTTGTTACAATTTTTAATCTCCTACACCTGCATTAATTATTCTCTTTCAAACTATGGGCATTTCTATAAAGCAGTCGACGTGCTTTTTTTTTTAAAAAAAAGAATTTATTTATTTATTTATTTTAGAGAGGGAAGGGAGGGAGAAACAGAGAGAGAGAAACATCAATGTGAGAAAGAGAGAGAGAGAGAGAGAGAGAAACATCAATGTGTGGTTGCTGGGGGCCATGGCCTGTAACCCAGGCATGTGCTCTGACTGGGAATTGAACCTGCGATGCCTGGTTTACAGCCCACGCTCAATCCACTGAGCTATGCCAGCCAGGGCTTGGCATGTGCTTTTTTAATCCATAAAATTACATTCACACACTTGGCATGTGTCCTAATTATAATTTTATGGCAAAAGAGATCATTTTCCAATTTTTATGCACATTGGTACATATTCAATTTGGTTAGTGCTTTCACCAATATTTTATTATGAATATATTTAAATATATAGAGAAATTGAAAGAGTAGTAAAATGTGAAAGAATAGCACAATGAGCACCCATATATACCACTTAGCTTCTACAATTAACATTTCCCTGTTTCTGTATTACCATTATATCTTTCTGCCATCCATCTATCTATACCTGCATCATTTATCTTGTTTTTTACACATTTCAAAGTAAGTTATGGACATTAGAATACTTCATACCTAAATGTAGGAGACCATTCTGCATGGCGTGGGCCCAGCTCCCAGTGGAAAGCAAGGTCCGATGCACAGGGCCCACAACCACAGATAGGTTCTCCTGTGGGGAATCAGGTCTGCATTGCACCTAGACGGCTATGAGACTTGCTTTTGCTAAAACTCCTTCACCCTGAATTGAGACAGCAAGTGCTTACTGTAACTTCCTAAAGTCCATGCTAAAACTCCCTAGTATGGAATGTAACCGGTTCAACCACTTTTCCCTTTGCATTTGCAAATATCCTCCTTCTGCGATGTGATTAGTGGCATCATCTCCTTCGTTTTCTGTAAAAGGTAACCACCTAAAGCGAACCTGTGCATGGGAAATGAGGACCATCATGTAATGTGCCCAGAAAAGAAATAAAGGCCGGTCGCAGCAAGGGCCCAGGCTTTTTCTCCCCTTGAGAGAAAAGCCATGCCGTCCCTTTTCCTCCACAGGACTCGGTAGTCCATGTGAATTTGTCTCGTATCTTATCCACAATGTGGTGGACCCCATGAGCTGGGGTCCACATTACCTAAACATTTCAGCGTGAGTTGTTTTGAAAGAATAAGATCTTTATGTATTGACATATAAAGATATCCATGATATATTAAATGAAAGGGGTATCTTATAAAAATACCATTTATGTTAAATATAAGGATTAATGTAGACATACAGACTTAATTCCCTAAACAATCTTCATTTGCCCCTTACACTTCCTCAACAGCAGCCAACTTTTTTTTTAAGATTTTATTTATTTATTTTTAGAGAGGGAAGGGAGGGAAATAGAGAGAGAGAGAGAGAGAAACATCAATGTACGGTTGCTGGGGGTTCTGGCCTGCAACCCAGGAATGTACCCTGGCTGGGAATCGAACCTGGGACACTAGCAGCCAACTTTTGTTCAGTGCAGAAATGGGTCCAGACCTGAGTATTGAATCATAATCGAGTCAAGACAATCATGGCAATCTTCTGAAATTTCCCAGCTTCTTTTGCCAACAGGGAGGGTCGTATGATCTTGGTCTGGCTAATGAGAACAAAATGGACATCTTCTGGGAATGTGAACAAATGACTTCTTTGTAGATAGAAAAGATAGATTCAGCTTGCATGGCTTGCCCCATCTCACAATCTTTTGGCCTTGAACACAGACATGATGTCTTTAGGTACAACAGGCAACTTGCAATCAAAAGACAAAAGATGAAAACAAAAACCCATATGCCAAAGATGGTCTTTTCATGTTCTGTGCATAATTTTAAGCAATCATCACATATATGATTATAATATATAAATATATTTATTAAACATGAGACAATATAGACCTGGCTGGTGTGGCTCAGGAGACTAAGTGCCAGCCTGCAAACCAAAGGGTTGCCAGTTCAATTCCCAGTCAGGGAACATGCCTGGGTGGCGGGCCAGGTGCCCAGTAAGGGGCATGCGAGAGGCAACCAGATATTGATATTTCTCTACCTCTCTTTTTCCCTCTCTTCCCCTCTCTCTAAAAATCAATAAATAAAATCTTTTTTAAAATGAAGTAATATCAACACCAAGTTCATTCAAAGTAAAATTTGGAGTCTTAAATGTGAAAGGATAGGAGAAAGTAGCAAAGTGTGAAAAGTCAAGTTAAATATATCTTATGGATTAGTGTTCTGCCTTATCTTAGATTTCCTCTAGAAAATAGAGCCTGAGACAAGGACTTTCATATACGTGTTAATGTTGGGAAGTGAACTTAGGCAACAGGGGTAGGAAACTAGGAAGAGTGAAGCAGAAATGAAAAGAAAGTCATTAGAAGGGTATGTTTTCAAGTGGCAAAACTGGGCATAGATCCCAGTGAGGAGCCATGTAGAAGGCACTTCAGAATTGTCTACTGGTGGGAGAGAAGAAGGGAACATTTCTCTGCAGCTCCCATATCCATGAGTGAAGGCTCACTACATCGTGCGTTAATTCTCCTGCACATCCACACTCATGCATGCGTCAGAATGGCAGAACAGATTCCCACAGCCCTGCGGCAGAAAGTGAGATACAGCACAGCATAGAGAAGTGCTGCCATGTTCCACCTGCTTGCAGAATGGTAGGCTGAGAGGATGTGAGGCAAGGCATGAGAGCTGTTTGATGCCTGGTCTGAACACAAGACGATTGGCATTTTGAAAACAGTGGTAGCAGGAGTGCCAATGAAGCAATTTTGCTTTCATCTTGTTCTTTTTTTTTATATTTGTGTTTATAAAAACAGGGCCAACTTAATGAAGTGATTAAGTACATGAGCTCTGGAACCAGAAAAGCTGGGTATGAAACTCAACCCCACCATTTAGCTTCTACTTCTCTTTTGTCAAGTTACTAAACGTCTCTGTGCCTCAGTTTCATCACCTGTAAAATGGGGATAAATAACAATAGTTACCCTATAGACTTGTGAGCACTAAATGAGCTAAGTGTAAGCTATTAATACTTTAATAGAAATACATGTTTGTCATAAATAATCAGGATACAGCCCTGACTGGTGGGACTCAGTGGATTGAGTGCCGGCCTGCAAATCAAAGGGTTGCTGATTCCATTCCCAGTCAGGGCACATGCCTGGGTTGTGGGCCAGGTCCCCAGTAGAGGGCACTTGAGAGGCAACCACGCATTGATGTTTCTCTCCCTCTCTTTCTCCCTACCTTCCCCTGTCTAAAAATAAATAAATAAAATCTTAAAAAAAGATTCAGGATACGTAACTGTATACAATACGATGTTAAGTGTCCTGTATCTGTTAGAATGCTTTCATTTTCAAGAAAGAGAAAAGCAACCCACACTGCCAGTGAAGGGCCAGAGAGAGCAAGGCTCATGAATAGGATCTTGAGATGGCAAGCACTGGGCTCAAGCAGTTGGAAGGTAATATCAACCTATTTTGTCAGCAAAGTCAGGTTGAAGGGCTGAGGGAAGCTGAGGAGTGGAATGGAACTCAGATAAACTGAGCAGTTAATGTCAGACTGTAGCTAGCTAAGGGGAGGTGTTCCTTCCCTTCCCTCCTTTGGTTGTTACTTCTGCCTGCTTTTCTGGTCTTTCACTATCTTGCTTCTTAGCACCAATATGTTCCCCTCTTGTAACTAAGAAAAAGGAGGTCATCGGGCTACTGTGGAGGAACTTCTTGGCTCACTTGGCAAAAGAACTAAAACAAAACAAAACAAAACAAAAAACCCAGAAGGTCTAGTCATGTTTGTTCTGAATAAGTTCATTTGAAAAGTACACTTCTGGAAGGCAAACAAAACCTATACTATTCAATTGCCACTAAAATTACAAACACAGCAAAGGGAATGTGTCTGTTGGACTGCACATTTCTTCTTCCCACCCTTCCCCAACATCTCTTTTTTCAAAAAGGAAGACTGTCAACAAAAAAAAAAAAAAAAGAAGGAGGAAGTGGGACAAAATGGGGACAACTGTAATTGAACAACGGCAAAAAATTTTTAAAAAGGAGGAAAGATAGACAAGGAAAGGACACCCTGAGGAGCCAGGAACAGCAACTTTTCCTGTACTTTGTTTCAGGTAATCTGCAATGTGAAAAACACTGTATAGGAATCATTTTAGAGTAGGTTTCCTCTATAATAGGGTTGAGGAAGGAGAGTTGTGTGAGTGGGCATGAAAAAGTAGGACAGAGGCCACTGATTTTCTTAGACCTTGTACTCCCTTAGGATGAGTACATGATTCACTAATATCTGAACTACCTGTATGCACATTCAAAGTATACTTAAATCTGTACTCACTAGTGTGGCTCAGTGGGTTGGGCATCATCCTCCAAACCGAGGGGTCGCCAGTTCAATTCCCAGCTGGGGTACATGCCTGGGTTGCAGACTGGGTCCCTGTTTGGGGGCATGTGGGGGACAGATGATCTATGTTTCTCTCTCACATCTCTCACATCAATGTTTGTCTCCCTCCCTCTCCCACCTCTGAAAATGAATGAATAGAATCTTTAAAAAATAAAATAAAATATACTTAATTGTTAGCCCACCCCTACAAATTTGGTCCTATTTAGGTTTATGTGTGACTTCTTAGAAAAGCCCACTGTTTTAAAGTATATGTGATGAAGAAGAAATTAAAGCTCAGGGAACAATAAGAGCACCTCACTCATATCCTTTGATCATATTGAGATCTAAAATTCATTGATCAACTATTTTACTGTCCCTCATCCCACTGCTATCCTCTCTTTGCTCATTATTCAGCTTAACCTCCATTGATAACCACAATCCCTCCTTTGCAACATTCAACATACTTGACCTTCTTCTGCTTTATCAAGTGGAAGTGACAAAAGTCCAACCCTAGTTAAACCCAGCACCCTATCTACTTGGTGCCTGCATAGTCAGCTACATGCAGTTGGGATAAAGCACACAACTGTGCTGACTTGTCTCACTTTAAATAACCAGAAAGCTTTATGGACCCTTAATGCTTCCTGGTGATAACATGTATTTCTTCCCTTCATTCACTCGCCCACTCATACCTTTTTTTCCTCTTAAAACTTCCACATTTTGCCGTGTCACATGTGGCTCAGTGGATTGAGCACTGGCCTGCCAACCAAAAGGTCCCCGGTTGGATTCCCAGTCGGGGCACATGCCTGGGTTGTGGGTCAGGCCCCCGGTGGGGGGTGAATGAAAGGCAACTGATCAAAGTATCTCTCACACATCCAGGTTTCTCTCCCTCTCTTTCTCCCTCCCTTCCCTTCAGTCTAAAAGTAAATAAATAAATAAATAAATAAATACAACAGACTGGGTAATTTATAAACAAACGAAAGTTATTTCTTACAGTTCTGAGAGAAGCTGATTGCCCAAGATCTAGGTGCCAGCATGGTTGTGTGAGCCCTCTTTTTGATTCATAGTTGATGCCCCCTCCCTCTCACTCTGCCTCAATCCCCACTGGTTTTCACAACCAGAAGTTATGGAGATTTCTCATCCTGGCAGAGGAATCCAGGGAAGGGGTGCCTGGTGTGGGGCTGGGACCCTCCACTCCTGGGGGGGGACCTCTGCAGCCCAGATGTCCCACCTGATTTTTATCTGCCACATGTGGAAGTGGGTCCTGCCTGTTCTCCATCTCTGCCCCTCCTAAGTGTCTCAATGTAGCTTCTTCTTTATATCTTTAGTTGTAGGACTTCTTCCTCCAGCTAGATTTCAGGTGGTTCTGAGTGATGGTTGTTCTCTAGTTTAGTTGTATTTTTGAAGTGGTTGTGGGAGGATGCGAGAACCGCATTTACCTATGCCACCATCTTTCTTAGTCAGGATGTGAAACCAGTTCCCTTCATGTGGTAATACTGGGTTAACAATGAAGGAGAGAAATCACGATTGTCATGCACTAGCTCCTTGCCAGGGCATTGCCACTGTAAATGTTGCCTTCTGAGACAACCATCTTGGTGTCCATTGTGTGATGGGCCCATTTATAAAATCACTAGCCTGACATTGCAAATTCATGGAAAATGGACCAATGTATAGTATTTAGAATACTTTATTAAAATTGTTTTTTAAATATTTTTTTTTATTTTTATAGAGAGGGGAAGGGAAGGAAAAAGAAAGGGAGAAAAACATTAATGTGTGGTTGCCTCTTGCACGCCCCATGCTGGGGACCTGGCTGACAACCCAGGTGTGTGGCCTGCCTGTGAATTGAACCAGTGACCCTTTGGTTCATAGCCTGGCACTCAATCACTGAGCTACACCAGCCAGGGCCTTATTAGAATTCTTTATTTTATATCTTAATATTTTACCTTAAGTATAAATGCATATCCACTTGCAGTCAACGACGTTATTCTGAGAACTTATCTACTGCTTGTTTTAATCATGAAAAAAGAGATTTTAAAAATGAAAAGAATTGCATGTTTTATCTTGTGTTGCTTTATTTTAGGAGAAACTAAAATAACTTTCTAAGGGCAATTATCTGAAGGCTTCTTCATATTTTATCACCCCCAGGGCCAGAAACCTATCAAAAATATTTCAGTTGTTTTATTTTATTCAAGTTGTCATTGTGGTCATTGTTTTTAAAAAGTGTGTAATATGCTGTGTGATGTGAGTGAAAATGACCACATGCAAAACGATATGCAATGCACAGTTATTTAATCATATTTATTTAATTATTACTTAGAATCAGATGTAAGGTGAACTAGTATGGAAATCAGAAAGCTTAACTGTTGCCACAGTGAGGAGTGGAAACCTGCACTCATGTTATTAGTGAAAACCATTGTGTGAGGACTGTTCTGGATTGGTGGGTATTGGTATCTTTCTGGGAGTTTACAAGTAAACAGCCATGTTTTCGTCACCCTTATAAAGCCTATCAGAATTGAAATAGAATCTGTTTGGATTTCTTTTCTGAACTGTGGATAGTTGGAAATCAAAATGAGCACAGAAAATGGCCACAGGGAGAAAATTGCCAGGTCCTTGACAATAGAGAGCTTTGATATGGTCCTGCCAGCATGACAGGGTGAAGGAAACAGTGAATCTTATAAATAAAAAAAAAGTTTGATAGTTTATCACAGAGATTGAAATAGATCACATTTGTAAAGCTCTACATTGATGGCTGTTTTTCACCAGAAAACATCAAAAGGGGAGACACGAAGGGGAGGGGTTGTAAGTGGAGATTTGGATGTATGGAGAACTAGGGAAAAGGATTTCCCCTTTTTTCTACCGTTTGTCACTTAGGGCTCCTCAAATCTTGGCTGAGGCTAAGGAAAGGAACCAGGCCAAGCACAGTCAAAGCAGAGAATGGGCCTGAGCCAAGACTGGGTCTGGGACTGGTGCCAACGGTAGTACAGGATTTAGGCTAGGCTACAACTAGGGGCAAGGCTAGCCATGTGTTGAGGCCGGAGAGCTGACATGTACTTTGTCTTATATTCCTTGCAGTGTAAATATGGAAATTCTAAAGGGTTGGGCAGATGTGGCACGGGAACCAGATCTGTCAGCTAGCTCTTCAGAGAAGTTCAATAAATAGCCTTCATTAATGCTAAACCTGGGATCATTTCAAATCGTTTGCTGCAATTACCAACAAATGACCCTGAACTATTTTTCCATCATACAGCACTAAGTACACCCAGCCACATAAGCAGAAGAGAATAGGGATTAGATATCGATGCACTGGACTCGAAGTGCAGTGTGATGCAGTGGCAAAAAAAAAAAAAAAAAGGCTTCAGAGTCAGACCCAGATTTAAATCTCTGGTGCATTATTTATTTTCTGCATGACCTTGGCCAAGTAGCTTAACTGTTCTCAGTTTCTGTTGCTTCATCTGTTACATGAAGGTGACAACAGAACCTTCCTCGCTGATTTGGTGTATACAGCAAACGAGACCATTTATGTAAAATGCCTGGCCTAAGTCCTCATCCTATGCTGGCCCCTCTCCCCCAGCTTCTCACTCTTCCACTCAGGTTTCTCCTCTTGTTACTGATATAGGCCAGTTAACGTCTGGATCTTCTCTACCTTTTTGTGAAAGAAGGACTGTAGCATTTTAAGACAAAGAGCTTCAGGATTCTTTATAAGAAGCACAGGGGTTATAAAATATTAATTTGCATCCTTAAGATAAAACTCTTTTAAAATAAATCTCATAAATTAATGAAACCGAACAAATGTCATTTGGAAAATGGCCTTTCCTTTCAGGCTCCCAGACCACTTTTTAAAAGAACTCCTTATGTATTTTTCATATGTGGAGAGGAGCAAATGATTAATAAGTACTGTAAAGAAATGTTTTAATGAGGCTAGCTATGGTCCCAGATGGAAGAGATAAAGCAAAAGCTGCCATATTAAGTCAATACTGGATATTTATTTGGTTTTCTTGGGCATGTACATTGCCTTTCCTAGGAACCTGTAACATCTGTTTTCTTTACTTCCCCTCTCCTTATATATTTCAAGTTGTGAAAGCAATTTGAAATGTATAGGAGGCTGATCTGTTTCATTAGGTTAAAGGATTATGGTTCATTCTCATTCCAGTATGAAGGACAGACAGACAGACACACGAAGCGGAGAATCTCCTATCCTGAGCTGAACAGTGCCGAGACTTACAGCTGTGCTGCAGCTCCACCTTGGAGTCATCTGCTGAAATGATAAGCTCCAGGATTTCAGGTTCTTTTTCTTAAACTCCAAAGGGGAGCCTTGGCCATGTCGCTGTGCTGCAGACCTTGGGAGTATTTTCACTGCCCTAAGTGGTGACGGGATATTAACCAGACCACAAACAAGGCAGCAGTTTCTAGTGAGTTGAAATGTACATTCCTGAGCATAGCTTTTTCATTTCCTATGATGATGATGAGCAGAGATCAAGTTGTGTGGGTTTATAAATAGTAATGCTTTTCTAGGAATATCATTGTGAGCAATTTGACTCCTCTCTGCCTCTGGTGCCATCTTTCAGACCGAGAACAGTGAGCTTCAGGTCTGTACTATCGGTATTGCTCCAGGCTCAGTGGTCTCTCTACAGTATCACAGCTGAAACAGAGTGACTGCTTAGGAAAGACATGCTGCCCTGTATTAAGACTGTGGAGGTGCTGTTACCTTGACATACAAGAAATGGGACATGGAATTTGTCTTCCTGGACATTTAAAAAAATGTATTTTTAGAGCAGCTTTAGGGTCACAGCAATTGAGAGGGAAGTACAGAAATTTCGCGTATATCCCTGCCCCTCACCCATGTGTAACTTCCCCCATTATCACCAACTCCCCTCAGAGGGGCACGTTTGTTACACTTGATGAACCTTCATTGAGACATCGTCATCACCCAAAGTCCCTACTTTACATTAGGGTTCACTCTTGGTGTTCTACATTCTACAGGTTTGGACGCATGTATGACATGTATCCATCATTATAGTGTCGTACAGAGTATTTTCACTGCTCTAAACATCCTCCTTGTACTCCACCTACCCATCTCTCTCTCTCTCTGGTCCCCACCCCCTGGCAAACACTGCTTTTTTTTTTTTTTTTTACTGTCTGCATAGTTTCGGCGTTTCCACACTGTCATATGGTTGGCACCACACAGGACGCAGCCTTTTCAGATGGGCTCCTTCCATTTATTAATATGGCCGTTTAAGATTCTTCATGTCTTTTCATGTCTTGATAGCTCATTCCTTGCATTGTGTGGATGGACCACAGTTTATTTCTTCATTTACTTAATGAAGGAAATCTTAGTTCCTTCCAAGTTTTGGTAATTATGAATAAAGCTGAAAGGGAATCAAATTTCCAAATCTTCCACTTCCTTTAGTACTACTTTCTAAAAAACTATTTGCCTGAGAACTACCCTCATGTTTCCCTTTCTCACTACTCTTTCCTAGACTCTCAGAAGGAAAACATACCTTTCAAAGGCCACACATCTTTCTATGGTAATTTGACCCAGGGTGTAGAAATCCTTGGGGCTAAACAAAGCAAGAATTTCAAACATTTTGATATCCAGTAAACTTCATTTTCTTTTTTTTTTATATCCAAGAATCTTCTTTAACTCAAGGTCCTATAACCTGCCCCTTCCCCATCCATCTCACTAGGAGATTCATTTCCAATAAAATTTTTAAAAATATGAGAATATATATATTTATTTATTTTTCACATTTTTTAATTGTTGTTCAAGTACAGTTTTCTGCCTTTTACCCCCATCCCAGCCCACCCACCCCAGCCCTACCCACCTCCCTCCCATTTCCACCCACCCCTAGTTTTTGTCCACGTGTCCTTTATACTTGTTCCTGTAAAGCCTCCCCTTACCCCTGAAATTCCCTCCCCTCTCCCCTCTGGTCACTGTCAGCCTGTTCTCAATTTCAGTGTCTTTGGTTATATTTTGCTTGCTTGTTTGTTCTGTTCTTTAGGTTCCTGTTAAAGGTGAGATCATATGGTATTTGTCTTTCACCACCTGGCTTATTTCGCTTAGCATAATGCTTTAAAATTCTGTTTTATGTTTAATAACAATAATCATAATGTATATCTTCATGTTATTTTTACCTATTGTGCATACATAGTAATTTAAAATTATAACTCCACCCAGGAGGCTTTATACTTGGAGCCTTATGGTCAAAAGGAAATAAAAATAATTCATGTTCTACTAATGGACATGTTTTGCTGCAGAGAAATTCAATATGGTGATCAATAGAGGACATTCAAGTACAAATATAGTTTATGACAGAATTCAACTCTGTGGGGAGAATGCCATGGACGTTTGACTTCAAGGAGAAACAGGAACAATGCAAATTTTCTGAAGGCTAAAGAGAAGTTTACACTTTTGTTGTGCTTTGTGTTTAATGTGTGATGGTAAATCCAACAAAAATCTTTAAAAGCATGACAGTCTTATTTTAAATTGTCAATATGTATAGTATGGTAGAAATCGTACCTTTTGCAACCATTTTAAACATCATTAAAATATAGATGGCAACTTACAAATGTGTGAGGCACTGCAGAGCTTCTCAAAATTCTTTTAGGGCTTATGTAAATAAAAAGTTGAGGACCCCAATCCTATCCAGTTGTTTCAAGGGTAAGGTATAATGCATACAAAGTATCTGGGATAATGCTCAATTAAGGCAGCTATTATCTGAAGGACTGAGTGCTCATTTTAACCCTCTTTCTTCCTTGGGATTTGGTCCATGGCATTTGTTCTCCTCTGCACTTTACTTTCATTGTGTAGACAAAGAATAACACAGATGACCATAAAATACTTTGAGTATTGGAAGTTAGATGAGCATGATTATACCTACCATCAGTAACATCAATGGTACAATTCATAGTGACGAAAATGTAACTATAGGCTCTGTAAGGCATATAGCAGATGTTGAATAAATGCTTGTCTAATTACTGAATGAATGCTATAGAGAAACTCGCTGGAATTTCAAAGACCATGTACCTATTCATTGGGCACCTTCCCTTGGTACCTGCATTGGTGCTTTTTAAAACCCATTTTGAGCATTTTCTCATAAACATAAAAAAGGTCTGAAATAAAATCCTACCCTGGGATGTGGCTATTTATTAATTTTCAGAAGGCGTTTCCTCATTAAACTCTTCAGCATGCTGTGATACAGTGTAGCGGTTAAGAGCAGTGTCTCTAGAACTAGCCAGGCTAGGCTCAGGTTCAAGCTGTGCATCCTTGGGCAAGTCACTTAACCTCTCTTGGACTCAGCTATCTCATCTTTAAGTGGGCACAGCAAGGAACAACTATAAAGAACACATGGACAAAACCAAGGAGGGGTGTTAGCAGGGGAGGGAGGTGGGGATAGCTGGGGTGGAGGGTGAATGCAGACAACTGTACTTGAACAATAATAAAATAATTTTAAAAAATACAAAAAATAAATAAATGGGCACAGTAACCATGTTAACCTCATAGGATTGTTTCAAGGATTAGGGAGGTGGGTCATCGATCATAACTTGTGTGGAAGGTAGAAGAATGTTCCCAGGAAAGATGTCATGTGCTAATCCCTAGAACCTGTAAGTATTACCTTGTTTGATGAAAGAGATTTTGCAGATGCAATTAAGTTAAGGATTTTGAGATGGGGAGATTATCCTAGATTATTTGGTGGGTCCTTACAAGTGAAAGAGGGAGTCAGGACAGTCGGTGTCACAATGATGTAGAGGGACAAAGACTTGATAAGCCACCACTGGCTTTGAAGATGGGGAAAGCAGGCTATTACCTCTAGGGTGTGGACATCTAGAAGCTGGAAAAGGCGAGGATATGGATTTTCCCTCTATAGCCTCCAGAAAGGAACTCAGCCCTTCTGACATCTTGATTTTGGGTCAGTGAGATCCATTTCTGATTTCTGACCTCCAGACTGCAGAAAAATAAATTTGCATTGTTTTAAGTCACCAAATTTGTGGTTATTTGTTTTAGTAGCAGTTGGGCACTAATACAGGTTAATTTGCTATTATTACTCCATTTACAACCCCATTCACTTCTGGCTTTTTAAAACTTTCTTCACAGGGCAATGTATTCTTAAACACTTCTCCAAAATCACAACGGATCCTTTTGCACATGCACACACTATTTTCCAGCCCCTACCTATGCTTAATCTCACTGCAGACACCTGCTAATAGTAGCCCCTCTTCTCCTGCAATGGACCATGGACGAGACGCCTCTTAGGTTAATTGCAAGACAATTTATAACATCCTCTTCCTAGGTTTTCCGCTTAAACATGGAAAATCATGTGCTTTAATGAACAGCCTGTGTAGTGAGTTGGGTCACAAACACCATGCTCTGAGGTCCTGTTCAGGAAAAAGTGAAATCCTACTTATGATTTATTTATTTATCTATTTATCTATCTATCTATCTATCTATCTATCTATTTATTTATTTGCAGGAGGTTCTGAGCTTGACACAGAGGTCCTGGAGAAGGAGTCACCCCTGCAAGTCGAAGGCCCATGGGAATTAGAGCGCTAGGAGCAGCAGAAAGGGGAAAGGGTAGAGAAAAAAAGAAGTTGGTAGGTCAGAGGGAGGCTGGAAGAAAAACAAATAAACAATCCAGCCAAATAATGGTAACTTAGAGATAGCCTCTCGCAATCTCCTCCCGGGTTCTGCGGCAGTTTCGGAAACTTTCCACTTAAGACACCAGTGCTGCGCACCTGCCCCTGGAGGCTGGGCCGGGACCGCGAGCCTGGGGCAGGCTGGGAAGCTTTTCTGGGAGGGCGGCGGTCCCTGCGGGGTGGTCGGGAGATCGCAGGGAGGAGTCAAGGGGCGTGAAGCGGAAAGACTACATCTCCCAGGCCGCCACGCTTTCCAGCTGGAGTCCTAGGGCGCTGACTGCTCCCCAGTTTCCGTAGGGAAGCGCCCGGCCACCGCAGCTATTGTACGTTGTGCTCTCGCCCTCCTCTTCCCGCTTGGATGTCTGTGGGGGAAGGCTACGTTTCGTTGCCGCCTCGGCTTAACCCCTCCGGCGCCTAAGAGGACAATAGGCCGGCTCCCTGAGACCAGGGAAAACTCCTGAGGACCGTAGGGTGCGTGGAAGACAGCTGGAGAAGCAGCTCGAGTGCTCGTTTTCGGTACCAGGGCTTCGCTGGGGTGGGGCAGAGGCTCGGGCTTTAAGGAGGGGGAGGGGACGGTGCAATCGGGATTGCCTGCAGAGTTCGGCGAAGGAAATCTGCTAGTTCGGAAGCGAGGAGCAGCGAGGAGAGAAGAGAGGCGGCTCCCATCCCCAGCCCTGACCCCCGCCTACACCCTGGGCGGGCCGAAGTGTCAAGTTTGCAATTGCTTAGAAGGATCCAGCCGGTCTTCCGCGGCGAGCCGGGCTGCGGTTTCTGCTGCCTTTTTGGGAAGGCGATTGCTAGGGGTTATGTTGATTACTAGACTGCGCCCCGTGGGGATTCGACTGCATTAATTAGCTCTTCCAGTCACCTGAGGCAATCGCCACCGGGCGGGTACGGACCAGCCAGCTCCCCCAGGAATCTCCTTATAACAGGTACCTGTCTCCCAAGGAAGGGAGGCTGCGAGCTACCCGTCCCATCTACTCCCTCTACTATACCACTGATGCTCTTGGTCTTTGTATTTTTCCTTTCTCTTTCCAGACCCTGCCATCAGAACCATGGGGCATCCTCCTCTGGAGTTCAGCGACTGCTACCTGGACAGCCCCAATTTCCGCGAGAGGCTCAAGTGTTATGAGCAGGAGCTGGAGAGGACCAATAAATTTATCAAGGACGTGATCAAAGACGGCAACGCTCTTATTAGCGCAATGAGAAGTAAGTAGAAGCCTTCGATGAGGTGTTTCCTTGATCCGGTGCCTCTTGCCTTTAAGCTCCTCCACACCACAGGAGGAAAGGAGATTTCAGAACACTGGGCCTTTCCCTTCTGGGGCCTTGACCTTGTAAGACAGAATCTATAGCTGGGCCAGGGACGCTCTTGCTCTGCTTGTTTTTGGAAAGGGACAGTGTGCCTGTACTGTCAGACCTGTTAAGCACCCACCTCTATTTCGAAGGGGTCATCCAAGCTGATAAAGTAACTGCCTCAGCACCCCCTAAAGAACAGGGAATTCAAGTCAACAGCTTGAGCAGTGGTTTTGTCCTGGTCTGTAGGTGTGTGGGAGCGAGTAAAACATTCCCTGGGCAAGTTAGTCTTCTAAAGAAAGCACCTTTGCCCCAAGTGATTTTTTTTTTCTTGGAGTTACTGAGCTATGGTTTTGGTTAGGGTCACTCTAAGCTCAGAATTATTGGATGGCCTCACATGCCACTGAATTCTGCTTGAGGGTGGAACAAACAAAGACCTGTCTGGTCCCTGGCAGAAGGAGCCCAGCCCCCAGGGAGCAAATTACAGAGCCAAGGTTGGGACCCATGGGACTCAAGGGACCTCACCTAGCTTGGCTTTCCCAGTGGTCACAGCTGACAGCTGTGGGACTCCCCCCTCCCTCCCCACCATGTGTGTGGAGTTTTTATTCCTGCTCGTTGGCAGAAGGTTTGGAGTGAGAGAAAGAATAATAAACATCCCCACCAAGAGTGCAGGCAAACCAGCCCTTTGTGCCAAAAATATATACCCAGAGGAATGGCTGGTAGTGATTGGGTGGAGTGATAATTATTCTTTTCTTTTCTTGGCTGAAAGATGGTTGTGAAAAATAAAGTCAGACTCACTGGCAAAAGTGCCCTCTATGTTTATAAGTTTGTTCTGAGTGGATTCATCCCACACATACTGCATCTAGGTCCTGTGTGCGGACCTTCTGAAGGCGGATGCAGCCAACCAAGAACAGGGAGAAAGGCTTGGACTGTTAGCGCAAGGGTAACTGCTACCAGCTGGGATTTGTTGTGTAGCTCTTCTGATTTGTCCCTTGGAGTCTGTGCTGTCCCGGCACATGCTGTCTGCCTGCCTTAGTCAGAATGTATAAAATTGTCTAAGTGCCTGCCGGTCATTTGATGGACTTTGCTCATTTAAAGGTTTGTCCTGTTGCAGCCCAAACAAGAGTAAAGTCTTGGCAGCACCTTAAAGATGGGGTATTTGATGTTGATCCTTAGAGACGCACAGGCCAGGCTATGGGGTGTGTCTGCACTGAAGAATTCACTGAGAGGCTAAAGATATGCAGGTTGTGCCACAAAAGTGATTAGAAAGGTGAGGGTTCACCAAGAGGGAAAGGTGGGGGAGTGTTCAGATTTTCTTTTTATTTACTTGTTACAGTACACTGCTTGGTGCAGTATCCATAGTCAAGGGAAGCACCTCCCAAGGCCCAGGGAGGGAGTGGTTTTGTGAAGTCTATTGTAAGTTCAAACAAAGTGTGCTAAAAAATGAGCAGCTAAGGCACGTCAGACAGATTAAGATTCATGAGAAAAAAAATAAAGTGTTCCATGGAAACATTTGAGGAAAGGCAAAATTTTTGTAAGCCCAGGGCAAGTTGCAGGTTTTTTATTCTTTCCCAGACTGAACATGGTAAGACTCAACAATTATGTGGGCCTAGACCTTAGACTATGCACCAAAGATCCAAGAGATAATTTGGCCCTGGGGGCTTCTTCATATTTATGGTGGTTGTCTGTTTCTGAGTATACATAAACAGCCCAAAATAGGACAGGTAGGAAATAAAGCCCAGTAGTTAACCCACACTCCATTTCTTTCCTTTAAGTTGCATGATTCTAAAAACGTGATCAGCAAGAGGCAGAGCCAGGATGTCTTTGGCTGTGTTGACCACAGTAATGTTTATACTCCCACTCTGCTTCCTCATGCAGTGCTGGCTGGCCGATGGTTTGAGTAAGTGTGGTGGGAGGAAAACAAATGTAGCCTCTTGCTTTGTGTGGAGAAAAAAGGAGAAGAGAACACTGGGGATTGGATGTCTTTTTTTTTTAACTTTATTTTTATAGTTGACACTATTACAGATGTTCTCATTCCCCACCCCCCTACCCATCTACCCCCACCCCCCAGCATTGCTCACCTCCACCCAGCTGCCACCCCCTTTCTGTCTGGTTATACCCACATTTGTATTTATGTGATATATATATATATATATATATATATTTTGTTTGATCTCTCCATCTTTCATCCAGTCCTCCAACCCCTCTCCCCACTGACAACTGTCAGTCTGTTCCAGGTATCCATGCCTCTGTTTCAATTGTGTTCATCAGTTTATTTTCTTCATTAGATTCCACATACAAGTGAGATTACCTGGTATTTGTCTTTCTCTGACTGGTTTATTTCACCTAGTGTAGTAATCTCCAAGTCCATCCATGCTGTCACAAAACGTAAGACTTCTTTTTTATGGCTGTGTAGTATTCCATTGTATAAATGTACCACAGTTTTTTTTATTCACTCATCTACTGGTGCACACTTGGTTATTATAAATAATGGTGCAATGAATCTAGGTGTGCATGTATTCTTTCAAATTAATGTTTTCAATTTCTTAGGAGATTGGGAATTGGATTTCTAAGACTTGGGTTACCATCTTGGCTTTACCATCTTGGGATAAGATGGCACAAATTATTTCATCTGTAAAGTGAGGGTAATTATACCCACCTCACAGGGTCGTTGTGAGTTTCCAAGGAATTAATGGATTATACAAGTGCTTTGTGAAGTGCTTCCTGACAGCTAAACATTGTAAGTTGTTTGTAATACATCTTCAGTTTAATAATATATCTGCTGGTGAAGTGTGTACTTGTCAGGAGGTTTCTGAAGGGAAATGCATCAACAAATGTAGTTGGAAACTTTTTTGTTATCTTGTTGGAAAATGCCCCTCCCCACATTGGCATGTCTCAGCAGTTCATTTTGTATTCCTGGGTGTGGATTCATTTTGGCGTTTGGAATTTGGTATTAAAAGTCAGGAAAAATGAGCCCTGGTCATGATACTTGGTTGGAGTGTCGTCCTGTGCACCAAAAAGTTTCAGGTTCAATTCCCGGTCAGGGCACCTACCTAGGTTGTAGGGGTGATCTCCAGTCATGGCCTCATTCAGGAGGTGACAGATAGATGCTTCTTTCTCACATTGACATTTCTCTCTCTACACTCCTCTGCTTTCTCTCAAATCAATAAAAAAAAAAAAACATATATTCTTGGGTGAGGATTTTTTTAAAAATCAGGAAAATCATTGACATCTTTTTTAATTTATGAAGCTGCCCATCAAATCAGATGGTTAGTATTTCTAGGAACTAATGGCACGTGGTGCATCCTGCTGCGAACCCCCGCCTCAGTTTCTGTGACAGTTGTTAGTCCAGGTGCGTCTTGATTCTTACATGTATCCTACTTGTGTCTGATTTAGTACACAGCTCTGGGTGAGGTTTTAGTCACAACTGAGTGTGATGCTTACTTTATTAAATGTAGGTCCTGCTTGAATATTTAGATTGATTTAGATCTACACTGAGAAGTAATTGGTTATTAATAATATTCAACATGTCTCCCTTAGGGAAATGGTTGATTCCCCCCCCCCCCGCCGTAAATGTGATCTATTTATAGTTGTTGGAAGATGAAGATTATAACTTGAAGTAATGAAAATAAAAACACTGAATAATATTGCCTATTTTTCTGTTTGTCCTTTGTTTTTATGTTGGGAAATTTGGTTCCTGATGTGGTTTGAACATTTTCTAAGCACACAGGCTGGATAGTACTCAGAGCCAGTGGTGTGGCTCCTGCTTACATCCCAGTGGAACATGATACACCTCCTAAGTGTTATATATAGTTCAATGGATACATACCATGCATTCAGTAAATACTTGTGTCCATACTGTATTCAAGTCTTTGTTCTCAAGGCTGTCAAGGGTGTGTTAGAGTGAGTCACAAATGGATCCTGCCCTCAAGGAGTTCCCAGACAAGATATAGATAAAGATTGGTGTCACAGAAGGTAGTAAATACAGATCTGAGCCATAAGAGTGGGACAGGTGGATACCATGGTGTGTACATCAGAAGAGGTAATTTCCCAATGGGAGGACAAGGGAAAACAGAGGATGAAGGAGCATTGTGATTGGGCAGAATTAATACCTTCACCACTTGTTTAGCTGTCCCCATGTGCCAGATCTTAACATCTTACACCAGCCTTTAAGATGCAAGGGTTATTATCCTCATTTTACAGATGAGAAAACTGAAGTTTAGAGGTCTTAAGTAACTTTTTCAACTACTAAGGGCAAGAGTCTGAATTAGAATCCAGACCTGACTCTACAGGTCCTGCTAATGTTACTGCACTGCACTGTATTCGGGAGTGGGCATTTATTGTAGTACTAGCGACACAGACAGTGTAAAGGGACAGCAGATAATTCAGCTCATCTGGAATATGAGATGCAGGAAGGGAGGTTTGGGGGATGAGGGTGGAATGGAAGGTTGAGGTCTTAACCCTGCTACTTAGTAGCATGTTCCTTAACCAGGAACTACTAAATACTTCAGACTTTTTAAAAATTAAATTTATTGGGGTGACATTGGTTAGTAAGACTATACAGGTTTCAGGTGTACATTTCTTCTTAAAGACTATTTTTTTTAGAGAGAAGGGAAAGGAGGGAGAAAGAGAGGGAGAGAAACATCCATGTGTGAGAGAAACATTAACTGGCTGCCTCTCTCATGCAGCCCCAGTGAGCCCACAACCCAGGCGTGTGCCCTGACTGGGAATTGAACTGGTGATCTTCCACTTTGTGGAACTTTGCCCAATCCACTAAGCCACATCACTCAGGGCTCGAGTATATATTTCTGTGATACATGATCTGTATATTGTATTGGGTTCACCACCCAAAGTCAGATCTTCCTTTGTTACCATATATTTGAGCCCCTTTCCGCTTCACTACCTCCCACCCTTCTTTCCTCTGGTATGAGTTTTTGTCTTTCTTGTTTGTTCATTTGATGTTTTCAGTTTTATATCTCACATATGAGTGAATCATATGGTTCTTAACTTATTCTTTGTGACTTATTTTGCTTAGCATGATATTCTTGAGGTCCATCTAGAATTTCATCTTATGGCTGAGTACTATTCCATTGTATATTACCAAATCTTTTTAATCTAATCCTCTATTGAAGGGCACTTCAGTTACTTAACATGTCTTGGGCACTGTGGATAATGTTGCAATTCACTTTTCTTTGTAGTCAGGGAGTACTGAAAACATTTTGGTGAGAGACAGCCATGGCTTGAACTGTGTTGTATGAAGATTCATCTGAGTGATGAGTAGGGTTAGCAATTTCACACAAATACTTGCGACTTTTTAGCAGTTGATTGGCAGCTTTAAATTTTCTTTGATATAGCTCAGGGGTCTGCAGATGTCTTCTGTAAAAGGCCATATTTTAGGCTTTGATTGCCATGCAGTCACCGTGACAGTTGATTAATTGCCATTGTTATGAGAAAGCAGCTATAGATAACACACATATGAGATGAGAGTGGCTATATTCCAGCAAAACTTCTTTGGCATTGAAATGTGAATTTCACTTAACTTTTACATGTCATGGAATATTATTCCTCTTTTGAATTTTTCTACTGGTTAAAAATATAAAAACCATTGTCAGCTCAGCTAGAGAACATACAAAAATAGGTGGTGTGCTGGGTTTGTCTCACTGGTAGTTTGCATACCTTTGGTATAACGGGTTAACCTAAAAAACCTAAATGGATTTTTATTGGTAAGGCAGTGAATATACCTATTGGGGGAATATTTCACATTTCCCATCAACTAGTTTTACTTTGCTGTGCTGTTAATTGTGTCTGCTCTGGATTCAGGGATCACAGACTCAAATGCTGTGAGAGGCCAAGGAGGAAACAGAAAACTATGAAGCTGTTGGAAGTGGGTTAATAGGATTGGAGTGATTTAGATGAAATACGGTGGCCTCACCCCATTCAAAAGGTCTTTACTGTCTACCCACCCTGGCTGGTGTGGCTCAGTGGATTGAGCATGGGCCTGTTGGCCTGTGAACCAAAGGGTCACTGGTTCGATTCCCAGTCAGGGCACATGCCTGGGTTTTGGACCAGGTTCCCAGTAGGGGGGTGCACAAGAGGCAACCGCACATTGATGTTTCTCTTCCTCTCTCTTTCCCTTCCCCTCTCTCTAAAAGAATAATAAATAAAATCTTTTTAAAAATGTGCTAGCTAAGTAAAATATATTCACAGCCTAAATTCAATTAGGTTGCAACTCCTGAGCTAGATGATTTAGCTCTATTAGTGTCTGAGTCTTGGACTCTGATGGGCTAGGAATATGGAAGGTGACAGTCTGCAGATACAGATTTCTCTGGGAAAGTATCACTGGACACTGCAAGTGGCAGAGGCAGAAGGATGGTATAATGGGAAAATACCCTAGAAATGACATCTAGATACCAGGGTATGGTGTTAGTTCTGCTCCTGATGGAATCTGTGACAACGGTAAGGTCTTTCACTGGGGCCACAGGTCTGCAGCTTTGGAAAAGTGGGGATAGTTAGGGGATCTATAAGCTCACTTTCAATAGCTCTAACATTCCATGCCTTTTAAAATTTCATTTCCTATTGTATTTGAAACATTTGGGAAATGAATAACCCAATTATAGCTTCTAACTTTATGCTGACATAAATATTGATATTTAGTGTTCATGATAGTATTTAATTAAAAAGAAGAAATTTCAGAATTAAGTAGATATCAACAAACCAAGGATTATATACTTTATGTGTATGTATGCTTTTATACATAAGAGAGACATCAGAAAAAGAATTGTATCACTAAGCCCACACATATACATGCACAACCATGCATACTTAGTCTGTCTTGTACAAATGAACACATATGTCTTAAAAGAATATAAATATGTATTATGTACTAAACATGTACATAATTTAATAAAGTTGAAATAATATAATTGATGTAACATTTACAATCTAGTCTTACATTTTTACAAAAATGTCACTTTCTTACATGTTATACTTTTAAAGACAAGAGGTTTAGATGTTTATATTAAGGTAATCTTTTGGGTTGCCTGTTCAGCTCTTGCTTTCATACCTGGGGCACCTATCTGGCAGCGGATTGCTTTCCTAGAAGGATGTGTTGATTCCATGAGGCAGATTTGATACTGCATATACTTAGTGGAACCATCTTTAGCTTGGCACATAGAGAACCTGGATATCAGTTCCAACCACTTCAACTAGCTAACCATATAACATTGAAAAAGCCTTTAGCTTCGTTAGCCTGCTGTCCTATTTGTAAAATTAGAGGTTTGGTCAATGAACTTCAGGGTTCCTCCTGGCATTATCTGGGCTGCCAACTATCTTGCTGAAATAGAGCAACCTAAATGGATTCTATCATAAACTTTAGAGCCAATTTCTCTTTAACCTGGGAGTGTAGGCAAAGGGAAAATCTAACTGATAGGTCCTGTGCCAGTAGATGACTTGAATTGTGCTAGCCTATTTGATTATCCTCTTGATGAATCTTGACCATTGTTAACCTGATGCCCTTCAGTTCTCTCCTGATTAGCTCTACAGTGAGGGATACCAAAACCTTTAATCCCTTTGGGGTGGTTGTAGTGCCATGGTATACGGAGAGGAGTTGGTTATGTAATACACATTATCAGTCAGCAGACATTCTATCATTATCCCAGTGCTATTTACCCAGGGCTTTGGGGTACATGGAGTTATTTTAGATACTCTCCAGAGTAACTCAGATCAGTGTGATGAGTATGTCTTGTGGTGCTGCTGTTAGTAGATATGAAGCAGTGTCAAACAGAAGTGGGTGGAAATGATATTGACATGATATTGACATATTGGCATGAGTGGAAACTAGCGTGGAAAAGCGAAACAAGCCAGCCTTTAAAGTGACGGGGGATGGTGTTGAGAGTGGGGTAGGGAATATTATGGCTTGACCTGCTCGTTAAGAAAAGATTTTCAGTCAGGGTTAAGAGTGATGAAGGAAAATTACTTTTCAGCTAAAATTTTTATAGCCTCCTTTTTACAGCATAGCCAGCCCTTTTGTTTAATATGACATCTGTTTCTGTAATCAGTTACTACAGAAATTTCCTAAAAGCCCATGAGGATGGAAAGATGCATGTTTTTCCAGGGGAGTACTCTGGAAATCTTGAGCTGATTTTCTTTTTTTTTTTTTTTTAAGATTTTATTTATTTATTTTTAGGGGGGGAGAGAGAGAGAGAGAGAGAGAGAGAGGGAGAGAGAGGGAGAGAGAGAGAGAGAGAGAGAGAGAGAGAGAGAGAGGGAGCGAGAGGGAGAGAGAGGGAGAGAGAGAGAGAGAGAGAGAAGCGACGAGCGATCGACTCATCGCTATGATGTCGATTGTCGAGAACCATTACTTGTTGGTTTCTTGGGGCCATGGCCTGCAACCCAGGCATGTGCCCTGACTGGGAATCAAACCTGTGACACTTTGGTTCGCAGCCTGTGCTCAGTCCACTGAGCTATGCCAGCCAGGGCTTTGATTTTCTTTTCTAGTGGAATGGATGGCCTCATGATGCTTTATCTGGCTTGCATCAAGTGCTAAAGGCTTGCATCCTGTACAGGCAATTCAATAAGGATTTACTAAGCACCTACTTATGTGTCAGGCACTATCCTGGAAATTGGGGATATAATGGTGAATAAGAATGCTATGGACTTGCCTTCTTGTAGCAGACGTTAAACATCTGATTACCCACTCCAGTAATTTAATTACACTTGTGAGAAGAGTTATGAAGAAGGTAAGTGTATGAAATATATTTTGTCACATGTTACAAAGTGGGGAGGAAGAGTTCCTAAGTCAAAGCCCACTGTTTTAATGACTTGGTTGGTAAAGGCCCTGGCAATGAGCAAGACTTTAAGTGAATGAAGAACTTCTCAGAACTAGACAGGGTGTGGTATCTATCACGGGATCTTTAGGGAAAACCTAATGTACACAGTGCTTACTTCTTTTATAAGTCTAGTAAAATGGTTTTTTGGATTGGTAACACTTGAACAGGATACCAAATTTAAAAGGCACAAAAGGGAAAATCTTTCCACTCCTCCCTTGTCCAGTTCCCCACTTCTCTGCCTTAGAGGCAACAACGGACAACTGTTTGTTTATCCTTAAAAAGACTTTATCCCAATACTTCTGTCCACCTCTGCTTTCTCAGGATTGTGCTCCATGGTAGGCAAATTCCCCACCACACTGTGGCCAGATTCCTTTCAGATTGTACTTGGAGGGAATGGCTAGCTAAAGATCTCAGAAAACCATCTCCTCCAGAAAGGCAAAAACAAACAAACAAACAAACAAACAGACAGACAAACAAACTGGAAAAAAATTCTCACAATCAACTTTTTCAGAACTCTGGAAATCAGCCAAAATGCTTACGACAGTCTGAAGAGTACTTACTGATGAAAGCATGTTGAACCTCTGAAGTAGTTTGCATAGTGGCATTTTATCTTACCCTGCCTCCCATTTCCTTCTCCAGACCTTTGGGGCAGCTTGGAAAACCAACAGCTTCATAACTACAATAGCTGTGGAAACCAGCAGTCTTTCAGCAACTGAGGGGAAAGACTCAGTTTGTACCTCCTGAAAAACTCACATACCCACAGTCTTGTCACTACTTAATTTTCACAGCTACCTAGAAAAGCCCTGTTCATAGGGGTTCTCACTGCATCACCTGGCTTGGAGCTAGCTCAGTGAGAAAAGTTCTGTCATCTGGGTGTTTAACATTATGGTTTCCTGCAGCTATAATATGAGTCAGGAGGAGCAAGAACCTGGCCAAAAACATAAAAGGAAGAAATGGGGAGTGAGGTATCCATAGGGGGCTTTGAAAAGCTCTGACATATTCCTGGGGATCTAGAAGACAGTGTGCATGCTCAGGGCTGTGCATATGCCTAGAAAGACCCAAAAGGGCCCCAGTTTCTCTCCCTTGGTTGAACGTGAGGTAGAGTTGTAAACTGCCTGAATGAGTGTTGAAGGAATGTTCCAACATGCACACTGTGCCCCTCAGCAAAAGGAGGGAGGCTTAATGGTTCAAGACACTTAAGGAGGCCTCTGAATACTCGCTAGTTGGCCACTAAGCTAACCAAGTGGATACTTCGGTGGCCACACAGTATAGCACAGGTGGCAAATACAAGGCCCACAGGCCAAATCCGGGCCTCTACCTTGTTTTATCTGGTCCGTCACCCTGTTTCTACCCAGTGGCAGTGCCGAGCTCTCGCTTAACTATTTAGGAGTGGTTACATTCATACAGTCCTAAAATTACACTCAGGCCTTTGAAGGCAACTGCAAGGCTGATGTGGCCCCTGGTGAAAATGAGTTTGACACCCATGCTATAGGGAATATAGACATTGCAGAGTTAGTCCAAAAAGATACTAAACAAACAAACAAACAAATAATGCCAATGCCAATGACAAAGACAACAATAGCAATAAAACCTGGGAGGTCAGAATCTGATTTCTAGAAGTACCATGTTATATTGTCTAAAATGTCCAATTTTCAACAAAAAAATGTTCAGACCTGCAAAGGAAAGAAATGTGTGGTCTTTACACAGGAAAAATGCAGTCAGTGTAAACTGTCCTGATAGGGCTTAAATGTTGGAATTTAGACAAAGATTTAAATCAGGTAATGTAAATATATTCAAAGTCCTAAAAGAAGCCCTGTCTGAGGATTTAAAGTAAAGCAAGAGAACAGTGTCTCACCAAAGACATAAGGACATAAAAATGATGAAAAAGCATGAGCTAGAAATG
This sequence comes from Phyllostomus discolor, assembly GCF_004126475.2. Taxonomy (NCBI): domain Eukaryota; kingdom Metazoa; phylum Chordata; class Mammalia; order Chiroptera; family Phyllostomidae; genus Phyllostomus; species Phyllostomus discolor. Next base: position 97,272,628 of record NC_050198.1, read on the forward strand.
CTGTAGTTGAAAGGAAAATACTTGATATGAAAAAGTCATTAGAGAGTCTCTACAATAGATTTGAGCTGGAAGAAAAAAGAACCACAAGTCTTGAAGAGAAGTCAATTGAGATTATGCAGTCAGAGCAAAAGAAATAAAAAATAAATAAAAATGAACAGGCCCTGGCTGGGTAGCTCAGTTGGTTATAGCATCATACTATGTCAGGGTTGAAAGTTTGATCCCAAGTCAGGGCATATACAAGAAACAACCAATGAATGCACCAAGATGTGGGACAACAAATCAGTGTTTCTCTCTCTTTCTTTCTCTCTCTCTCTCTCATCAGTAAAAATGAACAGAGCCCCAGAAACTGGGACACCATAAAGTGTATTAATGTATGCATAATGGGAGTCTCAAGAGGCGGACATAGAAAGGAGCAGAAAGACTATTTGAAGACATAATGGCCAAAAAAATCCCCAAATTTGATGAGTAGCACTAATCTCCAGATCCAAGAAGTGCAGTGGAATTGGAACCACTTAAGAAGATCCATACTTAGATACATTATAGTCAAACTGACAAAATCCAAAGACAAAGAGAGGATCTTGAAAGAAGCAAGATGAGCCCTGGCTGGTGTGGCTCAGTGGATTGAGTGCTGGCCTGTAAATGAAAGGGTTGCCCATTCGATTCCCTGTCAGGGCACATGTCTGGTTGTGGACCAGGACCCCAATAGGGGGCATACAAGAAGCAACCACACATTGGTGTTTCTCTCCCTCTCTTTTTCCTCCCCCCCTCTAAAAATAAATAAATAAAATCTTTAAAAGACTTTAATTTTTAAAAAGATATTTAAAATCTTTTAAACCTAAATCTTTAAGTTTGAGAACTGAGATTCCACTGTAAAAGGATAGAGAAATATGCCAAGCAAAGAGTAGTAACCAAAGAGAGTTAGGATGGGTATACTAATATCAGACAAAATAGATATTGAGACAAATGTCTATGATATACAAAGAAAAACATTTTATAGTGATAAAACAGTCAGTACATCAGGAAGGTGTAAAATTATAAACGGAGCCCCAAAATACATAGAATTGAAGGGATGAATAGATACCTAACAACACATATTTGGGGATTTTAATATTCTACTTTAAGTAATGGATGGAATAGCTCAATATGTATCAATAAGAAACTAGAAGACTTGAACAACTCTATGAACCAACGAGATCTTTTACAAGAACACTTGATACAACAGTAGAATACACATTCTTTTCAAATGCACATGCAACATTATTCCTCTGCTAGGGCAAAAAACATGCCTGAATATATTTATTCATACCAAGTATGACAGCCATAGTGAAATGAAATTACAAATCAATAACAGAAGGATAGTTCACAACAGAAGGCAATTCACAAATACAGGGTAGGGCAAAAGTAGGTTTACAGTTGTTTGTATGGAAAATAATACAGTTATTAATAAATAATAATGCAAGAATAAACCGTGTACTCACAACTGTAAACCTGCCTTTGCCCCACCCTGTATGTGGAAATTAACTATCATACTCCTAAGTAAACAGTGGGTCAAAGAAGACATGACAAGGGGAATTGGAAAACCCTTTGTAATGAATGAAAATGAAAACAGCATGCCAAAAATTATGGGATGCAGTAAAAGCAGTGCTTAGGGGAACATTTATAGCTTTTTCTTAAAAACCACATTTGAAAATTAAAAAAAAAATGTTCTTAAAAATTTTTATTTTATGTTTTTTAATCCTTGCCCAAGGATACACTTATTGCTTTTAGAGAGGAAGGGCTAGAGAGAGAGAGAAAGAGAGAGAGAGGTGTGAGAGAAATATCCATCTATTGCCTGCCCAACCTGGGACTGAACCCACAATGCAGGCATGTGCCCTGAGCTGGAATTGAACCCACAACTTTTCAGTTCATGGGATGATGCTTCAGCCAACCAAGCCACACTGGCTATGGTTGGGGCACATTTATAGCTTTAAATGCCTGCATTAGAAAAGAAACATCACAATTCAATAACCTAATCTTCTATATTATAGAACTATAAAAAGACTAAATTAATCCCAAAGTAAGTAGAAGGAAAGAAATGATAAAACTTAGAGTGGAATTAAATGAAATAAGGATAGGGAAACCACAGAGAAATTTTATTTTATTTAATCTTTATTGTATTTTTTCCATTACCATTAAGTCTCTTTATACTCCCCTCCCCCTAGTAATTGCCACACTATTGTCCATATACATGAGTTCTTTTTCCTTTTTGCTCCACAGAGAAAATTTATTTATTTTTAAAATTTTATTTATTTATTTTTAGAGAGAGGGGAAGGGAGGGAGAAAAAGAAGGAGAGAAACATCAATGTGTGATTGCCTCTAATTTGACCCCCACTGGGGACCTGGCCTGCAACCCATGCATGTGCCCTGAGTGGGAATCGAACCAGCAGCCCCTTGGCTCACAGCCAGCGCTCAATCCACAGAGCTACACCAGCCAGGGCCACAGAGAAAATTTTTAAAAAATCAAAAGTTTGTTTTTAAAAAGATAACAGTGAGAAACCATTAGCTTGATTGTTAAAGACAAAAGAGAGGAGACATTTATTAGAAACAGGAATGAAGAAAGGATCACTGCTACCAACACTAAAATAAAAGAAGAATAAAAGGGAATGCTATGACTAACTTTATACTGATAAATTTAGATGAATTGTACAAATTTCTAGGAAGACACAAACTATACAAATTTAATTCACACTCAGTGGAAAATCTGTATAGACTTATAAGACTTGTAAAGGCATTGAATTAGTAATCAAAATACTGTCTACAAAGAAAAGCCCAGGCCTAGATGGCTTTGCTGGTGAATTCTTCCAAACTTCTAAAGGAAAACTAGTACAAATACTTAGTCAACTCTTCCAAAAATTAGAAAAGGAGAGAACACTTCTTAACACATTCTTTGAGGCCAATAGTATTCTGATACCAAAACCAAAGACATCATCACAAGAAGACCATAGACTAAATTCCCTGAAGAGTATAGATTCAAAAAATCCACAACAAAATGCTAGCAAACCAAATCCAGCAACATATTAAAAAAATATACACTATAAGTCAGTGGAATTTATTCCAGGAATGCAAAGTTAATTTAACACCTGAAAATCAATGAATGCAATTAATATAATAAAACAGATAATTGGAAAAAGAGAAAACCCATAGTGTTAGCAAAATAGATTCAGATAGTTTTTTAAAAGTCCACTCCCTTATGAAAACACTAAACACATTCGGTATGCTATGTTTGTGCTTGTGTACGGCTGGCGGGGAGGGGCCCGATATGTGTTATACCCACAATATACCTGTACCTGCCTTGGTCTCTTCCTTATAGAGCAACATACCTGGAGAGTTGTTGAGAAAGTTTCACATGCACTCTGTCGGGATTATATCCAGGGAAAAGGAAGTTAAGGGAGAGAATGGACTCTTTCAGGGACCTAGAGTTAGAGTCTGGATTGGGACAAGAATCAGATTTCTTGGTTTTCCATCTCAAGGCTGTTTCTGCACTGTAATCTAGAGCAGGTACCCTGCATTAAAACTGCCTGGGCCCTGGCTGGTGTGGCTTAGTGGATTGAGCACAGGCTGCAAACCAAAGGGTTGCCAGTTTGATTCCCAGTCAGGGCACATGCCTGGGTTTTGGGCCAGGTCCCCAGTATGAGGCACTTGAGAAGCACCCCACACATTGATGTTTCTCTTCCTCTCTTTCTCCTTCTCTCCCCCTCTTTCTAAAGATGAATAAATCAAATCTTTAAAAAAACTGCCTGGATGTTCCTTATTAGGGTCAAGAGTGCTTTTGTTTGAAATGACCCAGTTGGCTGCCAAGAACTGTGCCAGTGGAAAGTTCCCTTATATTCTTTTTCCTGAACTAGCACTGCTGGGATCAGATGGTTTTCCTGTTGAGAAATCTAGCCCCAGGTTAATGAGGGTCGGGTTGTATTTTCTTTCCTTCAGCAGTACCTCTTGGTGGCGTGACACCTGCCCTCTTTGTTTTCTGCCCCAAGAGCCTCCACCAGTTGGTTGGGCATTTCCAGATGCCTCCCTCTTGTCTGCTCATCTATCGACTTCTTATGGCAAATGCAGCTGCTTTCCATGTAGCGGATAGTGTATATTGGGAAGTGTGTGGCATTACTAAAGGGTGACATATTTATTATTTTTATTCTAAGACAGCATGGAATCTCTCACAAGTGGCAAGCAGTCTGCCCGGCACTGTAGCACCATATTAGGGACTTCAAGGCAGCTCTTTGCGAAAGGTTTTCATTAAGGACTTCCCAGATGCAGGAGGGCCACATTTCAGCTTCCAACTCTCTTTGCAGAGCCAGGCTGTCGTGGAAAAGCCTCTCCCTGTGATTGGAAAAATATGTATTATGTATGTGGCGGCTGACAGCTGGAGACCAATCCTGAATTCATCCATCCTGAATTTACTAGGTGGGGAGAGGAGGGGGAGTAACAAGCCACTGAGGTATTTTATAGCTGTTCCTTACAACTTGCATTTCGAATGGCAAAACTAAAACTGAAAATAGGGTTGTAAAGAGAATGTCCTTGCCACCTTTGTCACCATGCTGAATTTCTCTCACTCTCAGCATGAGAAATATTGATACCTCTCCATATTTGGTTTATGTGGACAGGTCTGTCTTTTAGAATCCGTGCCTAGTATTCCAGGGTTTACGGGACTGCTTATTCTGCTTGTGGTACCCAGTGGGAAAGCGAGAGGTACCAATGTGCTGTTTGGGTAACAGCCCAGCCAGGCATTGTATGGCCACACCAGCAGAATGGAAGGGGAGGGAAAGCTGAGGATTCTTGGCATTTGGTTTGCTTTTTCCTTTGTGAAAAGCAGATGCTGTTTAACCATTTTCTTTTCTTTTTGACTAATGGGCAGCATCTTGCAGCTAATGGACTCAGAGAATTCTAAGGGAATCCTTCAGAGAACATTTCATTTCACTCTTTCATATTTCAGAGAAACAGCAAACCTAACAGGGCATTGTCCTTGTCCAAAGTGGCGGAGCTGGTTAATTACAGTCTGTACTGGAACCAAACACTCAGTCCCACTCCAGGGCTCTGAAGTGTCGCCGTGCCTCATGAAAACTCTCTACCCTTCACCAACATCTTTTTGCTGACCCTGTGATTTTTTTTCTCAGAATCACTTTCCGCTTGTGAAAGAAAAGAATTGTTTTCTCTTTACTGCTGCTTGCCAAGAATGTACCTCCAATGTTGGCCTGAATGAGCCGAGCATTTCACAGACCTGCGGGAATGGAGTGGGGGAAAGTGCAGGGAGTCTGAATGTACCGCTTTACTTTTTCTGGTTGGCGCTTGCCCAGTAGGAGCTTCATGAAATAGAATATTAAGACAGAGCCCTGCTATAATAGCTCCCTCCCCAGATATGTGCAATTTAGAGAATGCAGTTATGAATGAGGAAGAAGCAAATCTAATAGAAATTGGGTTGGGTGTAGGTACGGCAATGTTTGTGCAGTGCAACACCCAGGATGGTGTCTGTGAAAGTGGTCTTGCTCAGACTGATTACCTGGATGTGGATGTAAACATACATATGAGTATGATGTCACATTTGCAAAATACTTTCTGGTATGCAAGGCACTTTCACATATATAATTAATCTGGGAAGGAAAGTGTCATTATTTCCATTTTTATAGTTGAGGAAACTAAGGCTTAGGGAGCCAAAGTACTTTCGAGCTGCCGATCAGTAGTGGAGCTAAGACTTAGATTTTGGCGAGTATTCTTTCCACTGTTGCACATTGCTTTTATTCCCTGTAATGAGGAAAGAGAACACAAGTGCTGTTCAGAGGAACAGGTGGTTCAGAAAGTAGAGGTATGACGAAGAGACATGGGGAATTCTGTGCAGAAGTGGGAGCAGCTGCCAGCACATGTGTACACAGGAAGTGGTCATGCACGTGTGTCCAACTTCTTGGCATCTCTGGGCCATACTACAAGAGTTGTCTTCGGCCTCACATTAAATACACAAACACTAATGAAAACTGATGAGCAAGGAAAAGGTTTTAAGTACATTTACAGTTTTGTGTTGGGCTGCATTCATAGCCATCCTGGGCCATATGCGGCCTGCGGGCCATGGGATAGACACCCCTGGAAGCTGACATTGAGCAGTAGAGGTGTGGGAAGCTGACAGGGCTGATAGACTGGAGCTTGTGTCATCAGCCAGACTGCGTGCTGTTCTGTGAGGACTGCTGCGGAGAAGACAGTCCACACGGAGGTAGAGGTCTTTAAAGGAGAATTAATCTGAAGCCAGAGGAGTGGTTAAAAAAGTTGGGGATGCCTCATATTGGTGATAGGGGAGGGGGTGACCCTGGGCCTTTTTCATTACATCTTTTTAAAAAGATTTTATTTATTTATTTTTAGAGAGGGAAGGGAGGGAGATAGAGAGTGAGAGAGAAACATCAATGTGCAGTTGCTGGGGGCCATGGCCTGCAACCCAGGCATGTACCCTGACTGGGAATTGAACCTGCGACACTTTGGTTCTCAGCCCACACTCAATCCACTGAGCTATGCCAGCCAGGGCTCATTACATCTTTAGGATGGAAAATAAACAGAAATACTGTAAAGTTGTTAGTAAGGCGGAAAAAAGGGGCCACTTGTTTTCTATTCTAGAAGTTCCCTAGGTGGTGCAGACATTATTTAGCCCAAGTTATCTGTGAATAGTGAGTTTTGGGGCTAATACACATCTTTTTTGAAACCAGTTTCACCCTCAGATGGAGTCCTGTGTTTATATTGATACCATATGCAATAATAATGCTTCATAAAAATAGTGAAGTATAATATCTTTCTTAGTGTTTTCCAGTTCACCAAACAGGTTGATCTATGATCTCTGTTTGATCTTTACAACAACCTTAGGAGCTAATCAGGAAGGAGATTGTTAGTGTTCCTCCTGTACAAGGGGAAGTTGCCATGGGCAGGTAATGGTCCCTCAGTGTTACAGATGAGAACATAGAAATTCAGAGAAGTGAAGTGATTTGCTCTGAGTTCCTCAGCTGGTGTGGGGAAAATTAGGGTGCAAACCCAGATCTTCTGGCTCCTAATGCCTCTAAATTTGCTACCGTATTCTGATTGATGTATTCTCTGTAGCAGGGGCTCAGTGATTATGCCCTGAAGGGTGGCTTTAGGAAGTCTGCGTCTCTGGGCTTTTCTGTATGGTCCCTGGCCATGTTAGTTACCTGATTATTCCTGATGCCTGGCCAGCTGTGGCCTGGCTTTGTACTCAGCTCTCTCCTGCTCCTTGGACCATCCCTCCCCACACCATCTCCCTGTGTAGCTCACTCTCTGCAAAACCCTATCATTCATTTCCCTCAGTGCTGCCTGTTGACTGCTGCCATCTCCTTTTCCCTCCAGGACCCTAGGAAGCTCTCTCAGGGATCTGACCTCACTGTGGTTTGTTTTTGTGCCTAGCCCCCTGTTCTTTCTCCCATGAGTCACTCATCACCCTCCAAATGGTGATCGAAAGTCTTTTGGACCCTCTCATGCCCCATGTTACATAGCCCCCATTCAAAAGAGCTCATAAGTACATCTGTGCCACGGTGATATTCCAGACCCATCCTTCGGCCTCTCTCTTAACTCTCCTGCCTTTAATTGGCCTCTGTTCCCCTGGCAATATGGGGATAATTTGTTATGTTTCCTGCACAGAGCCGATTACGTAGGTTTGCCTTGCAGCAGGCCGTGTTGCCCTGGCCCACGTCTGGCATTATTGCCACAGCTATTGCTGTTCTTTTGTCCGGTTGAACAGGTCCAGCAGGATCTGGCCCACTGATGCATTGAGCTGGCCATTGGGCAGAGGAGGCACTTGCTTGGCAAGTCTTCTCTCCTTTTTTTTTTTGAGAATTTTTTGTGGTAGCAGTCTCACCCTCATGGAGTTAGTAGCCCCTTGTAGGACTGGCTTTTCCAAAGTGTGGCCCTATAAGAGCTCTGGGTGTTCTGAAGGCTACTGGCCAATTATGGCTTTGGTGTTTCTTATAGGATACTCTCTGAGTTTCTGCATCAGACAGCAGTTAATAGCATCATGTTTCATAAAAAGCATGTGTCATCCACTAGCACTTCAGAGAAGGTAGCTCTCCATTGGACCGGCTAAGAGATTTATTTTCTAATGGTGATAAGTACAAGTAAGTAGAATAGGTACTCACAGGCATTGTTTACTTTGAGGTGTTTTTGTAGCTCCTAACTTGGACAATAACTGATTGAGGGAAACTTTTTTAGGCTTGGACCTTTGTTCTTCATTCCTCAGCAGTCCTGGGCAGGAGAGAGAGGGGAGAAGGTATAGAAACATGGTGTCTCTATTTCCAGTAAAGCAAGGGTCCCCATCCTATGGCCCGTGGAGAAAATCCTGCCCACCACCTGATTTGTAACTAATATCTGTTGTTGTAAATAACATTTTATCAGCCTATAGCCATGCCCACCTGTTTACATATTGTCTATGGCTGCTCTTTGTGCTAAAATGGCAGAGTTGAGTAATTATGACAGAACAGCCCGCAGAGACTACAGTAGGCTGTGCAGCGTTAATTGGCTGTTGTTGGGTAGGGCACGACATTGTGTTCTGTGCATGTTCCGTGGACCTTCTCATTTTCATCCTGTTTTAGCTGGGTTTTCATAGAGAGATATGCAAGGAAGTGGTTTGGGAAATAGCCTACTTCCTCATACCTAATGAAGACTTCGAATCCATATGGTGCTGCTCAGAGTCTTCCTGTTTGAGTGGGCAAAGTCTTCACTATCAGTGATGTAACCCCAGTGTGCCCAGTCCAGGGCCTGACATAAACCTGGCTCTGGTCTCAGGAATCTGTTGTCCAGGGGTTCTACTTTCCCCAATGACCAGTCAGAAACACGTTATTTCTGTAGTGCAAATATTTCACTCTTCTTGGTTGTCTTACGGCATGTGGTCACCCACCCGCTTCCTCCTTCCCATTATAGACAGTCATTGAGATAGTTTACAGAGCCCCTGCGTACTTTGTATGCATTTCTTGGTTTTGAATTTTGAATTGGTGTATTAAGCCCTAAGGTGTATGGTGTACAATTAAGTAATACATGAGTAACCTATGGCTCTGCTGGAAGGGAAACCCATGCATTCTGACCTGTTATTTGTACTAAGATAACAGGAGCCTTTCCCTTTCCTTGACAGAGTTGGGAAATGAAAGGGGCCAGGCAGCAGTTCCCTTTATAGTTAACAGTGATGTAATATCCCAGGCACGGAAGGCGATGGGGCAGGAACCACAAAAGTCACAACACGGCATGTTGCCCAGCCGGGCTTTCTCCAGTTTGTCAGATAATATTTCACCGAGGTCTAAAGAAATGAGATGTTATGAATAAGAGTATTTCTCAACTTCCCTGGTTCTTATTTATTCCTTCAGATTGATTGGTGTGATGCTGGTATTTTGATAGGATTATTTTGGTATGATTTCACAGGAATTTTAAAAGTGTGGCAGTTGCTAGGTGCTATTTCATGTTACTTGTGGTATCTTTACTAAAATGGAACAATCTGGCCTCTAAACCTCAGTTTTAGAGAATGACCACAGGTTCCCCTGCATAAGTAGGGCAAAGAAAAATCAGAATTTATAGTGTTAGAAGGAGTCTGGGAGCTCATGGAGTCAACTCCTTGGTTTTCCAGCCACTTAAATCAGTCAAGATACATAAGAGTAAGAAAAGGAATGAAATTAGATTGTTGCCCTGGGGAATGTTTTCCATCATTAACCTCTGTCCTTTTGGGAGCACTTGAAACTAGTTTGTTAGGGAAATATAACTTTTGGACCCCAGAGCTTTAACTAAGAAGTCTTCTATTTTTTTTTTTAAATCTTGCCTAAAGGGCACTAAGGACTAAAGTAGTTACAAATATAGCATTGGCTGGAGTTCTGTTACTGAGCTTAGGTTTCAGCATATTCTCTGTCTAGGAATTGAAGTTCATTACCAACCAATGACATGGTGAGGCTTAGTATAGTGGCATGATATTGCGAGAGTGAGCATTGACATTGGAAGCACACAGTCCTGGGTTCGAATTCCATATCTGCCACTGACTAGTTGGGTGGCATTTTGCAAGCAACCAGCCTCTTAAAGTCTCAGTTTCCTCAGCTATAAATGGAGGCAGTGATACTAACCTTGGTCATTTAGTGTATTAATGAAATACCATATTTACAAATTACACCCTCTTATTAAATGTTAGTCACTGCTGTCTATTTTGAAAAAGCATTTATGGCAATGTTTGTGCCATAAATAAACTTAAACCCTGGCTGGTGTGGCTTAGTTGGCTGAGCATTGTCCTGCAAAGCAAAAGGTCACTGGTTTGATTCCTGGTCACAGCACATGTCTGCGTTGCAGGTTCGGTTCCCAGTTGGGGCAGATGCAACTGATTGATGTTTCTCCCCCTCTCTTTCTCCCTCCCTTCCCCTATCTCTACAATCAGTAAAAGAAAAAAAAAATTAAAAAAAACCCAAACCAAAAAAACCAAACAAACAACAAAACTTAAAAATGTAGTCATTGGCAACTTGATCAGAGTTTGGATTTGGATCATTCCACGAGAATTCAAGAATACATTTTACAAAGAGAAGAGCAAAGTAATGTAACTCATATTGCTTTCTGTCATACAGCCTTGCAGACACTTCATTGAGAGTAAAGTAGGGACCGGTCAGGAAGCCTTCTGGGATAGCATGTAAAAGAAAGTTCATTAACAAAGAAGGTACCAGTGTGCCTGGCCTTGGTGTCCTTGAGGTGACGTTATATGTCCCCTGTGGTTCTGCTGCTAGAACAGGAACACTCTTTGGTCAGAGTGCCTGACAGAGTCCTTGGCCCTCAGTATTCTCCAAGTATTTTCTTTGAATGAATAATGAAATCCTCTTTTACAGCAGATAAATTGAGACAAAGAACAGTTAAATGGCTTAACCAAGGATTAACACAGAGACTGTAGGCTTATCTGTAATGCGAGCTGGTCTCCTGCCTTGGTTTCTTAACAGATCCTTTCCTTTCCAGCCGGTTTTCTACTTGCCTCATGCATATTCTGCAGGATTATGTAGAGAGACTTCCTTCCCCTCTTACCAGCTGGTGATTTGCTTCTACCTAAATTAGGAGAGGAGGCTAAAATGCAATGAGAGTGCCAGATGGCAGTTCGAAGTACAGTGTTTTATCTGTGATTTCTTAGTTGTCGAAATTGTAACAAACGTGGGCCATGACTGTCCATACCTTTTTTGTATGTTTCATCAGAGCTGAAGTTGAACAAAGGGGCCAGGGTGGGGTTGTGGGGAAGGATGGGCGGTCATGGCATGGATTTTAAGATTTTATTTATTTTTAGAGAGAGGGAGAAAGAGGGGGAGACAAACATTGATATACATGAGATACATCGATCGGTTACCTGTCACACGCTCCCAACTGGGGACCTGGCCTGCAACTCAGGCATATGCCCTGACTGGGAATCCTACTGGTAACCTTTCAAATCACAGGCTGGCCATCAGTCCACTGAGTCACACCAGACAGGGCCATGGCTTGGAATTTATAGGCAGATAGTATTGGCTCAGAGGAAAACACAGTAGCAGTAATGTGTGGTAATGTGTGGGTGTAGAGAGTATGTCTTCTTCTATAGCCCTCATCCTTGAGTCTGCCTACATTCCCCAGGGACTTGGCATTAATTAACTTCAAAGTGGTTATTCTGATAGATGGAGCCACAGGGCAGGCATACAACACGTTAGTGGAGCTGTATGTAGAAATTCTGTCCGAATATACAGATATCCACTGTCTGTAGGAAGCTGGCTTCTTTTTGAATTTCACACTATGCCCCAGTTGTTTCAGAAGTCATTTAGAAACCTCAGAAGAAATACATAAACAGGGTCTATTACATACAGTGCCTAAACAGGTTGGAGCAGGATCATTTCACAGAGATGGCAGGCTGTTTGGCTTGTCTTTCCTCTGCCTGTGCTTCCTGTCAGGCTTTCAGTCACTGCAGCGGCTCATTCTGATTGTAGGGCACCTTGGCCACGGTGCAGATGGGACCCAGGAATTCTGGTTCTTGACCTGACATCTGGGCTACCTTCAGATGCCTCTGGCACTTGCATAAAAAAAGGAAATGCTTTAAAACATTAATACTGGAATAATAAAGTAAATGCTTCCACATGAAAAGCCAGCCTCAGTTCCTCAGTTGCTTTTCTTCCCCTTTTAAGTCCCAAGCACGCAGCTGAGATGGGCCTAGTATCTTTCTTTCTACTGTTTTAGACAAGTTCTTCTCCCACTTTATAAAATTGCTGTCTCCTTCGCAACCCTCCTTATGATGTCAGAAAAGAAGTATGTTTAATAGAGTCTGAGATATAATTTTAAAATTATTTTTAACTGTGGTCAAATATATACATAACATTTGTCCTGGCTGTCGTAGCTCAGTGGATTGAACGCGGGCTGGGAACCAAAGTGTCCCAGGTTCGATTCCCAGTCAGGGCACATGCCTGGGTTGCAGGCCATGGCCCCCAGCAACCACACATTGATGTTTCTCTTTCTCTCTCTATCTCCCTCCCTTCCCTCTCTAAAAATAAATAAATAAAATCTTTAAAAAATATATACATAACATACCATTTACCATTGTAACCACTTTTAAGTGTAGAGCTCAGTTTTATTGAATGTATTCATATTGTTGTGCAACCATCCATCCGTCTCCAGAACTGTTTTCATCTAGCAAAACCGAACCTGTGCACCTATTAAACTTTAACTCCCCGTTTCCTTCTCCCCTCAGCCCTGGGCAAGGACTGTTCTACTTTCTGTCTCTATGAATTTGACTATTCTAGTAGCTCATATGATGGAATTGTGCAGTATTTGTTTTTCCGTGACCGGCTTATTATAGTTAGCATAATGTCCTCAAGGTTCATCCATGTTGTAGCATGTGTCAGAATTTCCTTTCTTTTGGGGGCTGAATTGTGTGCATATACCACATATTTTTTAACCCATTTATCAATCTGTTGACACTTGTATTGCTTCCACATTTTTAAAACAAAATAATTCATCATTGAGGTGTAATTGACATGCAACATTACATCACTTTCAGGTGCACAACATAATGATTTGATATTTGTATATACTGTGAAATGATCACCATACTAAGTCTAGATACCACCTGTCACCACACATAGGTGCAAAAATTTATTTTCTATTTTTTTCTTGTGATGAGGACTTTTTAAGATTTACTTTCTTAGCAATTTTCAAATATGCAGTACAGTATTATTAACGATAGTCACGATACTGTGTATTACATTCCCATTATTTATACCTGGAAGTTTATACTTTTTAAAAATACTTTATTTACTTGATTTTGGAGACAGGGGAAGGAAAGGGGAAAGAAGGGAAACAGATGTGAGAGACAAACATGATTTGTTGCCTCTTTTACATGCATTAACCGGGACCAAACCCGCAACCCAGGCATGTGCCCTGACCCGGAATCAACTGGTGACCTTTAGCTTTGTGGGACGATGCCCAGCCCACTGAGTCATGCTGCTCAGAATGGCATTTTGTACCTTTTGACCCCTTTCACCCCTGTTGCCCACCCCTATTCCACCTCCCCTCTGGCAACCACCAATCTGTTCTCTGTATCTATGAGCTTGGATTGTTTATTTGTCTATTACGTTTTTATAAAATGATGCCTATTTTTTCCTGTCTTTTTATTTTAATTTATTGATTTGAGAGAGATTGGTTGATTGATTGAGAGATTTATTGTTCTACCCATTCACACATTCATCAGTTGATTCTTGTATAAATGGCGTACATAAAATGAATTAAATGACAAAAATGGGAACATGGACACTTTCTTTTGTGCTCACCTCAGGTTGCTTACACCTTCTGTGAAGCTTTCTGTACCACACAGACCTGATGAAGTCTATATAGAGATCATTTACTCTGTAGCAGCTTCTGTTTCCCTCCCACAGGTGGGGATGTGGGCCCCTCCCAGCTCTTCTGCTGATGTCTAGGGAATTTCAGGCTCACACAGGTTTGATCTCAGATGTAATACAGGAGGGTGGCTGTGCCAAGTAAGAGAGGAAAGAAAATAATCTCAGAGACTAATGAATGGAATAGGGGAATAGCTGATGGAGAAGTAAATGTCGTACCTTTGTGGAGGACTTAATTATTTCAAGGAAAATAATATGCATCGGTTTTCTGATGATGTTTGCATTTCATACCGATTCTGTGAAACAGGGAGGGTTGTTGTTAACCCTGTTGTACAGAGAAAGAAGGGAAATGACTTCAATGTACAGTTACCCAGTTGTAACGCTGGGATTTCAAGCCAGGTCTTTTGATTTTGTATTCAGTATCTAATTTCCTTCTTTATTACTCTATTTGTGTTATCCCTGTGAGATCCTCAGATGTGATTGTGGCACCTCACTTATATTTAATTAAATTTATCAGAGTGCCACTGGTTAATAACATAATTTTCAGGTGTATATGATTATAATTCAGAATCTGTGCACGCTATTGCGTGGTAACCATCTGAAGTCTGGTTGCCTTCTGCTACCACATATTTCACCCTCTTTACCCTCCCCTATCTCCTTTGTTCTCTGGTAACCACCATTCCATTGCCTGTAGCTCTGAGTTTGTTTTTTTTTTATGTTGTTAATTTGTTTACAATTTTTGTGTTATATTCCACATATGATTGAAGTTATCTGGTTCTTGTCTTTTTAGCATGATACTCTCAAGATCCATCAGTATTGTTGCAAATGGCAATATGTATTTCATCTTTTTCTATGGCTGAGTAGTAGTCCACCGTGTGTGTGTGTGTGTGTGTGTGTGTGTGTACCACATCTTCATTTTCTAGTCATCTATCTGAGTGCTGGCCTGCAAACCAAAGGGTAACCGGTTCGATTCCCAGTCAGGGCACATGCCTAGGTTGTGGGCTAGGTTCCTGGTAGGGGATGCATGAGAGGCAACCATGCATTGATGTTTCTCTCCCTCTCATTCTTTCTTCCTTCCCCTCTCTAAAAATAAATAAATAAATAAAAACCTTTATCAAGAGACACTTAGTTTTTTCCATGAATTGGCTATCATAAATAATGCACTTCTTTTTTAGAATTTGCACTGAACTTGCCTGTGTGCTGCAGCTGCCCCATTGCTCAAGAAATACCCCATCCATCAAGCAGTATGTCTGGTACAGTGCCTGACTTCGTAGCCTTCAGAATGCCGCCTCAGTTGAGACTCATTACTGCTCCTTTGCCTTGTTCTCTTGAGCCTGCGATCGCACACAGGGTGCACGTAAGGAAGCGGCCAACTGGCACAGCTCTGTGAGTCTCTATGGCAGTAGGTCAGTGGTAGAGAATTTTCCTTTTTAGAGTTGAAGACACAATTGGGCTTTGATTTAGTTGCTGAGCACTGAGCCTATCCCCTTAGATTTCTACAGATTTAAAGCAGATATCATTTCAACCTCAGCACTTCCAAAGCGAACAGACGCCTGTACCCATGCACAGAGATCGCTGATCTGTAGGAAAGAGTAACCGTTCCAAAAACGGCATATGATTTTTATATTTCAGTTGTGATGAACACTACCCTTCTCAGTAGGAGTGCTTCCTTCTAGGACTTCTGTCTCCCCGATATGAGTGGTTTAGATTTGGTTTTGAATTCATTTTGTGCACCTTTTGCCTTCGTAAGGGTCATCTCGGTATTCCCCTCTGCTGAAGTTAAAGGCATTTGACGCTGGTTCTGCCTCTGGGCTCTGAGGCTGCTGGTGTGATAGCTTCTAAGACAAGCTCCTGAAGCCATAGATTTATGAATAAACAGTGTCCTACTGGAGTCGACAGCCTTGAAACTTTGGCATCTGTGCTCCTTTTCCTCTTCAGCACACACTGACAATTGGCAGCTGGGACTGTCTCTCGATTCGCTGTTTTAGGCATCGTTTTCTCCATCATCTCACCTCACCCTCCTGTGCTTTAGTGCTGGCTTGTTCAAGTTCCAGTCTTCTGCGATACAGTCATTCTTTCTAAGCAGGCTAGCCAAGTGTTGAATCTTTACTACTAATACTCCTGTATAATTACAATTCTTTATTAGTAATGCAGTTTATGGAAACACCCCCACTCTGATTTTGTATATTAATGTGTACGTGCTAATGTATGTTTTTCTCAGGGAGCAAGTCCCTAGTGTTTAATCAATTCCCAAGTTTTCAAAACTACTGGGCATATGTAGAAGTTGCCTTGGCCCTTTTTGTTATGAAACTGTGGGGAATAATTTGCAAACCTGCTCTTGTAAGCACTCCTCTGAATATCTTATGAGGGCTGATTTCTTTGGTTTCTTGTTCTGGGCGTAGCACTATATATAAAACTCTTACCGGGCTGTTTTGAAGAGAGCAGATCATGAGGTCTGTCAACATGAGGTATGCAACACGATTTATTTACACCTGGGGTTTGGTGATTTGATTTATACTGACATTTAGTCATCATTTACTTTGTTTTGAGTCAAAATGCAAGTAAGCATTTTCCCCACATCCTGCTGACTTCCTTATTTTGGCTCATGGTATCCCCATCCTGCCAGTTGGCCAGACTTGAAACCTCAAAGACAGCTCTTTTTTTTTTACTTTCTTTTTTCCCCTTCCTTTCCTCTCTTTTTTAACTTTATTTTTATTGTTGACACAATTACAGAAGTTGCCATTTCCTGCCCTCTTGCCTACCCTGACCCAGCCCCCACCCCCACTTCCCTCTGGCCATCCGCACACTGTTGTCTGTGTCTGTGGGTCATGCATGTATGTTCTTTGGCTGATCCCTTCCCCTTGTTTCATCCAGTCCCCTCCCCTCTGACAGCTGTCAGTCTGTTCCATGTGTCCATGTCTCTTCTTCCTTCCTTCTTTCCTTCCTTCCCTTCAGTACTAGTTAGTACTAGTTGTACTAGTTGTAGTAGTTAGTACAACTAATCTAATACTAACAATCAGTGATAATATACATCAGTGAGGATGGTCTACATTTATGCTGAAGTATTGAACAACCTCCATGATAGCAGTGGCTTATAGCAAAGGTTTATTTCCTTAACATGATGCATGGCACCTTGGTTGGGTGCTCTGCTTGTCCTAGATACTCAGTGTCTGAGGCTGATGGAGCTCCATTTTTATGATCACGGGCAGGGGGAAAAGAATATGAGGTTTGCTCTCTGACCTTTAAAGATTCTGCTTAGAAACAACACACATCACACCTGCTCATGTTACGCTGGCAAGGTCAGTCACATGGCCACAGCTGCCTTCAGAGGAGGAGGGGAAGCGCAACCCTACCGGTTGCCTTGATGGAAGAATCAGATTATTTGGTTTACAACACTAGTGTCTATCACAGATGGTAAAGACTTTATGAAAAGAATATGGCAAAAACCCAACCCAGGTGCTTAGGATGGGCAGGGCAGAGGAATAAAGGAGTGTTCATCTTGGAACTTAAGTCTTTAAAAGATACTTATTAAGCACCTCTTATATACTGGGCCCTGGGATGGTATGGTGAACAGGGCTAACATGGTCTCTTTCTTCAGGGAACTAACTTCTATTCCAGAGGCTGGCAAAAAAAAAAACAGTAATCAGATACATACAATAATGGTAAGCCATGATAACAATTGCGAGGGGAACCAAACAAAGGCTGAGAGGATAACAGAGGGGACTTGCTTTTGGTATTGTGGTCAGGGAAGCCTTCCTAGAAGAGGTGGCATTTAATTTGAGAATGGAATGATAAGAAGGTACAAATCACACAAAGGTCTGGGTTGGGGAGGACATTCCCGACAGAGAGAAGAATGTATGCAAAGACTCTGAGGTTGCAAAGAGCTAGATTTCCCCTTCTTTAAGATATTAAAAGAAGAATGAGGTGGTTGGAAGTTATTGAGTAGTTCCCTGATCATTCATAGCCTGTAGGTCAGGTAGGGAGATACATTGAGAACCCATCAGAGGGTTTAAAGCAGGGCGATTGAGTTGATAGGATTTTGAGCTTACCGTGGCTGTACTTTGGAGAATGGATTCAAGATGGGCAAGAATGGATGAGGGCACATTGGTTAGGTGGTAGTTGCAGTAGAACATGCAAGACATGATGATGGCTTAGTTTAGGGTGGAGATGGACAAAAGCGTATTCGATATTTATGAGTTTAAATCACT
This sequence comes from Phyllostomus discolor, assembly GCF_004126475.2. NCBI lineage: Eukaryota > Metazoa > Chordata > Mammalia > Chiroptera > Phyllostomidae > Phyllostomus > Phyllostomus discolor. The sequence continues at coordinate 97,290,701 of NC_050198.1, forward strand.
GGGATTTGGTGATGGGTTGGATTTATGGGAGGTGAGAAAGAGGGAGATGTTCCATATGGCTACCTGGTTTCTATTTTTTAAAAAATAAGTCTTTTTTGAAGATTTTATTCATTTAAGAAAGAAGGGAGGAGAGGGAGAAGGAGAGGGAGAGAAACATCAGTGTGTGGTTGCCTCTCATGTGGCCCTCACTGGGGACCTGGCCCACAATCCAGGCATGTGCCCTGACTGGAAATTGAACCAGCGACCCTTTGGTTTGCAGCCCAGGCTCAATCCACTGAGCCACACCAATCAGGGTGCTACCTGGTTTCTAGATGGATGGTAGGCTATTCTCTGAGATAGAGAATGCTTGAGAGGACCAGTTTTGTAGGGAGGATTGGATGTTAGGTTTTATATATGTTGAGCAACCTTCCTGACTCATGGTCTGAGGCAGCACACTGTCTCCAGGTTAGGGCCTTAGCCCTCTGATATTGTGCAAATACGATCCTTGTTCCAGGTAGGGGGACCAGAGCAAATGACTTCTTTCTAAGCCAGACAGCCCTATGTCCTAGATGGTTTCTTTACTACACTTAAATGCAGTATCACTGCAGAAATGGAACACATAGAAGGGGTTGGAGAACATTTTTGTGGGTTTGAAACTCTCAAGTGAAAAATGTGTTGGCTTGAAACCTTTGGAAATCATTCCATAGGTTTATCGTAGCTGTAGCTAAAATCAATTAGTGGAACAGCAGATGAAAATGCGAAATATCCAAAGATCACTTAAGCATTGGGGCCCTGTGGAAGAGGCTGATCTTTAGGTGGACCTCCCATTGTGGAAAATGCACACACATGTAGTCATGAGCTACTATAAAGATGTCTCTTAGAAAGACTAACAAATAAAAGCTAGGAAATGGGGGTAGGAGGTAACAGAAGATCAAAGTCAGCTCCGGTTTCTTTGCCATATGTGGTGCCCCAGTCTGGTAGTTTTCCTGCAGATGCTGTGGTCCGGGCACAGCTGGCTGATCAGTCTTTCTTTGAAGCAACCAACTGCCCCCCACGCCAACCCCAAGCAAGATCATTAAGTTATCTTTGTTCATTTCAGAGGATGGAAGGATCCTGATCTGAGAAGAAAAAGTAACAAGGAAGAACAATGTGTTAGACATGGCAGTGCTAAAAGGAAGATGGTGGTAATAAAGAAAAAAAGCCCAGGGAATTAAGAAAAGGCTAATGTAGCCCTGGCTGGTGTGGCTCAGTGGATTGAGCGTGGGCTTGCGAACCAAAAGGTCATTGGTTTGATTCACAGTCAGGGCACATGCCTGGGTTGCAGGCCAGGTCCCCGGTGGGGGACGCACAAGAGGCAACCACACATGGATGTTTCTCTCCCTCTACTTCTCCCTCCCTTTCCCTCTCTCTAAAAATAAACAAATCTTTAAAAGAAAGAAAGAAAAGGCTATCAAATTAACAGGAAAAAAAGCCAAAAGAAACAGACTTTTAGGCTCTGCTGAGGCCACCCTGTGCACATGGACTTAGGTACCTGGGAAACTGCAAGGAAATGTAATTGGCTTCCCTAATAAGAGGCCTGTTTTGTAGACTTGCTGGGAATCCTTTAGCAAACGGCTTGTGGTCCCAGTTTACAGGAAATTAGAAGTTAAAAGCAAAAAAACAAAACAAGGAAAAGGTTTTTGACCTTGCTATGATTTTATCTAAATAGAACTTACATTACAGTCTGAGAGCAGATGAAAGAAATCGGGGTGAACTGTGCTGGAGGCTGTTCCAACTTGCTAAGCAATCCTGGTATTGTTCCCAACGGAAGGTCTGCTCACAATGGCGAGGTAGTTTTCATTTGGTGCCCAGAGAAAATTAGGCACGGGATCCAGTTATTTGCAGTTTCCAATAGCCTCTCAGTGCACGGCTTGGAGGGCAAATTTCCCTGGGAAAGTGGGGAATGATGGGTAACCTTCTAGCCAGTTACTGCTGAACAGGGGTTCAACCTTCAAATCAGGCTACTCATTAGTATTCAGACTCAGGGATTGCCTGGTGGCACCTCACATAAGTCCCTCCAGCCCTAGACATGGGGAGAAGGCATGTAGAGTCCCCTAAGCTCCAGAGTCTTGATGCTTATGGCTGTACAGGGAAGCCCCACCGTGTTCTGTCTCAGGGAGGAATGGTTGAGGGTTCTACCGGTCTGCCTCTACCTTCAATCTCTTGCTTGGCCTGAATCTTTCTTCGGAGAAAGACAAATCTTACACTCCTCAGGTTTTCTGAAATCATCCTGAAATTGCCTTTATATAAAGTAGTAATAATTGGAATATATAACGGTAGGAAAGACCCCTTTTGAATTACAACAGAAAAGAGAAAATACCTAAGAATAAACTTAATATGCAATATATAAGTTTAATATGAAGGAAAAAAGAACTATTGCTGAGGAACACAAAACAATACAGACTAATAGACATACTATGTTCTTAAGTGGATGGTAATGTAAAAATATCAATTCACTTAAGTAAATAGGAGGATAAATTCAACTCAATTCAAATAAAAACTCAATTTTGGTGAAGCTGGTTATAAAATAACCTTTGTAAAAACAAGTGAGCATGAAAACCCACAGACATTAGAAAAAGGGGCATAGTTAGTGGTTTTTAGTTTCATTAGAAACTAAACATCTTATTAAGCTACAATAGTTAAAACAGTATGGTACTCACACATGATTTATAAGGACAAATCACTGGAAGAGAGTAGAAAGTCTAGCAATATATTGAAGTCACGTAGAAATTTCACACCTGGTAAAGATGGCATTTCAGATTAGTGAGCAATAGATGGATTATTTTATCAAAGGTTTTTGGGTCACCTTGGAAGCCATTGGGGAAAAATATGTCATACTTAACACCCAGGTAAATTACAGACAAATCAAAGTTTTAAATGTAAAAAATAGGGCCATAAATCTTCTAAGAAAAAAAGGGAGTGTTTAAAAACTAATTTTAGAGTGAGGAAGGATTTTTTTTAAAAAGATATTATTTTTAGAAAGAGGGGAAGGGAGGGAGAAAGAGGAAAACAAACATCAATTGGTTGCCTCTCGCACACCCCCATCTGGGGGGACCCAGCCTGCCACCTAGGCATGTGCCCTGACTGGGAATCGAACCCATGACCTTTTGGTTTGTAGGCCAGCACTCAATCTACTGAGCCACACCAGCCAGGGCAGGATTTTTAAATTATGTGTGAAATTAAGAACAAGTAAAAGGAAAAAGTGGTATCTGTGAGAGCACAAAAGGCAAACTTCTTTATGGAAAAAGAACATCATGAATCAAGTCAAAACCCAAAGGAATGACAGTCATACATCGCCACAGTGGAAATCGGCACAACCTCTGTGGAGGAAGTTTGGCAATTTAAATAAAAATGAAAAATCCATGTACTTTTACCCAGGAATTCTACTTGTTTGATCTTATTCTATAGATTTATACCCAATATATCCATATATGTGTAAAAAGATATATGTACAAAGGTGGTTTATGTTGTCACTGTAACAAATTGCCACAAATTTAGTGGCTTAAAACAACACACATTTATTTATTTTCTTACAGTTTTGGAGGTCTTAAGTCCAAAATTACTGGGTTGGCCAAAAAGTTCCCCCCACCCCCGTAAGATGGCTTTAGTAGCACTTAGTTGTGTTTAACCCCATTCAAAACAATTTTGTTAGATTTTATTGTGACAGGTGTCATATCAGCATGCATTAAGGAAAACTTTCAAAACTGGTGAATTTTTGTGTAGCCATTTTAATATTGAAGATGGAAGGAAATAGGCAATGTTTTTAGCACATTATACTTTATTATTTCAAGAAAGATAAAAATGCAACCGAAATGCAAAAAGAAAAAAGATTCATGCAGTGTATGGAAAAGGTGCTGTGACTAATCAAATGTGTCTGAAGTGGCTTGTGAAGTTTTGTTCTGGAGACTTCTTGCTGGACGATGATACTCCATGGTTGAGTAGCCCAGTTGAAGTTGATAGTGATCAAATCGAGACATTCATTGAGAACAATCAGTGTTCTACCACATGGGAGCTAGCTGGCATGGTTAAAATATCCAAATCAATGAAGTTATTGGTGAAAATGACAAATGTGTTTTTTATTTTACAGAAAAAAAAACCATACAGACTTTTTGGCCACCCCAATAGTTTCACTGGGCTAAAAAGTCAAGGCCATGAGCAGGGTAGGTTCTTTCTGGAGGTTTTGTGGGGACAATCCATTTCCTTGTCTCTTCCATCTTCTAGAGGCCACCTGCATTGCTTGGTGTGTGGGCCCTTCCTCCATCTTTAAAGCACATCACTCCAGTTTTTATTTCTGTTGTCCCATCTCTGCCTTGTCCTGTTACCCCCTCCTACCTCCCTTCTCTTATAAGGACCCTTGTGATTATATTGGGTTGATGTAGGTAATCATTCATCATCACCCCATCCGAAGACCCTGAATCACAGCTGCAGATCCCTTTTGCTGTGATTGGTAACATATGAACAGGTTCGGGGAATTGGGACATGAACACCTTTGAGGTCTTTTATTCAGCCTACTGTAGACATGCTCTTGCCTACCCTCTCTGGAAGAAAAACAAACTGCTAATGATGACCACCTCTAGGGGCTGAGGGACAAGGGTGACACGAAGATAATTTCCTATATGTGTCTTTTACTTTTTGTATTTGTCTGTATTCGCTATTTAAAAAAAACAATGCATATGCTTACTGTAGAGATTTTAGATATTGCCAAAAAGAGAAAAACATAAACACATTCATAATCCATCCAAACTCAACCACTGTTACTATTTTTTATCTATTTCCTTCTATTTTTTTTTTTTCTGTACAGAATCATGTCTGTGGCGGGCAGAATAACAGCTTCCCAAAGATGTTCAAACGCTCATTCCCAGAAGTTGTGAATATGCTATCACATATGGCAAAAGGGACTGTGTAGATGTGAGGAAGGATCATGAGATAGGGAGCTGGTTCTGGCCTATTTGGGTGGGCTCCACGTCATTGCAAGGATCCTCACACGGGAGGGGGGAGGCAGAAGGGCCAGGTGAGACAAAATGACGTGATAATGGAAGCAGACATGGAGTGGTACATACATCCAGGAGGCAATGAATGTGCACAGCCTTTAGTAGCTGCACAGGGAAAGGACCGAAATCTTGGACTTTGATCTCTAGAACCTAAGAAAATAAGCCTGTCATTTAACAATATTGAATTTGTGGTAATTTGTTAACAGTAACATTAAGAAAGGAATGCAGTGTGTTTGAATGATAAGCATTTTCCTACATGCTTTAACATTTTTTTCATGTAAATACTGTGACACCTCCTTGTTTTAATGTTATTACTTATTTATTTGCCTTATTTTTTAAAATTTTTATTTATTTTTAGAGGAGGGGAGGAAGGAGAAAGAGAGGTAGAGAAACATCAATGTGTGGTTGCCTCTCGAGTGTTCCCTACTGGGGACCTGGCCTGCAACCCAGGCATGTGCCCTGACTGGGAATCAAACCAGTAACCCTTTGATTCGCAGCTCATGCTCAATCCACTCAGCAACACCAGCCAGGGCTATTTGCCTTATTGTATAGACTGTAAGTTACAGAAGGGCTGGGCCCATTTTTGTGTTTTTCTTGCTAGCTTTATTGAGATATTACTGACATGTATGTTTGTTTAAGGTGCACAATGTGATGATTTTATATACACACACACACACACACACACACACACACACACACACAATATATAGGGTGGGGCAAAAGTAGGCTTATGGTTGTGAGTACATGAAACACAGCTTATTCTTGTGCTACTATTTATTAATTGTATTATTGTCCATATGGACAACTGCAAGCCTTCTTTTATCCATCCTTATATACTGTGAAATGATTACCACAGTAAGGGTGATTAGCATCTCTGTCTCTGCACATAATTGCCATTTTCTGGTGTGGTGAGAACATTTGAGATCTACTCTCTTAACTTTCATGTGGATAATACAGTACTGTTAATTACAGTCACCATACTGTAAGTTAGATCACCAGAACTTAATTCATCTCATAGCTGGAATTTTGTAGTCTTTGACCAACATCTCAGTTCCCCTAAACCCTAAACTCTGGTGACCACCACACACTTTCTGTATCTGCACAACCTGGTTGTTTCCATGTGTTGGCTATTGTCCATGCAGTGAACGAAGGGGAGCAGGTATCACTTTGAAACAGTGATTTCCTTTCCTTCGGATAAATTCCCAGCAGTGGAATCAGCTGGGTCACAAGGCAGTTCCATTTTTAGTGTTTTGAGGAAACTCCATACTGTTTTCCACAGTGACTGCACCAGTCTGCATTCCCACGAACCGTGTAACCAAGGTTCCCTTCTCTCTACATCCTCTCTAGCACTTGTGTGTTGATTTATTGATGATGGCCATCCTCACAGGTGTGAGGTGATACCTCACTGTGGTTTTAATTTACATTTCCCTGATGATTAGTGATATTGAGCATTTTTTCATAAACATGCTAGGCATTTATCTGTCTTTTTGGGGAAAATGTCTACACAAGTCCTTTACCTATTTTTAAATGAGGAAACTTTTTTTTCTTCCTTGCTATCAAATTGTTTAAATTATTTTTTTAAAAAGATTTTAATAGAACCAGGGACATGGAAATAAAGAACAAACTGACAGTAACCAGAGGGGATGGAGGAGGGACATCACAGGGGAAACGAGGGGAAGGGACAACTCAAGGAACATGTATAAAGGACATGTGGACAAAGACAAGGGAGGGGGAGGACTGAATATGGGGAGGGTGGATAGGGCAGGGGACAGTAATGTGGGAAAATTGGGACAATTGTAATTGAACAATAAAAAAATTAAAGCAAAAAAGTTAATGTATCAAAGGAAGCCCTACTTAGTAAATGCTCTATAAAGATTAGACATAATTATGTATCAAGTTAAAAATATTTATTTATTTTTAGAGTGAGGGGAAGGGAGCAACCAAGAGAGGGAGAGAAACCTGGATGTGCGAGAGAAACATCAATCAGTTGCTTCTCATATGTCCCCTACAAGGAACCTGGCCCACAACCCAGGCGTGTGCCCTGACCCGGAATCAAACTGGTGACCTTTTGGTTTATAAGCAGATGTCCCACCCACGGAGTCACACCAGTCAGGGCAGATTCTTTATCTACTTTGGATACTAATTTATCAGATGGATGGTTTTGAAATGTTTTCTCATATTCTGTAGGTTGTCTCCACTCAGATGATTGTTTCCTTTGCTGTACAGAATCTTTTTAGTTTGATGCAATCACATTTGTCTGTTTTGCTTTTGTTGTTTGTAGTTTTGGTTTCATATGCACTAAATGGCTTTGTGTATAATGTGGATATTTTAACAATTTTGATTCTGCAAATCCATGAACATGGGGCATCTTTCCACTTATTTCTGTATTGGTCAATTTTTTCATCAGTGTGTATAATTTTTAATTATTTTTTAATCCCCACTTGACATTTTTTTCATTGCTTTTTTTTAGAAAGAGGAAGGGAGAGAGAGAGAGGAAGAAGGGAACATTGATATAAGAAACATTGTTTGGTTGCCTTAATGTGTATCCACCCCACCTCCTCCACTCCCACCCTCCCACCAGGGATGGAACACACAACCTACATGGGCATGTGCCCTGACCAGGAATCTAACCTGTGACCTTTGGGCCTACAGTGTGTTCCAACCAACTGAGCCACACTGGCCATGGCTCAGGGTCTATAATTTTTAGCATGCAGAAATTTTCTTGCTGGTTGAATTTATTGCTAAGATATTTTTATTATTTTTGATGCTATTGTCGGTGGGATTGTTTTCTTTATTTCTCTTTCAGATAGTTTGTTGTTAGTGTATAGAAATGCAACTGGGTTTTATGTAGTGGTGAGCCTAGCTGCCTTTTATTTATGTTTGATCACATATTTCCATAGTGGGCCCTTAACAGCTATTTAATAAATCAATAAATATACCATAATTTATTTTAGTATAATTTTAGAGATTAAGATTTTCCCAATGTTTTGCTTTGCCAAAGTAGCTCTTGCCATGTGTAGCTGATAATAATAATAATAGCTTTTCAAGTGCTTTATATACATTATCTCAATTTAGCCTTACAAAAACCTGATGAGGGCCAGATGCTATTATTATGTCCCTTGCTGAATGTCACACAGTTCATAAGGGGCAGAAACCCAGATTTGTCAGACTCCAGATCTACCACTCTTAACTGCGATACTGTACAGTATGCTAAAAAATTGGCTCATACTGTATATGCTGGTTTTGATAACTTTTTTTTTACTAAATCACACATCATGGACATCTCTCCATATCATTTCAGATGCTGTTTCTGCATCCATTGAAATGATCATGTGTTTATTTCATTTTATTTATGTGGTACTTTGCATTGACTAATTATTTTCTGTGTGTTGAAATATCTTTGCATTCCATGAATAAAACCTATTTGGTCATGGCATATGATCCTTTTAATGTGCTGTTGAATTTGGTTTTCTACTACTTTGCTGAGGATTTTTTTGTCTCAGTATTTATAAAACATATTAGCTTATAGTTTTCTTTCCTTGTAGTGTTTTCATCTGGCTTTGGTATCGGGGTAATGTTGGCCTCACAGAACCAGTTAGGGAGTGTTAACTTTTGGGGGGGAGGAGCAGTTTGCAAAGCATTGGTTACTGAGAGTTTTAAAAGCTCCCCAGGTGATTCTGATGGGCAGCTAGAGTGGAGAACCGGTGCTCAGCAGGGCGTGCTCCCTGTGCCAGCTGCATTAGCATCACACAGGAACTTGTTGGAAATGTAGACTCTTGGGTCATGCCCCACACTTACTGACCTTCAGTCAGCCCGTTGTGCCAGATACCCAGGTAACTCCTGTGCATATTAAAGTTGGGGACACCATGGAGTATATTAGCATTCCGAGTGTCCTGGTTACCTGATGAAGCTCATCTGCAGTAATTGTTTCCCAGGCCCAGCTAAGATCCACTGAACCCGTGTCTGGGGCATGAGGGAAGCCTGGTTAGCTGTCTTTAAAAAGCAAAGTATCCCAGGCGATTCTTCTTATCAGTGACATTTTGGAAAACTGCCCAGCTAATGGAGCTCGTGGTGCAGTAGTTCTCAGCCTTGGGCACTCTGCAGCCATGGGGCATACCCAGCTGGGGGCAGGGGGCAGGGGACAGGGGACAGTGGTAATGGGAACGTTTGTAGTTGTTACAGGAGGTGGGAGGGGAGACATGTTGGCAACTCATACTCTTCTGTACAGACTATTTGTTTCCATGAACATGTGTTGTTTTCAAATGAAAATAAATAAAGAAAAGATTGAGTCTCGATCTCCATCCAGAGAGATTTAGATTAATAGTTCTGGGTTGGCGCTAGGAACCTATGGTATTTCATAAATCTCCTGGCTGAATTGGCAGCTGCATTCTCATTGTTCTGCATACCTCGGGTTTATTCCTTACTACAGTGCACTTCTGCCTCTATTGTCTGGGTTATCTCCCTAAAAAAAATCTGATCATATACTGAATAAATATTTGTTGAATGGATAAATCCCCTTTACTCTTTGTTTGTAGTTGAGTCCCCACTGCCTCCAAGAATTAATACTGAACTTCTTAACTAGGCATGTAAGACTATTTGTAATCTCTCTGTAACACATTTCTTCAAGTTTCTTTTTCTATTATTTCCTCCCATATCTGTTCTCCACTCTACCCACCAAACTAATCATTATTTCCTGAACACACTTGGCATTGTTGTACTCATTGCTTAAGACTCCATTCTTTGCCGGTGTTGTTCCCTTCACCTGCCACGCCCATTGCACATTTTCTGCCTGGAAAATGTACTCATTGTTCAGATTGCAGCTCAAATTTATTCTCTTCTGTGAAGCTTTTTGCATCTCACCCAAATATCATCAGATGACCCTTCTATTCTTCCAGTACCTTTGATTTATATTTTTATTATTGCATTCGCAACATGCTGTTGTAATTATTTAGTGGTTGTGGCTCCCGGACAGTGACCATGTCTCCTTTGTCGTCATCACCCATAGCACCTAGCACAGCTTTGTCAAATCAGTGCTCATGAAAAGTTTGTCAAAGAATCATTCATTCACTCATTCATTCATTCTGCAAATACTTATAGACTATCTCCTATACAGCATGCACTGTGGTAGGTGTTGCAGATGCAGTAGTGAGAGAGACAAACCAAGGTGCTTTCTTTTACAGAGCTTGGGTTTTAATGGGGAAAGGCATACAATACACTAATAAACAATTTTTTGTTTCTACCTATTATTTTTGTTTTTCTATTTTTCATTGTTGTTCAAGTACAGTTGTCTCCATTTTCACACCACCGTGGCCCCCTGCCCCACCCATACCCGCTTCCCACCCTTGAACCTACCCCCTTTGGCTTTGTCCATGTGTCCTTTGTACAGGTTCCTTGATGGCCCTTCCACTATTATCCCTCTCCCCTCCTCTCTGATTGCTGTCAGATTGTTCTTTATTTCATTGTTTCTGGTTATATTTTGCTTGCTTGTTTGTTTGTTGATTAGGTTCCACTTATAGGTGAGATCATATGGTATTTGTCTTTCACCGCCTGGCTTATAATTTTACTTAGCGTAATGCTCTCCAGGTCCATCCATGCTGTCATGAAGGGTAGAGGCATACAATACACTAACTAATAAACAATTAAATAAGATACTTTCTTATAGTTATTAGTTTGATGAAGAAAATAAAACAGGATTATGGGATAGAGAGTATCATACATTTTATAGTTTTAACAGTTATTTCTGGCTTCTGTGAATTGACAGGATTATAGGAGTAAGGGTGGAAACAGGGAAATGCGTTACAAGGCTGTTGTCTTCACCAAGGTAAAAGATGATGGTGGCCTGGACCAAAGCAGTGGGGGTAGTAAGAATGGTGTAGGGATTCAGTATATATCAAGAAAGTGGGTCCATCACTATTTATTACTTGGTAAGGGATTGGATGAGAGAGAGAGACGGGGAGAGAGGGAGAAAGAGAGAGGGAGGGAGAAGGGAGGGTGGATAGAGAGAGGGAGAGAGATCAAGGATGAGAGGACAAGTCATAAGTTTTTTTGGCTGAAGCATCTGGGGCATGTGGGTATGCAGGAGTGGCTGGGAGAGAGAAGACACTGAGAGTTTTGTTTGGACATCATAAAATTTGAGATGCCTATTTGAAATGAATAAAACAAGGGTAGCTTTTGTTAGTGTAACACGTTTATCAACTGCTCAGCATGAGCAAATCTTCATTCCCCTTTGCTTATTGTACTGATTCTTAAGAGCAGAGGTGAAAGAAGCCGGCGTTTTGCAAGTTAAAAATCAGTTCGCTGATGCATTAAATTTGCTAAGAGTTTACTTAGTTTTTTTCTTAAAATCCATCCTCGGCAAATGTTAGATGGAGACAAGATGTTGTTGATGCTTCCCCTTCTGTATTCAGTTTACAAAATAAATGGACCCACACAACTGGCCCTTAATAAGCGTTGACTGGGCCTGTGAATGTTAATAACAGTTGAGGATAGATTGGCCAGAAGTCAATTGGTGGGTGGCAAGGAAAATAACTGATTTGCCAGAGCCAAATGTGGATATCAGTTTCCCCAGTATAGACAAGAATTTGCTGGTAGCAAAATATTCTTAGAAGTAAGACACTGCTAAGCAGTAAGAATGATTGTTCAGTATTGGGTTTGGCCCTATTTTGAAACATTAGACCTAGAGTTTGGACACCAGCCCAGTGAGGCCACTGGCAAAAACTACTTGTGCAGATTCAGGATTTTAAATTTTCTGGAACTCCAGGCCATGTTCTAGGAGACTGCTGCCAAGGTGGGGCTGGCCACAGAAAATAACTGCTTTTTGAAAGACATCCTTAAAAGGAAACGGGTTTATTCACTACAATTTCTTGGCTTGTTTCAGGAATGGGTTAAATTTGGCTTTCATAAGCAATGGGTTTGGATGTAGTTATTAAAATTTGTGTCCAGAGAAATTAGAAAAGCCTTTTTTTGGCTTAATCCCAGGATGGTGATGACCACAGGGGAAAGGGGGTGGGAGAAGGGGGAAGAGGGGGAAAGGGGGATTGAAGGAGACTTGACTCAGGGTCGTGAACACACAATACAACATACAGATGATGTGTTGTAGAATTGTACACCTGAAACCTATATAATTTTATTAACCAATGTCACCCCAATAAATTCAATAAAGAAAAAAACAAACATGAAATCTATAATACCCTGAAAAAAAGAGAAAAACTAGTTTTTCTCAAAGCCATCTTCTTGAAAGATTCTATTTAACACTTGACCCGTTGTCTTCTGTTGTGGTGCTTGAGGCTTTCCTGTTGTCTCTTTGGCTGCTGGTATGGTATCAGTGGGTTCATTGTCATCTTATGACAGTTTGTGATTAAGACCGGGAATTATCATTTTGATTTCCACTGATTTACCTTTCAATTGATAAGTAGTGGATTACAAAGTGGTCATTCTTTCTGATCTGTAAGGCAGAATACACCATGCAGATTTGTGGGAAGAATTTCAGAGCTGGCATTAAAAATAGTAAATGATATTAATAAGCAAAGCCTCTTTCGAGGCCACCCTCTTGACTCCTGGGCCGTAACTGACAGCCACCCACCCATGTTTTGTCATTGGCCCGAAACACATGGATCCAGCAGAGTGAATATTTTGCTGTTCTGTGAATACTTTTCAAATGTTTTCTTTCTTATCCCTAATGCAGACTCACATGGATTTAAATGTGAACAACAGAGTGTAATGGAATTTACGGTTTGTGTTTTTTTTCTTTTAAACAAATGGTTGTTAAGGAACATCTGGTTGCACTTAATAAAGTTCCTCCTGTGTGTGTGTGCGTGTGTGTAACATGTCTTCAGTTGTAAGGCTCATTTCCAGATTCAAATCTTCTTATTGCGTTGGGTTCTAAGAGGCTTTGTTAATTACATATGTCAGATCATGGAATGCAGAGTAATTTTTTTTTCTCCTCATTTCCCAAGAAGATGATGACCCACATTTCCCCACTTTCAGACGTAATAGGACAATCTCAGTGTATCAGTGTTCTCTGTCCTGTTGGCCTGTTGGCAGAGGGTTTTAAAAGTTGATGAGATCTTAATTATTCCATCCAGTTATTTGTGGGAGGGATCAAGTAGTATACTCTCGGCATTTTCAACAGGATAGTTCATTCTGTTTGTCTGTTTGGGGTGCTGCTAGATGCCTAATATTCTAGCTGTCCCTCCCAACCCCACATAAATGCCAGTGGTGTTCCCCTGAGTCATTGTGCCAACCAAAACCACCTCCACATTTATTTAGTATTCATACTATCATTCACTGATGTATTTATTTGTATTGTATTTTTCCATCACCATTTATCCCCCTTATACTCTCCTTCACCTCCCCCCACCCTCTCCCCCCAACAATCACCACACTGCTGTCTGTGTCCATGAATCCTTTTTATTTTACCCTCAGTTCCTACACTTTTTCAAATGCCCCCCATAAGTACTACTACCTTGAGATTGAGAACGAGGGATCTAGTTTAAACCTCTTATATTTCAGAGGGGAGATTGAGCACCAGAGACACTGGTTGAGGGTTACACAACTGTCGACAAAACTCGACTAAAACCCAGCTCTCCCGAAACCTTGCGTAGTGTTGTTTCCTGCACTATATTTTGGAGGGCCCATTTAAATATTTTTATGCTGATATCTTGTGCTTTTAGAGGTTTTTGACTGGTGGGAACGTGTTCCTAGGCATACATATGGTCAAAAGGTAGTAGAATCTGGAATTTAATTAAAGAATAGTATGTATACTCCAATTTTTATTCCTCTAAGAAATTTAGTGCATGTCTGCTGTGTAACTTGCATAGCAGTTTGGAAAAATGGTACTTCTCATAATTCTCTATTTTTGAAAGAAAATAAATGGGAAGGGCTAGTGATATGAGGAAGTTACTTAAGGATCTAGTGAGTAATTTTTTAAGCTTGAAATGCAATGAAATGCATGTCCATTCTTTCCTTTCCTCTCCAGAGCCTCTTCCCAGTATTCACCAGGGATCAAGTGTAATCACCAGCTTCTATATTTCTTCTTCAGTCACTGACTCCTCCGCCATTAGGTGTAGAAGACATATAAATGTCTCCTCATTTACTAGTTATTTAGCCCAGGTTACAGTGTAGACTGCTCAGGTGCCAGTTGAAATTTCCTGCTTAGGGAAGTGATGCTGAACTCACTCCAGCATCAAGTGGTGGCTGCTGAGTTCTGGCTTTGTCGCCAGTAACACTGACATAAGCACTGAACAGTCTTCTGAGCACTGAACATGTGACTGGATAGTTTATAGATGGCAGAAAAAATTGAAAGAACACATTGGAGTTTTCTGAGGATCCCTGGGAGCTTGTCCTCTTCTGGGCAACCTGTTGTTATCCATTTGTTTTGTTTTTTTTTTTTCCTTGTTTTCCACGTGAGCGTTCCTTTGGAGGATTTTCTTCTGTGCTGCCTGTTTAATTCCTTTTTGACCATGCCAGAAAGTTTTCCCAGTGCACCTAGTCTGCATTTGGCCTGCGATGAGAGGTGATGTGTTTTTCACCGCTTTCATCTCTGATCCCATGCACTGGTATTTTTTTTAGATTTTATTTTGTTATTTTTATAGAAAGGGTAAGGGAAGGAGAGAGGGAAACATCTATGTGTGGTTGCCTCTTGTTCACTCCCTACTGGGGACCTGGCCTGCAACCCAGGCATGTGCCCTGACTGGGAATCGAACCGGCTACTCTTTGGTTTCCAGGCCCGTGCTCAGTCCACTGAGCTACACCAGCTAGGGCCCATTCAGTAGTATTTTTAATTAAGCTTCATGCTTACCAGGGTGACCCTCACTTCTCCTGGTGGGCCAAATACTACAAAGATCTTGCCTTTCACCAGAAAGGAAAGTGAGCCCCATGGATTCTATAAGCTTTGGGCAAATAGTGTTATAACTTAGTTTTGGAGAGAGACTCTTTTATGTTCTACCTTCTGTTCCAGCCCATCAGTAGATCCAAGACCTCTTCTCTTTTGGGGACTAATTTAAAAATAGCTTTAGTGATATATAATTCATATACATACAGCTCACTCATGTACAGTGTACCATTCGATGGCTTTCATTATATTCATAGAGTTGTGTAGCCATCACCAGAGTCAATTTTAGAATATGTTCATCATTTCAAAAAAAAACCCCTGTATCCATTACAAAGGCCTCGTCTTAACTCTAGGTTGAATGTCAATAATAATTGCTTCTGTTTGGTGAGATCTTATTTTGTGCACTGGGCTGGGTACTTGCATGTGTTATCTTATTTAATACATGTCATGACTCTGTGAAGTGGGGACTGATATTATCCTCATTTTACAGATGAGGACACTGATGTTACAGAACAGACTCGGGGGGGTGTATGATATACTATTACCGAAAAGCCCCCCTTTTTTTCTCCAGGGGTCCCCCCTACTAGGTTTGCTATGCCTGCCGCCAGACAAAAGACATCTCTCAATGCCAGAGATTTGTGAAAAGGAAAGGAAGTATTTATTTAAAAACTATACAGACTTAGAGTAGTGACTTAATGTCTTCATTAAAATACTAAAGTCCTTTAGAATACCCACAGACGCACACAGTCCTTCCTTCTCCCTCTGCCCAGTCTGGGGTATCGTATCTCAGGCAAAGAAGTAGAAGGCTGTGATTCAGGCTCCTGGCACCATCGACTGTGTTGCTGCCATGATCTCCAGTTAATCCAGAGCCATGTGGTACCTTCTCATGGCCCAGCAGCAAGAGTCCTTTCACCTCTTTTCTTCCAGGCAAAGTCCCTCCTGCTTCCTAAGCCATGTGGCCAAAGAGAGCACCCCAAAGCCGTGGGGTCTCCACTCTGCCAAAGTTGCATGGTTCTCCCTGGTATGGCTGTGGTGCCTGGGTTTAAATCCCCACACCAATCTTTCTCTGCAGCCGCATTTCCTATTCCTCCTAAAATCAGTTACACCTGGCAGCATTCCTGTTTTCTTCCAGCTTTTCTGGGCTGCCATAGCGAGTCTGGGCAGGCGTGGCCCCATGTCATGGAGCCAGTCTTCTCCAAGCTCTCACGCAGGCGCTGTAACCAGGGGGAGTTGCCTTCCAGTTCCATCATGGGTTGAAGTTACTCTCATCTCCCTGGCTCAAAGGTGGCCACAGCTGTTTAACACATCCATGAAACCAGTTAAAGGTTTTATATATGTTAAATGACTGTTCTGGAGGTTAGCTGCAAAGCTGTTGCTATGCAGAGCAACTCTCAATGGCCCTGCTCCATGTGTCCTGTTCTCCCAGCTCAGACTTGTGGGGGGTGAGGACATCCTATATGTATTTTCTAATATTTCCTGGACACCTTGAGTTCTGGACCCCATTACAAATCCCTGTTTGGGGCCCCCTCTTGGCTGCACCCTGTTATGCTGAGACATAGACATTTAAAACTTTTTCAGAAGTGGACAGGTTTTAAGTGGTGAAGCCTGGATTCAAAACCCAGACCTTCTGACTCCATAGCTTTGAAAAGGTCTTCCCACTATCACATTGTTCATGTGGCAGGACCAAGCACAATTTTTCCTTCATCAATGTGAAATATGATTTGAGATGTTGTATCCTTAACAGGTGAGTGAATCAGTATGTATTGATCACTTGCGACATTTCAGTTACTGGGACAGAATCAGTGTGCCATGCAGAAAGGCCCAAGGCAGAGATCTATTCTCAAGAAGCTTTCGGTCTACTTGCTGAGTGGTTCATAATGTAGGACCACACTTGAGAGATGCCATACACACGCCACAGATGGTTGATACTGTTCATCCTAGTAGAAGTGTTATAGAATTAACCCGTTTGGGAAAGCCCACACACTGTTACCGAAACAAGCCCCCTCTCCCTGGGTCTTTCTGTACTATGGTTCTTGCTCGCTGTCAGGTGTCAGGAATTGGTGGCTATCAATGCCAGCGTTTGGTGAAAAGGAAAGGAAGTATTTATTCAAAGGTTATACAGGTGTAGAGTAATGGTGGAATGTCGCTAATATATTTCAGAGTCCCTTTAAAATACACACACACACACACACACACACACACAGTCCTGCCTTTCCCCTTTTGCCCAGTCAGGCCAGTCTCAGAACATGCCATTCAGAAGTACTGACCTTTAGAAGAAAAAGAACAAAAGTCCACAGCTCACTTCCCCTGGTTCCTCCCAGTAATCCATGCTTGGCAGGGCAGGTCTCCCGCGGTCCCCAGCACCATCAGCTGTGTTGTCTCCATGATCTCCAGTTCTTAATCGAAAATCCCGTGGCACCTCCTCATGGCCCACCAGCGAGATTCCTTTCAAACCTTTTCTTCCTGCATGGTCTCACATTGTCCTCTGCTATCTCCCTCATTGTCCTACATTGTCCCCTGTCCCTCGTGGAGGTCCACCTTTAGTTTAAATCCCAGCCTGGAACCTCCTCCATAACCCCATTTCTGATTCCTCCCGCAGTCAGTCGGATTCACCTACCAGCACTCCTGCACTTTCTGCATATCTTTCTGGTTCCACTCAGGCCAGGAGACTAGTCTGCTGTTATTGATATGCAAAAGAACTGTTTTTACATGTAGGTATGAAGCTAGCCTGCTGTTATTGACATGCAAAATTACTCTTAATCTCTGTGCTGCTGCTTTTCCCAGCCCCTAAACTAGGCTTCTAGGGGGTCCCTTGGGCCTCTCAGCCTATACCCCCTTACAGAAGGAGAGACTAATGTGGGCTGGGTGATTGAAGAAGTGGCTTCTAGCTCAACTTAGATGGGGATAAGATCAAAGGCATATAGGGGTGGGAATACCAGGAAGCATGTTGGAGATGGTTGTGGGGATTCCATTGTGTAAGCCACAATATGAAGGGCACTGAATGTCAGGTAAAAAACAGTGTTACTGAAGGAAAGGGGTTTGCCTGTGTGCATCAAAGCCCAATAAGACACAAACAGGAGCTTTCAGCAAATAAAGTAAGAGTTTATTACTTCAGGAAATGGCTTGGAGTCACAGGTGAGCTAGTGCTCTGAGATCTGGTTCTTTGATGGCTTCCAGAGGATGAGTTATATGGGGCGGGGGAAATCCTTGATCGTGGTGACTGAGGGAGTCAAGGTCATGGTCAGGGTGGTGGTCTCTACTAATCAGTCAGCGCCGGTGGTTGATCAGTGCAGCAGGCCCTGATGTTGGCCATGGCTTCACTTCTTCTGGGATGGTTTCCCCACTTTTCTGGGCCTGGAGCTGCAACAAGTGTAGCCTACATGTTATCTCTAGTTTAATTGAAATTCTCTCTCTGTGGTCCTCAGTCCTGAGGCTTTGTTTCTGGGATTGTTCTGAGGGCTTAACATTAAGGGACTTGACTTGCAAGGGAGAAGGAGGCAGGCGAGTTAGGGTGCTGGGTGAGGTCAGCTTGAATCAAGAGAAAAGAACAGAGAAAAGGTCATGTAAAGATTTTGTAAAGTTACAACATTCATTAATTGAACAGATATTTATTGAGCACTAACTATGTGCCAAGCACTCATGCAAACACTTGGGCTAAGAGCAGTGAGCGACAAACACAAAGAACCTGAATTGTCTTTGGGGAAGTCGATGCAAAGCAAGTCAGTTCTGAAGTCAGATGGTGTGATCAGTGGCGGAGAAGGGCAACAGAGAGTGTTGGTGCAGGGCGTGGCAACTGCCCATTTACAGAGTTTGAATTTCTTCCTTTAGATGACAGAGGGCCATTGGCAAACTTTTCATAGTGTTTATCTTTGGGGTTGCCTAAGGGGAGGAACGCTTTAGACTGAGAAGTGAGGTGTGGAGAGGCCTAGTGGCAGGTAGAAAGGTCAAGGGCAAGTGGAAGCTGCCCTGTCTTCTCCCAGTCTAGCAGCTGTGGTGTGCTGAAAAGAAACACTGGATGTGGAGCCTAATGGTTTGGACTTGGCCAGTTCATCACTTCACTTCTCTAAGCTTTGTTTCCTCTTCTGTAGAGCAGGGATAGAAATACCTAACTCTGTGTGTGAGTGTTACAGAACAAACAAGGGGGGGCCTGGGACAATATACTATTATTGAAAGAAGGCCCTGGGTCTGTTATGTCTGCCGCCCGAGGAAGGACGTCTCTCAATGCCAGAGATTTGTGAAAAGGAAAGGAAATGTTTATTTAATGCTATACAAACTTCAAGGAGTGACCTAATGTCTTTATCAAAAATCCTAAAGTCCCTAAAAACACCCACAAACAGGCACAGTCCTTCCTTCCTTCCCCCTTTGCCCAGTCCAGAGTACCGTATCTCAGGAAAGGAAATAGAAGTCCATGGCTCAGGCAGTCCTCTGGTTCTTCCCAGTTAGTACTCCATCTCGACTGGGAGACCTCCCTGGGTTCCCAGCACCCTCCGCTGAGTCTCCAGGATCTCTGCTAAAACCAGGTGGTGGTTCCCCCTTCTAAAGCTGTGGGGGTCCCCACTCTGGCAAAGGCACGTGGTCCTCTCTCCCAGGGCCACGGGAGTCCCCACTCTGTCCAGGCCTCGTGGCTCTCTCTCAATGGCTGCCGTGTCTGGGTTTAAATCCCCGCACCAATCTTCCTCTGCAGCCCCATTTCCGACTCCTCCTACACTTGGGCACACTTGCCCTCAATCTGCTGTCTTCTCCAGCATTTCTGGTTGCCATCGTGGGTCTGGGCAGGTGTCACCCCATGTCATGGAGCCAATCTTCTCCCAGCTCCCACGCAGGTGCTGTAACTCAGGGGACCTGACCCCCAGTCCCATCTTGGGGGGAGATCCCTTTCCATCCCCCCTGGCCTTGAGCATGGCCACAGCTATTTAGCATATCTAAGCGACCAGCCCAAGGCTATAGGCATGCCAAATGACCACGCCATGGATTAGCTGCAAAGCTGCCCTGCATGTTCTTGCTCTGTGTGCCCCTTCCCCCAACTCACACCTGTGGGGGAAGGGGTGAAGACACCTTAAAATCTCCTGGACACCTTGAGTTCTGGACCCCATTCCAAATGCCTACCTGGGGTCCCCCCTCTTGGCTGCACCCTGTAACATGAGTGCATGTATACTTCTGGGCACATAGTAAATGCTTTATAAAGACTAGCTCTTTTTATGAAGATCAAGAAGAGTAACCAGGCATATTCATGGATAAAGCGGCCTTTGGGAGAAGTCTTGTGACCTCTTTAACTTCAGCATCACTGCAAACAAACATTTCCTGAGTGCCTGCTCTGAGGTGTAGCTACTGAGACTGAGGTGGATCAAACATGATGTCTGCTGCCTTCAGGGGCCTTCCCTTTTTGTTTGAAAAGATTTTCCTTGGTAAAAGTCCTTGCCATTTTAAGATTTCTATAGTTGACTATGTGATTACTCAATAAAGAATTCCTGTTATTTTTGTATGTATAGCTACTAGCACATTTTTCAAAGACTTCAGCAGGCATCTCCAATCTGTCCTCTATATAATGTCATTCAAGAATGTTGTATGAATGGAATCATATAGTAAGTAAATGACCTTTTAAGATCGGCTTTTGTATTCATTCCACATAATATCTGTAATTCATCCAAATATATCAATAATGTATTCCTTTTTAATTGCTGACTGGTGTTCCATTGTATGGATGCACCAATTTGTTTATTAGTTCTCCAGTTGAGGGACATTTTGATTGTTTCTAGTTTTTGGTAGTTACAAATAAAGCTGCTTTTAACATTGTCATACAGGGTTTTGTGTGTGTGTGTGTGTGTGTGTGTGTGAATATAAATATTCATTTCTAAAGAACAAATGCCCTGGAATGAGATTGTGGATTTATATATATATATGTGTGTGTGTTTAATTTTGTAAGACGCTGCCTAGCTATTTTCCAGAGTGGCTTTAGCAATTTACATCCCCACTAGGGACACTGATAATGCCAATTCTCTGTATCCTTGGTATTCTCGTTGTATTTTGTGGTAGCCATGGTAATAGGTGTGTAGTGGTATGTCGTTTTCCTTAATGGCTAATGATGTTGAACATCTTTTGATTTGCTTACCTACCATCTATATGTTTTCTTTGGCTAAGTACCTATTCCAGGATTTTGCCCATTATCTAATTGGGTCGTTTGTCTTGCATATTGATCTTACTTTTGGGTTTCGTGAGCCATTTATGTATTCTGGATATGAGTCCTTTGTCAGATATGTAATTTGCAAATATTTTCTTACAATCTATCGCTTGTCTTTTTGAAATCCTCTTTTTAGGGTCTTTCAAAGAGTAAAAGTTTTTTCTTTTGGTGAAATCTAACTTATTTACTTTTTCGTATGGATTATGCTTAGGGAGTAATGCCTAAGAACATGTCACATAACTCTAGGTCACTAAGATTTTAATCTTTTTCTTTTTTTGTTCTTTAGATATCCAGTTGCTCCATACCATTTGTTGAAAAATGTTTGCCACTTCTTAACTGTAAAAACTTGAAAAATCACTTAACTTTTTTTAAAAAAAATGGGATAATGACCCTGGCTGGTGTGGCTCAGTGGATTGAGCACCAGCCTATGAAACAAAGGGTCGCTGGTTCGATTCCCAGTCAGGGCACATGCCTGGGTTCTAAGCCAGGTCCCCAGTAGCACGTGTGTGAGAGGCAACCACACATTGATGTTTCTCTCCCTCTCTTTCTCTTTCCCTTCTCCTATTTCTAAAAATAAAGAAGTCTAATGAAAAATGGGTTAATAATAGGACCTACTTCCTAAGGTTGAGGCAAGGATTCCAGACTATATGTGTAAATACCTAGCCGCAGTAGACAGTAGTAGCCATTAATATTATTTATTTTATGGAGTTTCCAATTTTGAGATTTTAATTTATAATTTACTAAATTTGATAACATCTAATACATTGTCCCTTTTAGTCTGTTCAAAGGGTGGTGAGGCATTGGGCCAATGCAATTTCCAGTGGAGAAGGGAGCTGAGGCGAAGGCCAGTTCAGTACAAAGCAAGAGTGTGGAACTAAAAAGAGGAAATAAAAACTGAAGTCAGAAAACTGTACTTGAACAAGTAAAATAAATTAAAAAATGAAGTCAGATGTTATGGATGTCGGGAAGAATTAAAAAAATTCTTCCTTATTAAATGGGTAAGGGCAAAGGGGGTCTGGACCCTGAGTGTGAATAAAACAGGGTATAGACATACCCTCTTACTTAGTGCTGGCCTCCCTCACAGCCTTGCTGAAAGATGCTGGCCTTGGTTTTTCACTTCAGAATGTCCTGCACTATGTGGGGAGCCTTTTGCCTTCTGGTTTCCAAAGGAATTGAGTCCAAGACTGTGTCTTGCTGTGAGCACTGCTGCTTTGGTGCCACTAGTCTGGTGATGTGCCAGATGCCCTTTGAGGGGTCTTTCTGAAGCAGATTGCTCAGCTGAGCTCAAAAGGCTGAAGAACCTTCCTCAGGAGGCTGATTGTACTTGTGGTAGGTCTTTGCCATTTCAAAAGTCAAATACCACTGCACTGACTGGTGTGGCCCAGTGGCTTGGGCTTTGTCCCACAAACCGAAAGGTTGCTGGTTTGATTCCCAGTCAGGGCACATGCCTGGGTTGTGGGCCAGGTCCCCAGTTGGGGGCGTGTGAGAGGCAACTGATGGATATTTCTCTCACATATTGATGTTTCTCTCCCTTGCTTTCTCCCTCCCTTCCCCTTTCTCTAAAAATAAATAAAATCTTTAAGAAAAAAGTTGAATACCACTGTCACTTTGGCCATTGTCACTATGTTCTCTGCTACTCAATGCCATGTAGGCTCCCCAGGAACTCTACTTAGTCTCCTACACAAAGAGCTGGCAGCTTCAATTATTTTGTTTTTTTTTGTTTTGTTTGTATTTACTTCCTCTTTGATTAGTGTTCTGAGAGCCTAGGTAAATTAGTATTTTGTGACAAGCATGTGCAAAATACCCTGAGAGGAAATGCCCATTAACAGGAAAAGTCAGAGTTGCAACCAGTCTGACCAGAGATCCCTATCAGTCTGGTCGAATGTGAAGTTTGACCTGCTTGGAGTAGTATCACTGGCAACTGATAGTGCAGTTGAAGTGGCCTCAGAGCTGCAGGATACAGCCAAACAAATGTGTTTTATTGCACAGTACAGAAGACCAACATAATATCGTGGTTCTTGTATAAGTCTCCAAAATAATAATGACACCTGACTTCAGTTCTTTGCAGTTTAGGAATCCCTGTGCTGTTTCTTCTTTAATTTGAGTCTTACAATACACATGAGAAAAGTAGGGTAGGGATTATTCATGTTTTACAGCTATGGAAATTGTCAGGTAGTTGGAGCTAGAGGGGGTCAAAATATTCATAGTGGTCAATGGCATAGGCTCTGAGGCAGATTGCTTCCTTTTTTGCATGTTTGTACCTTGGTAAAATATGACATCAATTTGTGATTTTGAACATTTGTACATTCATAATTCAGTGACATTAATTACATTCATAATGTTATATAACCATCATCAGCATTGTATGTTTCCAAAATTTTTTCATTACCCCAAACAGAAACTAACCACTAAATAACTCCCCACTTATCCCCCTCCCCTCAGCCCATAGGAACCTCTAATCTATTGTCTATATAAATTTGGCTGTTCTAGATATTTTAAGTGAAATGATGTAATTGCCTTTTTATCTGATTTATTTCGCTTAGCATAGTATTTTCACGGTTCATCCATGTGATAATGGATATGAGTATACATACCATTTCTTATTCCCAAATAATACAAATATTTTACATATACAGAAGTATATATAAACTATGTATAATATGTACATATAATGGGGGACCCCCAAAAATCAGAATTATCTTCTGGAGAGCAGGCCCCTTGTAGTACAGTCTTCCCTTACTAGGTGAGTGTTCTAGGAACCCATCTGTATCAGTGTACCAACTGGTGTTATTGTGAGAGGCTGCATTCAGCTTCAGTGATTTTTTTAAAAGACTCTTTCAATACATTTGCCCACTTCATGATGGATGATTTACGAGTGCACTGCCCACACTGAGCTGAGTGTTCCACAGCTTTTGATGAAAAATGGCATGACTTCCATGCCCTACCCTCTCTATTTACCTAATCTTGCCCTGAGCGATGTTTTTTTATTTCCTCTGATGAAAAAAGTCGTCAAAGGGGAGCAATTTTGCCAATGTGGAAGAGGTAAAACAAAAAACAACAGAAGCACTATAAGACATCAAAACTAACTAGTTCAAAAACTGTTTTGAGCAATGGAAAAAATATCTTGTAGGTGTATTGTGTCAAATGAAGAATACTTTGAAGGTGACTAAAATTGAAACGTGTGAGAATAAATACACAATTTTTTAAAAGATTTTATTCGTCCATTTTTAGAGAGGGGAGGGAAGGAGAAAGAGAGAGAGAGAGAGACATCAATGTGCGGTTGCTGGGGGCCGTGGTGGCCTGCAACCCAGGCATATGCCCTGACTGGGAATCGAACCTGCGACGCTTTGGTTCGCAGCCCGTGCTCAATCCACTGAGCTACGCCAGCCAGGGCTAAATACACAATTTTTAATAAATAAATTATCTTCTTCTTGGGCCCCTCCTCATATGTTACATTCCCATGAGTTGTTTATTTTATAACTGGAAGTTTGTACCTATTGCCTTCCTTCACCCATTTTTTTCTACTCCTACTCCCTCACTTCTGACAACCACCCGTCTTATTGTCTATGAGGGTTTTTTTTGAATTTCACTTATATCTGAGATCATATAGTACTCATATTTTTTAAATGTATTTTATTGATTTTGCTATTACAGTTGTCCCAATTTTTCTCCCTTTGCCTCTCTCGCCCACTACCCCCATTCCCTCCACCATTCCCCTCCCTAGTTCATGTGCATGGGTTGTGCATGTAAGTTCTTTGGCTTCTCCATTTCCTATACTGTTCTTAACACCTACCTGTCTATTCTGTACCTACAAATTTGTACATCTTAATCCCTGCACCTTTTCCCCTATTCTCTCTTCCCCCTCCCAGCTGATAACCCTCCAAATGATCTCCATATTTGTGATTCTGTTCCTGTTCTGCTTGTTTGCTTAGTTTGTTTTTTACATTCAGTTGTTGATAATTGTGCATTTGTTGCCATTAATGTTCATAGTTTTGATCTTTTTCTTACATGGTTCCCTTTAACATTTCATATAATAAGGGCTTGGTGGTGATGATGAACTCCTTTAACTAGACCTTATCTGGGAACACTTCATCTTCCCTTCCATTCTAAATAAAAGCTTTGCCGGATAGAGTAATCTTGGATGTAGATCCTTGCCTTTCATGACTTCAAATGCTCCTTTCTAGCCTTTTCTTTCCTGTAAGAATTCTTTTGAGAAATCAGCTGGTAGTCTTATGGGCACTCCTTTGTAGGTAACTGTCTCCTTTTCTCTAGCTGCTTTTAAGATTTTCTCCTTGTCTTTCATCTTGGGTAATGTAATTATGATGTGCCTTGGTGTGTGCTTCCTTGGGTCGAACTTCTTTGGGACTCTCTGGACTTCCTGGAAGTCTATTTTCTTTTCCAGATTGGGGAAGTTCTCCTTCATTATGTTTTCAACTAAGTTTTCAATTTCTTGCTCTTTCTGCTCTTCTGGCACCCTTATGATTTAGATGTTGGCACATTAGGAGATGTCCCAGAGCCTCCTTCTTCTATTCTGCTTTTTTTAAAATTCTTTTTTCTTCTTCATGTTCTGAATGCTTTTGTCCTTTTTTATGTTCCAAATTGTTGATTTGAATGTAGCTTCATCCCTTCCACTGTGGGTTTCCTGTAGATTATTTAAAATTTCACTAAATGAAACTTTCATTTCTGCCTGGGTCTTTTTTATGCTGTTGCAGTACCCAGTGAGTTCTTTGAGCATCCTGATCACCAGTGTTTTAAACTCTGCATCTGATAGATTGGCTCTCTCCATTTTGTTTCATTCTTTTTGTGGAGTTTTGTTCTGTTCTTTCATTTGGGCCATATTTCTTTGTCTTCTTGGTTTGGCGGCCACCCTGTGTCTGTTTCTCTGTGTTAGGTAGAGCTGCTTTGACTTTCTGTCTTAGTAGCGTGGCCTATTGCAGAAAAGACACCTACCTGGGTGAGTGTAGCTTCTTTAAATCTTTGGTTGTCGGCCTTCCATACAGCTCAATTTTCTGATGAATGTGGGTGATGTTTGTCCTGTAGTTTAGTTGTAATTTTTGCTGTAGTTGTGTGCAGAGGTGAAGCATGTTTACCTATGCCTCTGTCTTGGCAGAAGTCTCTTAATCTGCTTGCAGCCAGCCAGGTGGTGTGGGTGGCGGCCCCTTGCTCTTGCTGTGCCGCAGCACTGCTTCTGGCTCTTTGCCTGGTATTCATCTTTCTCTGTCTTATTTCACCTTGCATGATGCTTTCAAGTTACATCTATGTTTTCACAAATGGCAAGATTTCATTCTTTTTGAGGGTTGAACAGCATCCTATTATGTATATATATATTTTCTTTACCTATTCTTCCATCCGTGGACACTTAGGTTTTTTTCATATCTTGGCTATTACAAATAAGGATTCAGAGAACATGGATTGTAGATACCTTTTCACATTAGTATTTTTGTTTTCTTTGGGTAAGTGCCCAGAAATGAAATAGCTGGGTAATATGATTGTTTAATTTTTTACTTTTTTGTGGAATCTCCATCCTGTTTTTCTTTTGAAAAGACATATTGTCTTTATTTTTAGAGAGAGAGGAAAGCAGGGAGAAAAAGAGGGAGAGAGATATCAATGTGTGAGAGAAACATTGATTGGTAGCCTCACACACGCCCCTAACTGGGGACCTGGCCGGCAATGTAGGCATGTGCCCTGACCTGGAATTGAACTAGTAACCTTTCAGTCCACAGGCCAGTGCTTAATTCACTGAGCCACACGAACCAGGTACTGTTTTCTATAGTGGCTGCAGCAATTTGCATTCCCACAAACAGTGTGCAAAGAGTTTCTTTTCTCCACATCCTTGTCAACACTCATTTGTGTTTTTGATAATGGTCATTAGAACAGGTGTGATGTGGTAGCTCATTGTGGTTTGATTTGTATTTCTCTGCTGGCCAGTGATATTGAGCATCTTTTCATGTATCTCTAGGCTACTTGTGTCTTCTTTGGAAAAATGTCTATTCAGATCATTTACCCATTTCTTTAATCATCTTTTTTTGTTGTTGTTGAGTTATATAAGATCTTTATATTTTTTGGATATTAACCCCTTATCAGATATGTGATTTGAAAGTATTTTTCCCCATTCAGTAGGTTGCCTTTTCATTTTGTTGATGATTTTCTTTGCCTTACAGAAGCTTTTTAGTTTGATGTAGTCTCACTTGTTTATTTTGTGTAAGTGACTTGCTCACACATATGTAGGAAATTCTCTCTTAACCAAATCTGGAATCCAGGTCGCCTGATTTCTGTTCTGTGGTGTCAAAGGCCCAGTTGTCTCCTGAAGCTGGCAGTTTGCCTTAGGAAGAATATCGTGGTAATTTCTCAGTGTTTGTGGGTATGTTAAGGTGTTTTATCAGTGCTGTCCTCAAAGAAGAAAGAAAAGGAGGAAGTAGAATATTGTGGGTATTTTTTTAAAGGAAAATTTTCTAAAATCTAGCAGAATGAGTTGAGTCTTTTCTAAAAGCATAGGTTGTGGGACTCGGCAGTCACTTTTTATCCACGAGATCTTGGGTAGCCATTTAAAGTCTGTGAGCTGAATAGTGTGAGCCGAAATCTCAAAAATGGGAACACTTGCTATCCTACAGACCTGTTTCGAGGGTGAAGCTGTATCACTTATAAATATAACGATTGGCCTGGCTGGCATAGCTCAGTGGATTGAGCTCGGGCTGGGAACCAAAGTGTCCCAGGTTCGATTCCCAGCCAGGGCACATGCCTGGGTTGCAGGCCATAACCCCCAGCAACCGCACATGGATGTTTCTCTCTCTCTCTCTCTCTCTCTCTCTCTCTCTCCCCCCCCCCTTCCCTCTCAAAAAATAAATAAATAAAATAAAAAACCCATTATTTAAAAAAATAATGATTGGTACATGGTAGATAACCACTAAATGATAGTTCTCTTTTCTACTTCTTGGGAGCAGTTGGTTCACCGACTTTCGCCCTTCCCAGCCCAAATGTTGTTTATGATTATGATTGCATAGAATTAGATTACCATTATTTTTCTTGGCAAATTTGCTTGTAGCTGAAGAAGAGGTAGCAGCTGTAAGCTGTGATTGTCCAGAGAGACATTCCAAATGCTGAGTGATGAGAGAGCACAGCCGTTTATGGAAAATGAACAAAATGATAAGTTCATGATTTCACCTGGTACATTATGAGATTTTTGCTTCCTGTTGATGTTTGCTTCAGAAGCTGCCTCACATTAAACATGCTCACATTTCTCTGCCTGGAATGCTTTCTGCTCTCTGTACCTGGAAAACACCTGCATATTCTTTAAGCCTCTCCTCTTGTTAGATAATGCTTTCAGGGAAATAGCATTATTCCTGTACATGGAATAGCATGTCATAATTTATTTGTTTAAATGCTTTTCTCCGCTATTGGAGAGTATGTTCATTTGAAGGCATTGACAGTGGATATTTCATCTTTGTATTATAGGAGCCTAGCACATGAGGCAATACTAGTAATAGCTAAATTTACTGTTTTATTTACTTATACACACACGCAAACACACAAACACCCACTCTAATCTTCACATTCACCCTGTGAAGTACATACCATTGTAATTCCCATTTCACAGATGAGGAAGAGTGAATGAAGATTAGAGAAGTTACCCAAAATCTTTTCTGCATCTATCAATATGATGATGTGATTTTTATCCTTTATTTGGTTTATGTGGTATATGACATTCATTGATTTGTGGATATTGAACCAACTTTGCATCCTAGGAATAAACCCCACTTCTTTGTTGTGTGGGATGTTTGTAATGTTTTGCTGAATTCAGCTTGCTAATATTTTTAAAAATTTTCTTTTTAAACATTTTTATTTTATTTTTTGATTTAATCTTTGTTGTATCTTTAGCCATTGCTATTTAGTCCCCTTATACCACCCTCCCACCAACAATCACCACACTGTTGTCCATGTTCATGAGTCCTTTTTCCTTTTTGTTGTATCCCTTTGCCCTTAACTTCCCCCTCTGTCCCCAGTTTGCTAATATTTTGAGTATCTTTGCTTCCTGTGTTCACAGGGGACATCGGGCTGTAATTTTCTATTTTTGTGGTGACTCTAGTTTTGACATCAGTCCTCATGAAATGAGCTTGGGAGCTTTCCCTCCTCTTCAGTTTTCTTGGGATAGTTTGAGTAGGATAGGTCTTAATTCTTTTTTAATATTCAGTAAAATTCCCCTGGCTGGGTAGCTCAGTTGGTTAGAGCATGATCTTAATACACCAAGATTGCAGGTTTGATTCCCTAGTCAGGACACATACAAGAAACAACCAATGAATGCATAAGTAAGTGGAGCAACAAATTCTTTCCTTTCTCTCCCACCCCCACCCCCTTCCTTTCTGTCTCCAAAAAAAAAAAAACAGTGTTTAATATTTGGTAAAATTCCCCTGTGAAACCATATGGTCCAGGCCTTTTGTTTGTGGGAGTTTTTTGATTACTGATTTGATGTCTGTAGTATTTATTAGTCCGTTCAGATATTCTGTTTCTTCTTGATACAGCCTTTGAAGATTGTATGTTTCTAGGAATTTATCCATTTCTTTCAGGATGTTCCATTTGTTAGCTATATACCGTTACATTATATTGTCATGTAATCCTTTGCGTTTCTGTGGTGTCCTCTTTTTGTTTCTGATTTTATTTATTTTGGTTCTTTCTTTATTTCTTGATGAGTCTGGTTAAAGATTTATTAATTTTGTTTATCTCTTAGAAGAATCAGCCCTTGGTTTCATTGATCTATATTGTATTGAGGGTTTTTTTTGACTATTTCATTTATTTTTGCTCTGATTGTTATTATTTCTACTCTCTTAGGCCATTGTTCTTCTTTTTCTGGTTCCTTTAGGTGTAAGGTTAAATTGTTTATTTGAGATTCTTCTCGTGTCTTAACATATCCTTTTGTTGCTTTAATTTCCCTCTTAGAACTGCTTTGATGGTGTCCCACTGATTCTGGGTTGTGTTCTCATTTTCATTCATCTCAAGGTATCTTTTCACTTATTCTTTGATCTCATGGTTGACCTGTCTATTGTTATAGAACAACAGAGTGTTATTAGCCTGTGTGTGTTTGTGTGCTTTTCAGTGTTTCTCTTGTAATGGTTTTCTAGTTTCATACCATTTCAATTGGGGAAGAGGCTTTCTATGAGTTCAGTCCTCTTAAATTTATTAATACTAGTTTTGTGTCCTAACTTGTGGTCTTTACTGAAAAGTTTCTCATGTGCACTTGAAAAGAATGTATGTACTGCTGCTTTGGGGCAAAATGTTTTAAAAATATCAATCAATTCCATCTAGTCTAGTGTTTCATTTTGGGCCACTGCTGTCCTGTTGATTTTCTGTCTGGATGGTCCGCCCATTGAAGTCTATGGGGTGTTAACAAGTCACTGGCTATCACTGTATTAATGTTGGTCTTTCCATTTTTGTCTGTATTTGCTTTACATATTTCAGTGCTCCTATTTATAACAGTGGTATCCTAGTTGGATTGATCCCTTTATCATTGTGAAATGTTCTTTGTTTATTGTTATAGTCTTCATTTTAAAGTCTGTTTAGTCTGATATAAGTACTGCTACCTTAGGTCTTTTTGTTTCCATTTGTATGAAATATGTTTCCATCATTTTCTTTTCATTCTGTATGTGTCTTTCGATCTGAAGTGGGTCTCTTGTAGTCAACACATGTGCAGATCTTGTTTTCTTATCCATTCAGCCACCCTATGTCTTTTGATGGGAGCATTTGAAGTAATTGTTGATAGGTGTGTAGTTATTGCCATTTTATTAATTGCTTTTGGATTTTTTAAAACTTTTTCTCTGTTCCTTACTTATTCTGTTGCTCTCTTTTCTTGTACATTGGTGATATCCTCAATGTTGTGTTTGGATTCCTTTCTCTTTATTTCTTGTATATCTCTTGTAGATTTTCATTTTCGTGGTGACCATTTACTTCCTGTACACTAAACTATGTTTGTAGCAGTCTTTTGTAAGGTGATGGTTCTGTAAGTTCAAACACATTCTGAAATACTACCATTTTCACTCCTCTCCTCCACATTTATGTTTATATCCTTATTTTTTTCACTTCTTTTGTGTGTGTGTTTTGTGTGTTCCATAATTTTCTATTGTAATGACACATGATCTTCCTAGTTTTGTCTTTTAACCGTTGTGCAGCTTTATAGTTAGTTGAGCCACTGCTTTTACTATGTATTTGCCTTTGTCAGTGATAGTTTTCTTGGATAGTTTCTTATTCTTATTTTTGATCTTTTTGAAAATTCTTCTTAAAACAATTCCTGTTACGTTTCTTTTAATACTATACTGGCTTGGTGGTGATGATCTCTTTTGGCTTTTTGTTGTTGTTGTTGGCAAACTCTTTATCTGGACATCAATTTTAAATGATACCCTTGCTTAGCACTTTAATCTTGGTTGTAGGTCTCTGCTTTTCATCACTTTGAATATTTCATGCCAGTCCCTTCTTGCCTGCAAGTTTCTGTTGAGAAATCAGCTGACAGCTTATGGGAGGTCCCTTGTAGGTAACTAACTGCTTTTCTCTCGCTGCTTGTAAGATTCTCTGTTTGTTCTTGATCTTTGGCATTTTCTCTGTGATGTATGACAGGCGGGCCTGTTACACCTGTAGATCTGTTACGTCTCCCAGTCTTGGCTGAGTGGCCTTCTGTACCAGGTGTCCTGTGGGGCCCAGCAGCACAGTCTTCCCGGTCACCTGAGCTGGGTGCTCTAGGTGTGCCCCGTGTGTGGGTTCTGTGTGTTCTCTTCTCGTAGTTCAGCCTTGACTGCTGTTGGCATATCGGTTGGTGGCATTGACTCTCAGGCTGTCTGCCTGGGAGGATTGGCAATGACTACAGCTGACAAATTGTAGCAAGTGTGGGTGCTGACCTCATGGAGCACAATTTGCTTTAGCGGGGCTCTGGGTCCTGCCAAGTTCACCCTTTGGTGTGTTGTTGGAGGGGTCAATTGGGTGGTACTCTCATGTGGTCTGAAGCCTGCCATTGTGTGTGTTGCTTCTGGGGCCTTTTAGGAGGGACACTAGTGCAGGCCCAGGCCAGCTGCCACCTATGCTGTGCCTGCGGACACCTGGTAGGAGTTGCAAAGTGGTGTCCTTTTGGTAGGTGCCTGTGCTGGGCTTTGAGGTGCCTGGGAGAGGCTACGCTGTGAACAGAGAGGCCAGCTGCTTCTAGTGCTATGCTTGGGGCCACTTTGTGAGTTGTATAGTGCACGCCAAGGCTAGCCACTGCTTTTTGGGGGTTTTGGGATCTTTGAGAGATTTTAGGAAAGTCTGAAGCATGGACTGAGTTTTGCACTTGTGGGGAATAGCTGTTGAAAGGGGTTCTGGCCAAGTGTGTGGTTGGGTGGGGCTGTGTTTCAGAGCATCAGCAGGGTGGTGCGAGCTGTGGTAGCCAAGTTAATGGAGACTCTGACTGGGTGCCTGTCAACACCTACTGTTGGGTTGGGGGGCGGTCTCAACAAAGGAACAATGGCACCTGCCAGCATTTTAATCCCCAAAGAGCTGCTTTTCCAGTCCTCACCCTGAAGCCAGAGAATTCAGTTCCTCTGGGTATGTCCCTGATGTTTTTTGAGCTTCTGTCCCCTCCTCACTAGAGGTTAGAGTGAGTGAGTGTGAATGAGTGTGTTTGAGCTCAGGCCCTTTAAGAAGACACCTGGGTCTAGAGTTGCCCTTTATCTCACTGGGATATAGTCCCGGCTGATTTTTCACACCCAGATTTTGTGAGAACTCCTGCTGCCAGTCATGCTCTGGGCTTGAGACCCTGGTATGGGGCTGTCCCCACCCCTTGCTCTTCAGGTAGGACCTCCACCGCTAAGATATCTCTCTGGATTATAAACTGCCATACCTGGGTGTGGGGCCTTCCTGTTTCATGTGTCCAACCTTCCCAGCAGTCTTGTTGTGGCTTCCTCTTTTTATCCTTATTTATAGGAGTTCTATTCAGGTAGTCTTCAGTGGGTTCTCAAGGGTGGTGGTTCTATAATTTAGTTGTCATTTTGATGTGGTCACGGGAGGAGGTGAGCATAGCATTAATTACTCTGCCATCTTAAACCAGAAGTGGCACCCTGGGATTTTCTGTACAGTAGCTCCTCCTAGCCACACTGTGGCTATTGGGTTCTTGAAATGTGGCTAGAGTGACGGAGGAACTGAATTGTGAATTTAATTTCATGTTAATGAATTTAAATTTAAATGGACACATGCAGGAAACTGAACTCTGATCCCTTAATGGCTGCCTAGGATTTTCTCTTGGGTCTGTCTAACTGAGTGGTTTTTTCCCAACTGTTCTTATTTGACCAATCATTCTATCAGAGAATATGAATTCTACCCTAATACTAACAAAACTCACCTTTCCTTAAGATGGTTATATTTATTTTTAGCAGCCTGTAATTATTGTTTAGACTTGGTATTAAAGCTATTAAAAATGGGAAAATTACTATTGGTAATAAATGTTCTTTGCCATGACTTTAAAATCCAGTTTTCAGCCCTGGCTGGCATAGCTCAGTGGATTGAGCGTGGGCTGTGAACCAAAGTGTTGCAGGTTCGATTCCCAGTCAGGGCACATGCCTGGGTTGCAGGCCATGGCCCCCAGCAACTGCACATTGATGTTTCTCTCTCTCTCTCTCTCTTTCTCCCTCCCTTCCCTCTATAAACAAACAAACAAACAAACAAATAAAATCTTTCTAAAATCCAATTTTCTACTCTATGAACTGTAAAGCACAGAAATGAAACAGATTGCAATAGATACCACAAGGCAAATGTTATTGCTCTGGCTAAAACACAAACATATAGAAATAATTATTCCAAAACAAGTTTAAAATCACAGAGATGCTGTAGCCAGGAAGCATCCCATCTTGCTTTTGGGCTGCAGGAACAAGATATTATGAACACCCAGTGACCAAAGTCACTGCTGATATATATAGAAGTCCCAGAGAAGAATTCACAGCAGGCTGTTCTTGTGAGTGGATGTTAAGGATTGAGGAAGAATGCATTTTTCTTAATTACTGAAAAAACCCAGCTCCCACACAGCACATGCATTGAGTAAGTCTGTGCATATTTCAGGCTATATAGAATGAAAGGACCTGAGGGCTGGAAGGAAACTTTGAGCTCTTCTGCTATTTCAGTCTACACATATTTCAATAAATATTTTATTATGGAAAATTTCAAAATATACAACTTCATAGTCTGGTATAATGAATCTTATGTACCCATCAGTCAACATTTTTCCCCATTTTATTTTATGTATCTCACCCTACCCAACCCCACCAACAAGCATACGCATGCATGCTCACACGCAGTAATATTCTGGAGTATTTCAATGCAAATCCCAAGTACATCCATGCGCTGCATAATGACAGTTTGGTCAGTGATTGACCCCATACACAGTGGTAGTCCTATAACATTAAGGAACTGAAAAATTCCTACCTCCTAGGAATGTTGTAGCCATAGTAATGTAGTGAAATACGTTAGCCATCTGTTTTTGGTGTTGCTGGTGTAAACAGTCCTACTGCACTTCCAGCATTATAAAACTATAGCACATTCATTGCAGCATTATTTACAACAGCTAAGATGTGGCAGCAACCGAAGGGGGTAGGTAGCGTTTGGAGTGGGAAAGGCCACTTTGATATAGGAATGAAGATCACCAACAAAAGAGGGATGTCCGGGGACATGATCAAAAATAAGCAAAATCTCACCCTGGCTGGTGTGTCTCAGTGGATTGACCGCCGACCTGCGAACCAAAGGGTCTCTGGTTCAACTCCCAGTCAGGGCACATGCCTGGGTTGTGGGCCAGGTCCCCAGTAGGGGGTGTGTGATAGGCAACCACATATGGATGTTTCTCTCCCTCTCTTTTTCCCTCCCTTCCCCTCTCTCTAAAACTAAATAAGTAAAATCTTTTAAAAAATAAGCAAAATCTTGAAAGGTATGTTATTCTGTAAACAATATTCATCAATTTCATTGGCACAGCAGTTTAGGAGGGCATATTAGAAAAGGAACTGTTCTGTTCATGCCTTTTTGTTGCTCCTGTAGTTCATTGGCAGTGTGTACGTATTGATATGCTTGAAGGCCCTGGGGTTCTCACCGTGCCAGATCCTAAAGGGTTTCAATTTGCAGCCTATAGCATCGCCCCCAAACAAGACTCTCATCCTGTCCTTAAAAGCCTTGAGACCTGGCACCGACTTGACCTCCTTATGAATGAAAGTCTTTTTAAGCATCTGTTTCCAGAACAGGGAGGTCTCATCCATGTTAAATATTTGCTCTGGCAAGTATTTTTTTTCTCCAGATCAGCTTATCTAGAGTTTCCAAAAATTCTTCAGCTGCCTTCGCATCAGCACTTGCAGACTCACCCCTCACTCTCGTGTTCTGTCATGAAAAATGATTCTTGAATCACTGAAACCACTCAGAGCTAACAGTAAATTCAATTTCATTGTTCAATCCAGCCTTTTCATTCAACATCACAATTTTTTTTTTTTTTTTGCTTTGGTGTGATTGTCATGGTGCTGAGAGGGATCCGCTTCAGTGTCTGATCTTCAATCCAGGTCAGCGTGTTCTTGTGCATCAAGATCATAGCTGTGGCGCAACGGGACATGCCTGGCTGGTGAGCAATAACCATCAGTGATTTGCCACCTTAGTAGTCCTTAATCACTTTTGAGTTGGTTTCCAAGTGAGTCACTAGCTGTGACCTCTTACTGGGTTACTGACAACATTAGTAGTGGGTTTTCTATGTTTAGGGGCCAAATAAACAGAACAACACAGGATTAAATCAAGCACAAGGGAGAGTGATGCAATCAGGAGATGCAATAAGCACGGGGTGTAAGAGGCTGCTGCTGGTGTAACACTGCGTACTGTGTTACAGCAAACTTTTTATGTAGACAATACACTAAGAACAATAAAAAGTATAGCATAGTAATACATAAACCACTAACATAGTCATTTATGACCACTATCCAGTATTATGTACTATACAGAAGTGTATATGCTATACTTTTTTACTTTTCAATTATAATTTACTTCCAATATTACTTTGTATTGGTTTCAGGTGGACAGCATAGCGGTTGGACAATCATATACTTACGCAGTGACTGCCCCTGGTATTTCCAGTACCCACCTGGTACCCTGCATAGTTCCTACAACATTAGTGACTGTATTCCCCATGCTGTGCTTTGCATCCCGGGACTATTCTATAAGTGCCAGTCTTACTTCTCAATCCCTTCACCTCTTTCACCCAGCAAAGCCCCCACCCTCTGGCAACCATCAGTTCACTCTCTCTGTCTATGAGTCTGTTTCATTTTTGTTTGTTCATTTATTTTGTTCTTCAGATTCCACATGTCAGTGAAATCATACAGCACTTGTCTTCCTGTGACTAACTTATTTCACTTGGCATCACACCTGCTAGGTCCATTCATGTTGTCAGGAATGAGGAGATTTCATTGTTTTTTTATGGTCAACTAATATTCCATAGTATATAAGGTACAACCGCTTTTTTATCCACTCATCTACTGATGGGCATTTGGGGTTGGGGGAAGGGGAAGAAGGCAAGGGGGGGCAAATGGTGGTGGAAGGAGACTTGACTTAGAGTAGTGAACACACAATACAATATGCAGATGATGTAGTAAAGAATTGTGCACCTAAAACCTATATAATGTTATTAACCAATGTCACCCCAATAAATTTACTAAAAAGAATTTGGATGATTTCTTCCTTAAATAACGGGTAAAATTCACCAAAGTATATTTCTCTGCCTGGTCTCCCACTTTTGGAAGTTTATAATTCCATTTCTTTTAATAATTACAGGCCTCTTTGAGTTTTCTATATCTCTGTGAATTTTGGCAGATTGTGTCTTTCAAGCAGTTGGTTCATTTCATCTCGGTTATGAAATTTGTGGGCATCGAGTTGTTCATAATATCCCTTTAGTATCTTTTTAAATTCATGGGATCACTAGTGATGGTTGCTCTTTCATGTCTGACATTAGTAATTTCTGTGTCCTGCCTTTCTTCCTTTGTTAATTTGGCTAGAAGTTTATTAGCTTTCTCGATCTTTTGGGCAAGTGCTTCTCAGTTTCCACACCTTAAGTTAGGCAGGAAAGCTAGTGATGGCTGGAGTTGGTTATCTCTGCCCATGAGGAAAGGTAGATGTGGCTGCAGTTGAGTATTTCCATTTCCTTGTGGAGAAGGCTAAACGGGGCTGGAATTGTGAAGTTTCCTTTTTCCGAATTGGTAGGCTTTGGTAAAACCCTTGGTAGTTAGACTCTAATGAAATAGTTTCCTCGGAGGATAAGAACAGAATGCTCTGGGTGTATTTCCAAATGGTTATTTCCCGCCCTCCCATTACTGGAAACATGGAGGGAGGGGCGGTTCTCTGATCTTCACTGTACAAACTTGGTAGGGGTGCTGGTGGTCAGACTCACAGAAGTGTTAGGGCATGCCCTGAGACTGCCACCCATAGCTTTCAAATCTGAAACTTTTCCACAATGGCTCTCCCGACATTCACCAATGATAATTTTAAGAATTTTGACACCAGTATTGCCTCCAGCGAGTGTTAGGATGGTCAATGACCACGGGCTGTGAAAGAAGTCACAAAGAGAAGGAAATGCAGAGAGCAGTTTTTTATTCCCTTTCTGAGGAGGGAAAGGGGTATGGCGTGGAGAGGTACAGCAGCAGTGAGGGATGAGGACGTTGAGCTCTTATTGGATTATAACTAGATTATAAAAGGGTACGGGGTGCGGAGGTCGCCATTGCGCGGCCCCTGGGCTGTTGGGGGCTGTCACACAGGAGGCTTGGGTTTGTTCTGCATGAGCTGCAGTTTGTTCCAATGTTATCTTTTACCTGCAGCTGTGGGGAGCGCTTAGTCCCCATTGTGTTCTCGCTTCCAGTATTTTCCAGCCCGGAGCACAAGCTCTGAAGAGGAAAATGGCAGTCGTGTTTCACAAGGTCACAGGCCTGCTCTGCAAACGGTGCCACGGTAGCAAGGGCGCCAGCTTTGTCCTTTCCGTGAGGGTTTGTGCTCTTCAGCCTCTTCTGCCCCACTAAGATGAGCATCTCTGTATTCGCTTCTCTGTCTGTCTCCAAATTTAGGGCAACCATTTGCCGTCTTACTCAATTATCTGATGACTCTAAGAACTGTTGTTTTTTTCCGTTTGTTCATTTGTTTCTTATTGTGAGAATTGCAGAGCCTACTTCCAAGCTTCTTACATGACTGACTGGAAACCAGGAAGACCTCTCAAAAATGTTTATAGCTTCAGCCACTCATTTTAAGACAGTTGAGATGTGTCACTTACGGAGTTTGTTAATTGCAAGTAGTTCTTATATAGCAGGCACTGTTATAAGTACTTTACACATGTTAACTCTAATAATTTCAAGAAAACCTGTAATACTAGTGTTAACATGAGGCTTATTTTATGGAAGTTACACCTGAGGAGCAGAGAAGTTGAGTAACTTCCCTAAGGGCACACAATGATTAACTTTCAGAGCAGAGATTTGAATTTAGGCAGTCTGGCTCTTCTTTTCTAGATGATTCCTAGCCAGTGGTGAGAGACTACTTCTGAATGTGGCATGGGGGTGGACATGCCATTTCTTGGGCCTGTCTGTAAACTGTTCTAGAAGGTTTGTGCCTCAGGGGAATTTCCTATCCAGTCATCTCTTAGTCGTATATTTTCCTTCTGTGATCTCTCATGCTTCCTTACAAAAATAGAAAGCTACTCATTTCCCTTCCAGCCACTGTATTTCATGAAAGCCATGGGACCTATGGGTTTGAGACCCCTGGAAGCTCACATATATTGTCAAGCGTCTACAAGTCCATGTGTACCCCAGACCTTATCTGCAGAGCACTAGTGTGACCACTATTTTTAAAGTTTATGTAAATAGTAAGTAACAATGTTACTTGAATTTGCTTACTTGGTAGATAGTATATATTATAAGTACAATTGCATGACAGGGTCCAGAATTGGGTGGGTGTGTCAAAAGTGGTTTTTCTTTTAAAAAAAAAAAGGTTTTATTTGCTTATTTTTAGAGAGAGGGGAAGGGGGTGAGAAAGAGAGGGAGGGAAACATTGATGAGAGAGAGCTACACTGATTAGTTGCCTCTTGTACACCCCACACTGGGGACCTGGCCTGCAACCCAGGCATGTCCCCTGACTGGGAATTGAACCAGTGACCCATCACTTCAACAGGGTGGCACTCAGTCCATTGAGACACACCATCCAGGGACCAAAATGGTTTTTCATACTTAAAGGGAGATCACCATTGTTGAAGAGTGAGGATGATTGAAATAATAAAGCAGAGATAAGGAGAAAGCAAAACCTTGGGTTAAAAACGGAAACCCTAGCCCCATTGGATCTTTCAGGTGAGAAAACATCTTCCAGACTATACCAGGGCTGCCATTTTGGGGAAATAAAAAAAGAAGACAGATGAGAAGTGGTGATCAAAACAGTAACCTTGGGGTTTGGGGCATCGGTTTTCTCAGTC
The DNA here is from genome assembly GCF_004126475.2 of Phyllostomus discolor. Classification (NCBI taxonomy): domain Eukaryota; kingdom Metazoa; phylum Chordata; class Mammalia; order Chiroptera; family Phyllostomidae; genus Phyllostomus; species Phyllostomus discolor. Next base: position 97,330,180 of record NC_050198.1, read on the forward strand.
TGATTCACGTTTCCATTACTTATCAGTTGTATGACTTGGAACAAGTTACTCAGTCTCTCTGAGTCTTGGCTTCCTTATCTGAACAATGTAATTATCAGCCTACAAAGTAATTCATAAAGTAGATAAGACAGCAGATAAGATGGGCTAAAAGTGACTTAACCTCTCTGAGCCTTCAGTTTCATCAAACGGAACTAATGGCTCCTGTCTCAAGGTGGTATGAGAAGTAACTTAGAGAATCCCTGTAAGCCACTTGGCTTAGAGCTTAATACATACTTTCTCAGGAAAAGGATGGCTCTAGCCCCTGGTTGGGGTGGCTCAGTGGATTGAGCACTGGCCTGCGAAACAAAGGGTTGCAGGTTTGATTCCTAGTCATGGCACATGCCTGGGGTGTGGGCCAGGTCCCCAGGGGGGGGCACACAAGAGGCAACCACACATTGATATTTCTCTCCCTCTCTCCCTCCCTTTCCCTCCCTCTAAAAATAAATAAATAAAATCTTTAAAAGAAAAGGATGGCTCTAGTCTTGATGCTAATTATCATATTATTACCATGGATAGAACCTGCATAAACGTGTATTTGGAATTCAGTAAGTATGTATTTAAAGTTGAGAAGACGTGGTTGTTTCTGATTTCTTTGTAGACAGGTGATTTATTTTTACACTGATGTACCTCAGTTATAACCTCCTTTGACTTCGGGCTACCTCCAGCATGGGTTTTGGACTCTTTTTTGCTTTTACCTCTGGCCTAGGATTTGAAGATAGAACCATAGAAACGAGCCAATCTGACAGAGACAAAATAGACTGAAAAAAAGATGAACTGAGCATTTGTGATTATAACAAAATATCTAGTATTGGTGTCCATAGACTGACTAGGTGGAATTTAAAAAGGAGAAAGAGGATGGGGCTGAAAAGTGGAATGTACACCGATAAAACCTGAACATGGTCTTGACATATGAATATTTGAGTTTCAATGATTGATAAATGGTGCTTAATCTCCCTCCTTCCCTCCCTTCCTTCCATTCACTTAACATATTTTCAGCTTTCATCCATGTTGTAGAACCTATTTGTAAAAGCTCTGCATTTGGGTGTGAGGCGTTAGTATATTAATCAGGTTTGTCCAGCAAAACTGAACCAATAGGATATGAATATCTATAGAAAGATATTTATTTTAAGGAATTGTCTCACACAATTGTGGAGGTTTGGTGAGTCCACAGTTTGATGGCAGAGGCCAGCAGGCTAGAAACTCAGGAAAGAGTTGCAGTTCGAGGGCAAAGGCAGTATGCAGCAGTTCGTGCTGCCTTAACAAAACACCACAAACTGACTGAGTAGTTTATAAAAAAACCAGAAAATTCTTTTTCCCAGTTTTTCAGGCTGGGAAAACTCAGATCATAGTGCAGGCAGATACATTGCCTGGTGAGGCCCCAGTTTATGGATCGTAGATGGTGTCTATGCCCTAAACTCACATGGCAGCAGGGAGCAAGGGAGCTCCCTGGCACCTCTTTTTTTAAAGGTATTGTTTATTTTTATTTTTAGAGAGAAGGAAAGAGAGGGACAGAAACATTGATGTGTGAGAGATACATTGCCTGGTTGCCTCTTGCATGCCCCTAGCTGGGGACCTGGCCTACAACCCAGGCATGTGCCCTGACTGGGAATCGAACCAGCGACCCCTTTGGTTCACAGGCTGATGCTCAATCCACTGAGCCACACCAGCCAGAGCTGGGGCTTCTTTTTAAGGGTACTAATCCTGTCCAGGAATGCCTTGCCCTCATCACCTAAGTATCAGGCAAGGGTCCACCTCCACCATGTCCCCTATTACATGGGACATTAGTATTTGTAGGGATACATGTATTCAATCTATAGCAACTAGGAAGAGATGATGTTAAAAGTAAAATGTGAAGTCCACTAGAGAATTAACTCTTGCTCAAGGCAGTCAGCCTTTTTTTCTATCTGGGTCTTCAGCTTTTTGGATGAAGCCCAAGCACATTAGGTAGGGCAGTCTGCTTTACTCGGAGCTTAGCAATTTAAGTGTAAATCTCATCCAAAAAACACCCTCACAAAAACATCTAGAAGAATCATGGACCAAATACCTGGGCACTGTGGCCCAGCCAAGTTGCCATGGAATTAACCATTACACTACTTACTCTGTTTTTTACCTCATAAATAAGGTCCACAAATGTAACATTGAGAGTTATCTTCATTTGAAGCATATATAGTTTAAAATTTAAAAAATAAAATTAATATGAGAAATGGCTGTATTTTGAATCCCTTTTGGTAACCAAGTTCTCTGAAATAAAATATGACTTTTGAAATGGCCTAGAAAAGAGAATATTGATCTTGCACAGCAGAATTACAGCTCAGCTAAGAAAGGACTTTTTCCCTATCTTTTTAGAATGGGAAAATAGCTCATATTGAAAGTAACTGGGCTTTTGTCTCTGCCATAGATTGGTTATATCCAAATAAAACTGGAGAGGGAGCCCTGGCCAGGTGGCTGAGCTGGTTGGAAGGTCATCCAGTATACCCAAAGGTTACAGGTTCGATCCCTGGTTGGGATGCATACAGGAAGCAACTGATCTATGTTTCTCTGTGTCTCTATCTCTGTCTCTGTCTCTCTCAGCAATAAGCATATCCTCAGGTGAGGATTAAAAAAAACTGGAGAGAGATATTAAGCCCCATTTATCAGCCAGAAAGTAAAATTACCAAATGTCAGGACCATGTTCAGGTTTTATTGGTCTACATTCCACAGCAGACATTCGTCTTCCCCATTGGACACGTGCAATGTTTTATGTACTTCTGTATTTTATCCCTGCCTCGGTCTTACGCAGTTTCCTTCCTTGGTTTCTTAAAATGAATCCGTTTTGTTGCTGATTCTAGATGCAGTTAGCAGAATTTCTGATGCAGATAGAAAGTTTTCCTTTGGCTCTGCATCTCAAGAGCTTTTGTGGTCAGAGGCATGTAAAGTGTAAAACTCATCAAAGTCTGCAGTAAGGAAGGAGTTCAGCAGAACTTGAATAAATATAGGCTGAATCATACATGGGGAAACTAGTCTACTCCCTTAAATTTTCCAGTCAGATGCTCCTGAAATGGGCACACTTTGGGGCCCAACAGTTGTTTGTATGAAGAAAGGGTTACCTATGCCAGCTGCCAGAAATGTGCCTAGGATATGTGTCCCCTGACATTTCAGGGAATTCTTGGCCCAGAGTAGGAAATATTAGGCATGAGGACACCCTTCAGGTCATGCAGACAGTAAGAGGTATGGCCAGAATTTGAACTACAAAGTCAATGTTCGCTTTATGTCCTCATAGCTTTTCAAATGCCGCTTAACAGTGTCTTGTCCAGAGACATTATTAATGGCTAAGATCATTGCAATGCTGTTTTGTCAAAACAGATATACTGAGTTATTTTAAATACTTATGGATTCTAAATGTAAATCTGTGAATCTGAAGCCTCATTCTTTGGAATAATGGACTTTCTGGATTTGAACCTCCAGTTTGCTGAGTTTTCACTGTGATCTGGGATGTTGTATTGATAGCAGTAAAACATTTGGCTGCCTGTTTTGCTTTATTTCTACATTTTTACACTGTTCTACCTTAGGAAGAAAAAAAGACTAGCTGCATGCTTTGTGGTACAGCTCATTGAGTGTGTATTAAGATAGTTATGGGTATTGCAATGCAAAAGTTGTACAGTGAAAATTATTAGAGTGGAATCTTCCAAATACTGTAGTTTGAGGGAGAATTATGAAGAATTATTATTTTGACATTATTTGATGATGCCCAGCATTACTCTTCTAAAAAATGTAACTTGTTTTAAAGTAGGAAACAGAAACAACCTTAATTTAATTTTTACACTTTAAATGGGTAAATGTTATGGTATGTGAAGAGGATCTCAATAAAGCTGTTTTAAAAAGCCTTCACTTAATTTCCTAAGTATTCTGATTTTTCCTTAAAATTTTTTTATTTGTCTTTTTTTGTATTACCATTCTAATTCAGAAACTTTTGTCTTCCCTCTGTCAACAATGTTCTCTCTCCTCATTGTAAAGCATTGAATAGCAAACTCCTCTTGCCCTTGGATGCTGCTCTGTCCTACAACCAGTTTTAAAACGTTCTTTCTCTAATCTGTATTATAAAACCCTGTCTAATTCTGACATTGAAAGGGCTTTATGAAGGATTTTGTGCTTCTATTTCATCCAAGTCCCCCAATGGAACCTAAGTTGCTTTCCATTCTAGGCCTAGTGTTTATTTTAATAAGTTGACTGTTTCCCCATAGTTGGGGCAAGTGTCTGCGCCTCATCCTCCTCTTTCTGCCAGTAAGTACATTGTAACTGTCGGCTTGGTGATGTGACTTCTTTACATAGAGGCAAAAGCTTATGAGAAATGCATGCACAGCAAATTGGTGGGCTCCGCTGATAATCTGGTTTCTATCAATGGTGAAGTGGTTTGGAGAGGAATCCCCCCCACACCATTTCCTTTGTTGGTTAATATGAAATAAAAACTTCTAAAGGTATCTTTCCAGGAACAAACTACTATATCTTCTTGACAGGGAAAACTGTTAAGGATGAAATGAATATTCTTTGGGAAATTTTACGAAGTTTAAGTCTGTTGAGTGGGTTTACCCACTGGTACCATGAGTCTGCCTTGAGGGCCTGTGCTGGGTGCCGGGTGTAGAGTGTTAAGGGGACAGAGTGCCAGTCTGTGGGTAGCACGTGGCCTATGTCATATTTACACCTAGCCATGCTATGGTGACTGCGCTTAGTGATCCAAAATTCACCATATATACTTTTTGTTCATAGGAATGTACTTGTGTGTTTATGGTAAAAATAGGATGGGATATTTTAAATTGGAGCTCTTCTGTATTTTCTGGGACATACAGTGCTATATACAGATAAGTTGGAATTTTGTGATTCTGTTTTGAGAGCACCCCTAAATTCACTACTGACTTCCTTCTGTCTCTCCTCCCTCTCGTCGTGGTTGAAATCGGATCAGAGGGCCACTTCGAGAATCTCTGATAAAGAAGTCACTAAAAGTGGGCTAAGGGATGTGAAAATGTGGCAGAATCAGTCTTACATCTCGTTAACACTTGGCATGTTAAAAGGCCCTTTCTACCATGAAAATGTGATTTAGTCATTCTTTGGTTCATAAAAGCTTCAGTAAGTTGAAATGTAAACTTGTTTGTGTGATATTCAAAATTCTTTACAGTTTGTCTTCTACTTAAGTTACTTCTCCAGTGTTATTTTCTACTACTCCTTGCTCCACCCACTACTTTCCAAATGCTTGAAGTTCTCAGAATATTTCTATTTTTTTTTTCAGATTTCTTGTTTGTTTATCTGCTGTTTTCTCTGCCCTGGAATATTCCATCCCCTCTTTTCACCTGGGTGAATGTCTCTTTATGCTTGAAATCATAGCCAAATATTGGGTTAACCACAAAGGTTTTTTTTTTTTTTTTGGTAGTAAGATATCTCTGGTAGCACTTACTTGTCTTTAACTTCACTTGAAACAATTTTGTTGGATTGTATTGTGACAGCTGTCATATCAGTGTGCATTAAAAAAACTTATCAAAATGGGTGAATTTTTATGTAGCCATTTTAATATTTAAGATGGAAGAAAATAGGTACGTTTTCAGCATGCTATACTTTATTATTGTCAGAAAGGTAAAAACACAACTGAAATGCAAAACAGACTTTTGCAGTGTATGGAGAGGGTGCTGTAATTGATGGAATGTGTCCAAACTGGTTTGTGAAGTTTTGTGCTAGAGATTTCTCGATGGGCGATGCTCCACAGTAGGGTAGACCTGCTGAGGTGACAGTGATCCAGTTGAGACATTCATTGAGAACAAGCAACGTTCTACCACGTGGGAGAGAGCTGACATACTCCAAATATCCAAATCAATAAACTTACTGGTGAAAATGAAAAATGTGCCTTTTATTTTACAGAGAAAACATATGGACTTTTTGGGCCAACCCAATGCTTATCACTCTTCTGTGAAGTCTTTCTTGTGCCAATGCAGTTGCTCTCCTGTTTGTCTTCGTAGCCCTAGTTCCTATCACAGTTCCTGATACCCACCAAAAAATCTTGAGTAAACATTTTGCCTAAGATTTATTCTTTTCCCCACTAATGTAGTAATGTTAATATCAGCTCACTGAAACAATTTAGAACATACCAAAGAGTGCAAATAAGAAAGTAACCATCATGCTCAGCGCCTGTAACAACCACTGTTTTAGGTTTTATTTATTTATTTTTAGAGAGAATGGAATGGCAGGACAAAGAGGGAGAGGAACATCACTGTGCGAGAGGTACATCCATCGATCAGTTGCCTCTCACACATCCCCATCTGGGGACCTGGACCACAACCCAGGCATGTACCCTGACTAAGCATTGAACCGGCAACCTTTCCCTTTGCAGTCTGGCACTCAATCCGCTGAGCCACACCAGTCAGGACGTATAGGCATGCGTTTACACAATTTGTTATATTAAGCTTCTTGAGCTCAAGTTCTGGTTCTCTTCATTTGTTTTGTGATTTAGGTTACCATTTTGCGTCACTTCCTTAGTCCCTTATAGCTCTGCTTTTACCCTCCTCCTTTGTAAATTTATGTGAAATATACCATTTTTCTTATAGGCCCCCAAAACAAAATTACATACATATTGTTTTATACAATTGTTTTATGTCAGTTAAGAGAAAAAAGGAGAGGAAATATACATTTATACTCTTTTGTAATTACATAGTTAATTTTGTAAGAGATCTCAGTTTTTCATGTGAATTTGAATTATTGTCTACGGTCAGTTGTTTTTTAGCCTGAAGAAGTCCTTTAGTTTTCTTTATAAGGTAAGTAAGTCTGCTAACAAAGGATTCTTTCAGTACAACCTGGTTTCCGTCCTATGCAATTGAATTCAGCATCTCTGAGGGTAGAGCCAAGCAAAGGTGAATTAAAAACCTTGTGTTATTCTAATAATAAACCCGGGGCTATAACTACTGGCATAGATGTTCCAGGGTCCCTTGCAACTCTTGACAGTCTGTGATGCTCTGGGCATGAGAGCTGTTACGCCTGAGATCCTTAACACTTAATACACAACATCTCCCTAACTTGTCAGTATGGCATAGACCTGCAGTTTGCAAAGTGTGGCCCCTAACCAGCAGCATCAGCATCACCTGGCAAAATGTTAGAAAAACAGAACCTCAGGCACCATCCCACGTCTGCTTGATCAGAGACTGTGGGAGTGAGACACAGTAGACTGCATTTGAACAAACTTCATCTCTTCAGTTTATCCTGAAGTACATCAGAGTTGAGAACTACTGGCATAGGAAAAGAGCACTGTGGGCTTTGGCATCTGAGAACTTCTTGTGAGTTTGGGAACTCTCACTGGCCAGCTCTGGGGTGATGCTGGGCAACTTATGCATCTCTTCTGTGCCCCGTTTACCTGGTTTTAAAGGTGAAGAAGAAGAATTGCTCTAACTCATACAGTTGTGAGACTAATCAGAGGGTCAAAGCTTCTTTGTAAACTCTTAAGCCTGTGTGCACAGGTAAGGCATCATTATGAACCTGGGAAACTATAATTTATTGAGCACCTGTTATGGGCCAGGAACTTTGCATATGTTATCTCACTTATCCTTTAACCATTTTATAAGTAATGAAAGAATTATTTAGCAATCCCATTTATTTCCCAACTGTACTGGAATCCAAAAATAGAAATACAACATTGAAATTCACTTACATCAATTCATCTATATCAAAAGCTAACTACATAAAATATCCAATTCTATCCTAATCCAACAAGCGAGCTAGAGCGGAAATGGTATTTATTAAAATACTAAGAGCATTTTGTCGCACTCTCCCACCTCACCTAGAAAAGACTGCTCTACCATTGCCAGGGGTGTCCAACCTGTGACCCGAGGGCCTCACGCAGCCCAGGGTGGCTATGAATGCAGCCCAACACAAAATTGTAAATTTACTTAAAACATTATGAGATTTGTTTGTGATTACGTGTCACAGTGTATTTAATGGGTGTCCCAAGATGACTCTTCTTGCAGTGTGGCCCAGAGATGCCAGAAGTTTTGGCCCACTTAGCTCTGACACTACACTAGCCAATTCTGTCACGTAGGGGAAATCATGCTTTGTCCTGGACATCAGTCTTTTCATTTTAAAATAGTCAGTTCTACCAAAAAATATCTTTCAATTAGCCTTTCTACTTTAGTCTATTTGCTTAAGATGTGTTGTTTAGGTGTGAAACTTAATGATTATTAAAAGGTATAAAGACTGTTTTCCTAGTGAACTTTGAAAAGAACAGAAGCAGCTGCCTTTCTCAATTGGATTAATTATCAGCATCAGTACATACAAGATCAAGACTGATTGGGTTGTACCCGACCAGAATAGAAAATGCCATTTGAATTAGAGGTTTCCTTGTCAATATTGGTCCTTAGGAGTGTGATTAGAGGCTCTCAAAAGTCAGGAGAGGGAACTACTCTCAAATTAATGACACTTAATTTGTTTTTGGAGAGAAAGGTACTCACTGTGAATGTGAATATTCTATGTACTTTGTCACAGTCTTTGTCACAGTCTTTGTCACATGTGGGGTATGTACATGTGTATGTGTGTGTTTACACATGTGTGTATTCTTTGAAGTACTGATCATATTGGTGGCATATTACTTTATATCACATGCATTTCTTGGCCACCTTTATACGTGACGTAATTGTGATTTAAGCAGGGTTAGAATGTGAACTTCAAGTTGCAGCATTTTGGTTCCTTTCTCGGTAACATTTTAGTGGACCTAGAAGCTACCCAGTAATGGAAAATTCAGTTGCTTAAGACTGTTACAAAAATGTTCCTGCACCCAGGCAGCAGAATCTGTTTGCTTCACCTCCTGTAGGTCTTTGTGGGGGCATAGCAGCAAGCCTATGTTCTAATGATTTGAAGGCTTTAGGCTGATTTTTTTTATTTACACAAATAACCCATTAGGCTAAGAGAAATGGTGGTGGGGGGTTATAAAGATTTCCCTCTGTCTTTTTTGGCCCAGAAGTCTCTTGCTTTGTTCTTTCAAAGGCTGAGCCTTTGCAGAGTCTCTGCCAAGGAGAACTCAAATTTTTCCCTTGGGAATCAGAGAAGGGCCCAGTACTCAGTAAATCTGCAAAAGACAAGCTTTTCAGATGTTAATAAGTCTAAGCAGAACCCTGGACGCTCCTCTCCGTGGTCTGTGGGGCAGATTAGAGACCTGAGCAGTATAACCTTTCCTTGGTCTGGCACCAGGTTCTTATTATGAGTGATAACTTTAAGAAAGGATCGCAAAGGTAGAATTCCCCCGAGGACATCACTGTGAACTTGGAATTCAATACTACTTCCAAAAGTCACAGCAAGCCAAAAAAAAAAAAGGGCACTAGTAACACCAGGCGCCTATTTGGGTGCCAGCTTTGCACTTTTTCTTTGGCTTTTACTCTGTGGCCCTAACCCCAGCTGCCAATTGCTGCCACAAACATTATATAGGCAACTTGCTGAAAAAAATTCTTTGGTGGAAGGAGCACAGGAGACACAGGGAAAAGCCAATTACTTCTTATTATTAATGCAAGTTTAAAACTGTAGAGACACATGCAATAAACATCGTTGTACCTGCCCCCCCATGCGTATTTTGTTGTTTCCTTCATTGCTCACTTTCTCTAAAGAAAACATTAGAGAGACTGAAGCCTGCTTTTTTACCCCTCTCGTTAGTCCTCAATCCTAAATGTATCTCTGTATAGCTCTTTAATGATTTTGTTCTAGATATTATATTTCTTTTTTTTAAAGATTTTATTTATTTATTTTTAGAAAGAGAGGGGAGAGGGGGAGGGAGGGAGAGAGAGAGAGAGAGAGAGAGAGAGAGAGAGAGAGAAAGAAACATCAATGTGCGGTTGCTGGGGGTCATGTCCTGCAACCCAGTCATGTGCCCTGACTGGGAATCGAACCTGCAACACTTTGGTTTGCAGCCTGCGCTCAATCCACTGAGCTACGCCAGCTGGGGCCAAGATATTATATTTCTAAATGTACAGGATCTGGCAGAAGTAAGGACAGCTGGAGTGTGGTAGGTAGGGTAATAATATGGGTGTAACAACTTACAGTTTTAATTTGAACATTTCCCCTAAAATGTCATAGGGTGTGCTTGAGTGTGATATTGTTGTGTTACAGAATTACATATGTAGGATTTTGTAATAAAAGATTTTGTAGTAAGAAAGGGACATTATTTGTGCTGGACTCTGTATTTATATATTTGCATATATACATATATGTTTGTGTAAATATAGTATGTATATAGTATGTTCGTATATCTACTCATATGTTCTTACTGTCTATTGGTGCTGACATTTTACTATTTCTAGTGAAGTATATTTTCTTTACCTCTTTTATGTTCCTTTCTCATTCTTCATTTATAACACAACATGTACTAAGTATTTTCTCTACACACATTGAGAAGTACACCAGATGGTGTGAGTTTTGCTGCAACTGTCAAAAATAATTTAGAAAGCTTAGAGAAGTAAATCTATTGTATTTAATCATAGTTTTGCTATTACTGCTATTCTTTCTTCATATTGAAAGATTTCTTCTTTTAGCATTTCCTTTCTGCTTACAGAACTTCCTTTACCCTTTAAAAATATTTTATTTATTTTTAGAGAGGGGAAGTGAGGGAGAGAGGCATCATTGATTGGCTGCTTGTTGCACATCCCTGACTGGGAATCGAACCAGTGACCTTACAGTTTTTGGGACAATGCCCAACCCACTGAGCCACACTAGTCAGGGCTCTTTACCCATTCTTTTTTAAAAAAGATTTAATTTATTTTTTACAGAGGTAAAGGGAGAGACAAAGAGGAGAGAAATGTCAATGTGTGGTTGCCTCTCTCTTGCCCTCCACTGGGGGTCTGGCCCGTAACCCAGGCATGTGCCCTGACTGGGAATCAAAGTGGCCACCGTTTGTTCACAGGCCAGTGCTCAGTCTACTGAGTCACACCAGCCATGGCTCTTTACCCATTCTTTAGTGTAGTTCTGGTGACAGAAATCTCTTAGTTTTATTTTATCTGCAAATGTCTTAATTTTGTCTTCATTTTGTCTTCATTCCTGAGGATATTTTCAGTGGATATAGAATCCCAGGTTTATAGTTCTTTTCTTTCAGTACCTGCAAAATGTTGTGCCACATTCTCCTGGTCTTCATTTTTTGATGCAAAAGCCTCTATCATTAGAATTTTTCCATATAGGTAAGGTGTCATTTCTCTCTCCCTGCTTTCAAGATTTTTTCTTAGTCTTTTGTTTTAATAGTTTCATAATGATATCTCTCAGCATATATTTTGTGGAGGAGTGTCTGGTTTTGGTTTCACTTCTTGAATCTGCAGGTTTTCATCTGTTGCCAAATTGTGAAACGCTCAGCTATTATTTCTTTGAGTACTGTTCCATTGCTGTCCTCTTTCCCCTCTCTTTTGAGCAGTTGATGTCATGGAACTGAGATCTTTTGTTATAGCCCCACAGGTTTCTGATGCTTTTCGATTTTTTCCCACTCTATATTTTGGTTTTTCAGATTGGGTAATGTTTATTGTTCTGTTTTCAAGTTCTCCGATTCTTTTCTTTTTCCTCTCTATTTTTCGGTTTAGTCTGTTGATTGTTATTTTACTTCATTTATTGTATTTTTCTTTTCTTAGTATTTTCTGTCTCTTTGATGGTACTTGCTCTTTCTTTGGTGAGACTTTCTACAACATTATTCATTAGTTTCAAGCATGTTGATAATTGTTTATTTTTATGATTGCTGCTCTGCAATCATTGTCAGATAATTCCAGCAGCTGTACCATCTCTGTGTCTGTTGACTGTCTTTTCTCATACAGCCTGAGAACTTCCCAGTATTTGACATTACAAATGATTGTTGAGCCCTGGCTGCCATAGCTCAGTGGCTTGAGCATGGGTTGCGAACCAAAGTGTCGCAGGTTCAATTCCCAGTCAGGCCACATATGTGGGTTGCAGGCCATCGCCCCCAGCAACCGTACATTGATGTTTCTCTCTCTCTCTCTTTCTCCATCCCTTCCCTCTCTAAAAATAAATAAATAAAATCTAAAAAACCCCACTTCTGGTCTTTTAAAAAATGATTGTCAATTGAAGTCTGAACATTTTGGGAATTATGATATGAGAATTTGGATCTTATTTAAATCTTGGGTTTTTAGCAAGCCGTCTCTTACACTACTTCTCTGGGTGAACACATACAACTTCATTACTCCCAAGTGGGGGCAGAAATCCAAGATTCCCATTATTTCTCTTTTGTAGCCTAGAGGTATCATCCTTTGCACTGAGGGGGGCATAGGTATTCAGGTCCCGCTAGGCTTTTCCTAGTACCATCTTTTCTGGGAGGGGCTAGATTGCTTCAGTATTGCTTCCTGTGGGCCTCCATCATGGGGACGGGATGGCCTTGATGGGCAGGTGAGTTTGGAAGTCCAGTCTTGGCTCTCCATTAGGCCTGTTCACACACTCTGCTAGCAGGAAGGGGATGAGCGCTTTACTGCTGGCTGAGAGTGAAACATCAGTGACTCCGTGGGGAGTAGGTGGCTTGTTACTGACTTGCAAGGATGAGTGTCCCAGTTCGCCAGCATGGTGGTGGGATGGAGGCTGGAGCACCAAGGGACAGGATCCCAGTTTCTAACTTGAGTAGTTTAAGGCTTCTATTTTTTTCCTCATTCAATCTAGCTAAAGATTTGTTCATTTTTGGTAATCTTTGAAGAATCAACTTTTGGTGTTACTAATTATCTATATTGTTCTTCTGGTGTTTATTTTCTTTGTTCAGCTGTCTTAGGGGTTAGGTTTCTTTTCAGGTTTTGGTTCCTTAATGTGTAAAGGTAGATTATTGATTTGAGGTATTTCTTCTTTTTTCATGTATGTGTTTTTAGTTACAAATTTCCCTCTTAACACTGTTCTCACTGCATGCCATGTACTTTTGTTTTTGTTTTTATTTGTCCAAAGGTATTTTCAAATTTACTTTGAGATTTCTTATTTGTCTCATTGGTTGTTTAAGAGTGTGTTTTTAAATTTCCAACTATTGTGGATTTTCCAATGTTCTTTCTATTATTTATTCCGTTTTGATCTGTAAAAATATTTTGTATGGTTTTAACCTTTTAAAACTTATTAACACATTTGTTTTGTGGCTTAACACATTGTTTATCCTGGAGAATGTTCAGTGTGTACTTCAAAAAATGTTATGTTGTGTGGAGTCTTCCTTATATATCACTTAATTGGTTTATACTACTTTTAAGTACTCTGTTTTTTTTTACTGATCTTATGTTTTGATTTATCATTGGAAATATCATTGCAGAGCTATCTATTTCTCTCTTTAATCCTGTCAGTTGTTTTCATATATTTTTGGGCTCTGGTATCTGCTCATAATTTTATATCATCATGGTAAATTAGCCCTTTTACTAACAAGCAATGTCCTTTGTTTTTATTTTATAATTATTTTCTCTTTGTTAACATTTTTTTTTATTTTTTAAAAGATTTTATTTAATTTTATAGAGAGGGGAAGGGAAGGAAAGAGAAACATCGTTGTGTGGTTGCCTCTCATGCGCCCCCTACTGGGGACCTGGCCTACAACCCAGGCATGTGCCCTGACTGAGAATCAGCCTAGTGCTCCTTTGGTTTGCAAGCCCGTGCTCAAGCCACTGAGCCACACCAGCCAGGGTTCTTTGTTAACATTTTAATTTTATTCAGATGTTGTTTTCCTGATTCAATTTACTTCTTTTTTCCATGTTTTCCCTGAGCTTTTTGAGTATATTTAAGACAATTGTTATAAAGTCTTTGTCTACTATGTTTAATGTCTGTTGGTTTCTGTCAATTATTTTGTTCCTTAGAATAAGCCTTGTTATCTTGTTTCTTTGTTTTCTTGTTTCTTTATATGCCTTGTGATTTTATTTTTTTGTTGAAAATTGAGTATTTTTTAATTTTAATGTGGTAATGAAGGAAATCAAAGTAGATTCTCCAATTTCCATCGAGTTTGCTATTTTAATTTTTAACAATTTTTTTAGATTTTATTTATTTATTTTTACAGGGAGGGGAGGGAGGGAGAAAGAGAGGGAGAGAAACATCAATGTGTGGTTGCCTCTTGCACTTCCCCAACTGGGGACCTGGCTAGTGACCCAAGTATGTGCCCTGACTGGGAATCAAACCTGTGACCCTTTGGTTTGCAGGCTGGCACTCAATCCACTGAGCCATACCAGCCAGGGCAAATTTTTGATTTTTGAAGGCTGTTGTAGTCTATTTGTCTTGACACATTTACAAACTATTTTTGCAGTGACTATCCCTTGTTGTGTGATCACTGAAGAGTGTTTGTTTAGCTGTTTTCAGCTCATATTTTGACAGAGATTTCCTTGAATTTCAGGAGATCAAAGAAGCAAACAAATGAACAAACAAAAAGCATGTAAGAAAAAAAAGACAGACCAGGCTCCTTTCCTAGTCTTTGCAGATTGGCCTTGTGCTGGGCTACTCCACCATTTAGTTAGGCTTCTTCTCAGCTCTTTTCTGAGCATGTGTCTTGCCTTGGCCTGTGCTCTCTAAATTTCTTCCATGTAAATGGCTGCTCTTGAATGTCATAATTTTCCAAAGAGTCTCACCCTAGCTTCAAATATGGGCCTTAGATGGTACATTTATTGTATGTCTCCACTGATTATCTCTTGCCCCAGTAATCTGTGGCTTTTATGGGCTGAATTGTGTCCTTGAAAATGATCATGTTGAAGTCTTAACCCCTAGAACTTCATGTCGTGACTCTATTTGGAGTTGGGGCTTTAGAAGTGGTAATTATGGTAAATGAGGTCATGTGGTTGTGCCCAAATCCAACATGATTGGCTTTCTCTAAGAACCATAGATGAGGACACAGACACACACAGAAGGAAGACCGTGTGAAAACACAGGAGGAAGATGACCACCTAAAAGCCCAAGAGAGAGGCCTTAGAAGAAACCAATCCTGCTGACACCTGAATATCAGACTTCTAGTGTCCAGAATTGTGATAAAATAAATTCTTTGTTGTTTAAGGGTTTATGCTTAAACCACCAGTTTATGCTGCATTGTTATGGTAATCCTTAGTGAGCTAATCTAGTAGGTTTGCAGCTACCTCATATCTTCTGTGAGCATTCCCTGCCTGCCATCCTGTGTGAAACTTAGATGGCCACCTTGGATCTGGTCCTTTAGGGACCAGACAGGTTAGGACAGATGTACACAATAATTTGCAAATGAGGTCGGCTCTGCCTCCTATGGTTTGAGGTGGGGAATCGGGAAACAGGCTGCCGCTTGCTTAAAACCAAGATGCTACCCCATGGGGACAGCAGGGGTTCATGAAAATACCTAAAATCTTTCCTGCCATTTTGAAGATATGTTTTTCTTGACCTGGCCTTTGGTTGGTTGCAGCAAACCTTTTACTGTTTTTCAGAGCTTCTGCAATGTTGGTTCCAATAACTTGTTTTTTGTTTTTTTTTTTATGTAGGTATATTTCCAAGACATGCTGCAGACCTAATTAGACATAAAAGTATATTCTGTATGATACCATAGAGAAGTACAGTGATAAAAAGAAAGTTGGTGTTTATATAGTATTAGTTAATTAATGAATGAATTAATCCTCTTTATATTCTACTTCATTCCCAGAGAGTTTCAATTGCCTGAAATGCATTATCTAACTATATTATAAAATAAGTAAGGGCCCTGGCTGATGTAACTCAGTGGACTGACTGCCAGCCTGTGAACCAAAGGTCACCGGTTCGATTCCCAGTCAGAGCACATGCCTGGGTTTTGGGCAGGGTCCCCAGTAGGGGGTGCACAAGAGGCAACCACACATTAATGTTTCTCTCCCGCTCTATTTAATAAATAAATAAATTAAATCTTTTTAAAAAATGAGTAAGGGCCCTGGCTGGCATAGCTCAGTGGATTGAGCGCGGGCTGGGAACCAAAGTGTCCCAGGTTCGATTCCCAGCCAGGTACATGTTTGGCTTGCAGGCCATAACCCCCAGCAACCGCACATTGATGTTTCTCTCTCTCTCTCTCTATCTCCCTCCCTTCCCTCTCTAAAAATAAGTAAATAAAATCTTTAAAAAAATGAGTAAGGAAAAGGCGATGGGGAGAGAACCCTCAAAGATAGTATGAGAAATTGTGAGACAGTGGATTGTTAGACAGAGATAAGGAAGTATTGGGGAGGGTAAAATGATTAGTTTACATGGTTTGGGTTGATGCAGTGATTTTAAAGATGATAAGAAAATAAATGTCCAATACATGGGAAGCTCTTCTGGGTTATCTGTTGATTTTTTGGAGTCCAGAAGTTCCCCAAATCATTTATCTAAAATATACGAGTCTTTCCTGGTACTTCCCTCAGTGCAGAGGCCAAATGAATAATCCCCTTCCACGAAGAGCAGTTAACTTATGGTTGTTCATATTTCTGAATGTGATTTGTCTCATATGTTTGTGTATGAGGTAAGAATAGTAATATCAGCCTTTGGATCATTTGGAGGAATGATTGAGACTGTAGAAAGACCTTCATAAACTTCTTCAAGTTCTATGAATATGTAAGATAGAGGTTTTTTTTTTTTTGCTTAAAATATTACTGTATGATCTCACCTTTAACTGGAACATAATCAACAAAAGACAAAAGCAAGCAAAATATAATCAGAGTCATTGAAATTAAGAGCAATCTAACAACAGCCAGGAGGGAGGGGACCCTGGGGAGAAGGGTTTTCAGAAACTACTCTAAGGTAGTGTTTTGAAGGCCAGAAGTCTGGAGGAGTGAAGAAAGTGATTCTATACCCAAAACTAATATAATGATATATGTCAACTGTGATTGAAAAATTAAAAATATTTTTTAAAAAGAAGTGCAAAAAACAAAAAAGGAAATGAATGTAACTCCATGCCTTAATGTACAAAAATATTACAAATGTTGAAAATCGTATTACTTGTGGTTTATGAAATATTCAGATAATTCTCAAAGAGAAATGAATAACGATACCTTGTTTTGTTCAGGTAACACTTAAGAATTCCTGGTAGGTGTGAAAGGGCAATATAATGAATATTTGTATTTGATTTCCCTAAGTGAAACAGAGCATGTGGGGAATTCTGGGCTTGCCCTTTTCCACTGCTGGCCAAGTAGGCCAGAGAAAAGCAATTATTTTGCAGACCTGGAGCCAGCTTTGTGTTCTCTCTGCTGATGCAATGTGGAGGACAGGGTATGCACGCTCCTTTCTCCTTTCCGTGGCCCAGATTCGAAGTGGGAAATATGATTCTCAACTGTGGAAATTTGAGAAGGCATGGTAACCTGGTCTGCAGTCGCTAATCCCTGTAAAATCTTTTTTTTATCATTATCACCCCCATCATCCTCATCATCAGTGATGTGTTCAAAGGGTCAGGACTCTTAAGTACTGAAAATAAGTACTCTCGAAAAGGGACATAGACAAGATGGTAATAAAATTCTTTTTTTTATTAACAGGTTTTTTTTACAGATTTTATTTATTTTTAGACAGAGGGGAAGGGAAGGAGAAAGAGAGGGAGAAAAACATCAATGTGTGGTTGCCTCTCGTGTGCCCCCTACTGGGGACCTGGCCTACAACCCAGGCATGTGCCCTGACTGGGAATCAAACCAGCAACCCTTTGGCTCACAGGCAACGCTCAATCCACTGAGCTACACCAGCCAGGGCGGTAATAAAATACTTGGCAGGTTAATCTGTTCTGGACACATTTTATTGGGTCCAATCATGATAGCTTAACCTCGAGAGATTTTTATTGAAAGGGATAGATGCTGTTGGTATTGTCTCACTTTCTGTTAGCCTGAGAGCAAACATGTCAGTAAGTCTGTGTATGTGCTAGGTGTGAAGGTGGCAGATGATGGAACTAGGGAGTGAAAGAAGAAATAGGAACAGGGAACCAAAAGAACCAACCAGCAAGCTTGAGTTTTTCTAGAAGATGCTCTAATGAGTTACTTTGGTTGCTGAGAGCAATGCTCCTCAAACTTTAAAGAGCATAATAATCCCCTAGGGATGGTCTGAAAATGGAGATTCTGGTTCAGTGGGTCTGGGCAAGGGCGGGGAATGTGTATTTCCATCAAGTTCCCAGATGCTGCTGAGGCTGCTGTCCTGAGCAACTGGGGAGAGTTCAGCCAGACCTTTTGGTACAGGTTCTGTTATGGGGGGGAAAGGGTGAAGGGTTTACAGGAACAACTATAAAGGACACATGGACAACAACAAGGAGGCTGGAACCAGGGGAGGGAGGCGGGGATGGCCGGGGTGGGGGGAAAAGCCAGAAAACTGTACTTGAACAACAATAAAATTCAGAAGTATTTAATAAAAAAATAAAATAAATAAAACTTTGAATAAAGATCATTTGTCAAAAGGGTAGCTATTTGTGATTTTCTTTCATGCCATCATGAAACTTTTGTATGATAAAATTCCAAGTCATTTGCTGAAACGAAGAACATATGTGTGGCCATTACCAGTGTAAGTTGTGAGCAAGTGAGATTTGCTCCCCTGTCAGATGGTATGCTGACCCCGGCTGTCACCTGGTTACTGTGTAAAAAGTCCAGATATTGCCTATGTTGTCAAGGAAAGGGCCCTTGAGAGGCGGGCAGACCACCTGACTTCTAGTTCCAGCTCCTCAGGCTAGCTCTGGGACCTGGAGCTGCTTTTTTCTTTCTCAAATGACTGTCAGTACTTATTTGGTGAGAGATGCGGAAGCATCTACTCCAATGTCCATAATGAGAATTCAATAAATACTGAGGAGACTCTCTTGGGAGTACAACTAAGTAGATTTAGGTCCTACAGGCTTTGGACAGAACGGGTCAGAGACGACAAGGATTGGAGAAAAAAACATGTCCCATAATTTAAAAGGACTTCACTAAGCTGCCTGCTTTCCTCTTCGATGTGTGGTTTTGGTTGCTCGAATCCTCTATGACAGAGTGACCTTTTGTTTATCATCATTCGGTGCGAGTTGCTACCTGGTGGAAGCATTTTCCTCAGCTTTTCTCCAATGTGCCCTCACAGAGATGAGGCTGTCAGCCAAAGGAGAGCAATGGTGACAATTGACCCTGTTTCCTTTCATTTGCAGATTATTCCTCAGCTGTTCAGAAGTTTTCCCAGACGCTACAGTCCTTTCAGTTTGATTTCATTGGAGACACTCTGACCGATGACGAGATCAACATTGGTAAGTCTTCAGCTACAGGAGGCCATGTGCCTATCAAGGCAGGTCTGAGGCCATGCATCCTGCTTGGTTTGTGGATGCACAGAACATGGGCAGCTTTATCTCCTGTGATCAAGTGCCAAGCTCCCGGGAGGCTGCTCAAGAAGGATAAACAATCATTTCCCCCCAGTCTCGTGTCTTCCTCACCAAGAGCAATCAAAAGATAGTCCTTAAACCTCCACTGAGGCCTATCAGGCCTGACTAGTCATCCTGATTAAATCAGGATGTAGGAGACTTTCTCTTTTTTTAATTGTTCTTCAATTACAGTTGTCTCCATCATTCATTCCCCCATTAATCTCCCTCACCCCACCCCACCCACCTCCCACCCTCAATCCTACCCTCCATTGTCTTTTTTCCTTTTAAAGATTTCATTTATTTATTTTTAAAGAGGGGAAGGGAGGGAGAAAGAGAGAGAGAGAAACATCAACGTGTGGTTGCTTCTCTTATGGCCCCCACTGGGGATCTGGCCTGCGACCCAGGCATGTGCCGTGACTGGGAATCAAACCTGCAACACTTTGGTTCGCAGCCTGTGCTCAATCCACTGAGCTATGCCAGCCAGGGCTCCATTGTCTTTTTTAACAGATTTATTTATTTATTTATTTATTTATTTATTTATTTATTTATAGAAGAAGGGAGGGAGAGAGGGAGAGAAACATCATTGTGTGGTTACTCCTTGTATGCCCCCAACTGGGGACCTGGCCTGCAACCCAGGGCATGGGCCCTGACTGGGAATTGAACCGGTGACCCTTTGGTTCACAGGCTTGTGCTCAATCCACTGAGCTACACCAACCAGGGCTATTACTAGTACTTTAAAAATTAATTTCCAGTGACAGTTGACATACCATATTATATTAGTTTAAGTTGTACAATGTAGTGAATAGACATTTATATACCTTACAAAGGGACCCACCTATAAATCACGTACCCATCTGCCACCAAGCATAGTTACAATATTACTGACCATGTTCCCTCTGCTGTGATTTCAATCCCTGTGACTTTTTATAATGGGCACTTGTACTTCTTCATACCTTCAACTTTTTCATCCATCCCCATAATCCCCCTCACATCTCATGACCATCAGTTTATTCTCTGTATCTATTAGTTTGTTTTTGTTTTGTTTGTTCATTTAATTTTTATTTAATTTTTAAATTTTTATTGAATTCATAGGGGTGATATTGGTTAATAAAATTATATGGTTTCAGGTGTACAATTCCATAGTACATTATTAGTATGTTGTATGGTGTGTTCACCACTTCAAGCTAAGACTCCATCTGTCACCATTTATCCCCCCTTTACCCTTTTCTACCTCCCTTCACCCCTCTTTCCCTCTGGTCATCACCATACTGTTGTCTGTGTCTATGAAGTTTTTTCTTTGCTTAATCCCCTCACCTTTTTCACCAAGGCTTCTAATCCTCCTCCCCTCTGATAGCTGTCTTCTGTATTTATGAGTCTGTTTCTGTTTGTCACTTTGCTTTGTTCATTAGAGTCTACATATAAGTGAAATTATATGGCACTTGTCTTTCATCAACTGGCTTATTTCTTAGCATAACAGTCTCCAGTTCCATCCATGCTGTTGAAAAAGGTAGGAGTTCCTTCTTTCTTTCTGCTACATAGTATTTTATTGTGTAAATATACTGCACCTTTTTTATCCACTTATCTACTGATGGGCGCTTGGGCTGCTTCCAAATCTTGGCTATTGTAAATAGTGCTGCAATGAACATAAGGATACATATAGTCTTTTGAATTAGAGTTTTGTGTTTCTTTGGATATATTCCCAGATATGGAATCACTGGGTCATAAGGCCATTACATTTTTTATTTTTTTGAGGTAATACTGCTTCCCACAGTAACTGCACTGACTGGTCTGCATTCGCACCAGCAATGCACGAGGGTTCCCTTTTCTCCTTGTTCTCACCAGCCCTTGTTTGTTGATTTATTGATCGTAGCCATTTTGACAGGTCTGAGGTGATATCTCATTGTGAGTTTAATTTGCATTTCTCTGATGATTAGTGACATTGAACATCTTTTCATATGTCCTCTTTGGAGAAATGTCTATTCAGGCCCTTTGTCCATCTTTTTTATTGTTGTTCAAATACGGTTGTCTCCATTTTTACCCCACTGAGACCCCCTGCCCTACCCATCCCCACCTCCCACCCTCAAACCTACCCCCTTAGGCTTTGCCCATGTGTTACAGAACAAGGCCAAAGAGGGGGTACCATATACTATTTCTGAAAGTACCCCTACTAGGTTTGCATTGTCCGGCGCCAGAGGAAAGATGTCTCTCAATGCCAGAGATTTCTGAAAAGGAAAGGAAATGTTTATTGAAAGCTATACAGACTTAAAGTAGTGACCTAATATCTTCATTAAAATACTAAAGTCTTTTAAGATACCCACAGATGCACACAGTCCTTCCTTCTCCCCCTGCCCTAATCTGGGGTACCATATCGCAGGAAAAGTTGCAGTCCATGATTCAGCTTCCCAGCACCATCAGGTGTATCACTATCAGGATCTCCAATTAATCCAAAGCCATGTGGCACCTTCTCATGGCCCACCAACAAAAGTCCTTGCACCCCTTTTCTTCCAGGCAAAGTCTCTCCTACTTCTTAAGCCATGTGGCCAAAGAGAGCACCCCAAAACCACATGGTCCTTTCCTTGGCAAAGCTGTGGGGGTCCCCACTCTGGCCAAAGCCACGTGGTTCTCTCTTCAATGCTACAGCCACGTGGTCCTCTCCTCAATAGCTGCCGCGTCTGGGTTTAAATCTCTTTGACAGTCTTCCTTTGCAGCCCCTTTTCTGACTCCTCCTACAGTCAGTTACACGTGCCAGCATTCCTGTATTTTTCCAGCTTTAATGGGCTGCCATCATGACTCTGGGCAGGTGTGGCCCCATGGCATGGAGCCAGTCATCTCCAAGCTCTCACGCTGTAACCAGGGGGAGTTGCCTCCCAGTTACATCTTGGGTGGAAGTCACTCCCTTCTCTCTAGCTCAAAGCCAGACCACAGCTATTTAGCATATCTATGAAACCTGTTAAAGGTTATAGATATGTTAAATGACCATTCTAGAGGTTATCTGCAAAGCCCTTGCTATGCAAAACAACTCATTGGCCCTGCTCCACGTATCCCACCCTCAACTCACACCTGTGGGGGGAGCGGGTGGAGGCGGTGAGGACATCCATATATATCTTTACAATATTTCCTGGACACCTTGAGTTCTGGACCCTGTTCCAAGTCACTATTTGGGGCCCCCTCTTGGCTGCACCCTGTTACAATGTGTCCTTTATACATATTCCTTAATGGACCTGCCCCTAATTTCCCCCATTATCCCTGTCCCTTCTTCTCTCTGGTCATTGTCAGTTTGTTCTTTATTTCAATGTCTCTGGTTATATTTTGCTTGCTTGTTTGTTTTGTTGATTAGATTCTGCTTATAGGTGAGCTCATATGGTATTTGTCTTTCACTGCCTGGCTTATTTCACTTAGCATAATGCTTTCCAGCTCCATCCATGCTGTTGCGAAGGGTCTTTCTTTCTGCTGCATAGAATTCCATTGTGTAAATGTGCCACAGTTTTTTGATCCACTCATTTACTGATGGGCACTTAGGTTGCTTCTAACACTTGGCTATTGTAAATCTTTTGCTGCTGTGAACATCGGGGTGCATAGGTTCTTTTTAATTGGTGTTTCAGAGTTCTTAGAGTATAGTCCCAGCAGTGATATTGCTAGGTCAAAAGCTCTGGTTCTCTTCAGGTCGTATACATCTTTTGCCTTTTGCCTATTTTTAATGGGATTGTTTGTTTTTTTTCATGTTGAGTTGTATAAGCTTTTTATAAATTTTGGGTATTAACCCCGCCCCCCCATCAGCTTTGTCATTGCCAAATATGTTCTCCCATTCAGTGGGATGTCTTTTTATTTTGTTGATGGTTTTCTTTAATGAGCAAATTTCTTTTAGTTTGATGTAGTCCTATTTGTGTATTTTTCTTTTGTTTTTGTTGCCTGAGGTGATAGATCAGAAAAAATATTGCTGCGAGAAATCTTGAGACTTCACTACCTATATTTTCTTCAAGGATTTTTATGGTGCCCTGGCTGGCATAGCTCAGTGGATAGAGCGCAGACTGGGAACCAAAGTGTCCCAGGTTCGATTCCCAGCCAGGGTACATGCCTGGGTTGCAGGCCATAACCCCCAGCAACCGCATATTGATGTTTCTCTGTCTGTCTGTCTCCCTCCCTTCCCCTCTAAAAATAAACAAATAAAATCTTTTAAAAAAAGGATTTTTATGGTTTCGAGGCTAACATTTAAGTCTTCAATCCATTTTGTGAGTATTCTTGTGTGTGCTATAAGAAGTTGATCTAGTTTCATTTAAAAATTTTATTGATTTTTTGAGAGAGGGAGAGACCAACAGACAGGCAGACAGACAGATTTGTTGTTCCACTTATTTATGCATTCATTGGCTGATTCTTTTATGTACCCTCACTGGAGATTAAACCTGCAACCTTGGTGTATCATGACAAGACTCTATAAACAACTGAGTTACTTGAGTTACTCAGCCACGGCTAGTTTCATTTTTTGGTTCACATCTGTACAATTTTCCTATTGCCATTAATTGAATGGACTATCTATACACCATTGTATGTTCTTGTCTCCTTTGTCATATATTAACTGACCACAAAGGCATGAGTTTATTTATGGACTTTCTGTTCTGTTCCATTGATCTATGTTTGTTTTTATACCAGTAACAAGCTGTTTTGATTACTACAGCCTTGTATTATTGTTTGATAACAGGTGCTGTGATTTCTCCAACTCTGTTCTTCTCCCTTGAGATATCTGTGGCTGTTTGGGGCCTCTTGTAGTTCCATATAAATTTTTGGGATATTTATTTTACTTCAGTGAAATATGCCATTGGTATTTTGATAGGAATTGGGTTGACTCTATAAATTACCTGGGGTCATACGGACATTTTAATGATGTTAATTCTTCTAATTCGTGAACACAGTATGTGTTTCCACTTATTTGTTTCTTCTTCAGTTTCTTTCTTCAGTGTCTTATAATTTTCTGAGTACACATATTTTACATCCTTGTTATAGTTATTCCTAGGTATTTTTTATGCAATTGTAAATGAGATTGTTTTCCTAATTTTCCTTCCTGTTAGTTCATTATGGGTGTATGAAAATGTAATTAATTTCTGGCCATTTATTTTGTATTCTGCTACTCCTTTCTGATAGTTCATTATGCATGTATTAAAATCCAATTAATTTCTGGATATTTATTTTGTATTCTGCTACCTTAATTAATTCATTGATCAGTTCTAGTAGTTTTCAATGGAATCTTTAGGGTTCTCTACATACAGTATCATGTCATCTGCAAATAATGACAGTTTTACGTCCTCTTTTTCAATTTGGTTACCTTTTATTTCTTCTTGTCTGATTGCTGTGGTTAGGTCCTCCAGTATTGAGTAAGAGAGGTAAAAGTGGACATCCTTCTTGTTCATGATCTTAAGGGAAACACTTAAGAGTTTTTGCCCAGTGAGTATGATACTGGCTGTGGGTCTGTCATACATGGCATTTATTACATTGAGGTATGTTTTCTCTATTCTAACTTTGCTGAGAGTTTTTATTATAAATTTGTGCTGGATTTTATCAAATGCTTTTTCTCATCTATTGATATGATCATGTAATTTTGTTCTTCATTATGTTTATGTGGTTTATTACATTTATTGGTTTGCTGATATTATACCAACCTTATCTCCTCAGAATAAATCCCACTGGATCATGTATCATCTTTTTAACAGGGATTGTTGTTGCTCACATTTTGTTGAGGATTTTAGCATCTTTGTTCATCAGGCATATTGGCCTATAGTTTTCTTTCTTTGTAGTGTCTTTATCTGGTTTTGGAATTAGGGTTATGCTGGCCTCCTACAATGGGCTTCGGAATCTTCCCATATCTTTAATGTTTTGGAATAGTTTGAAAAGGGTAGGTGATGGTTCTTTGAATGTTTGCTAAAACTCACCTGTGAAGCTATTCCAGGACTTTTGCTTGTTTTTTGATTACTGCTTTGATTTAATTAGTTGTAATCTGTCCATTCAGATTTTCTGATTCTTCTTCATTCACTTTTGGATGATTGCATGTTTCTAGAAATTTATTCATCTCATTCATATTGTCCAATTTGTTGGCAGATAGCTGTTCGTAATATTTTCTTACAATCCTTTGTATTTATTTCATGCCACTTATTACTACACCCTTTTGTTTCTGATTTTATTTATTTGGGTTCTCTCTCTTTTTTTTCTTGGTGAGCCTGCTTAAAGATTTCTCAATCTTGTTTATCTTTTCAAAGAACCATCCCTTGGGTGCATTGATCATTGTATTTTCTTTAGTCTTTATGTTAATTACTTCTGTGCAGATCTTTATTATTTCCTTTCTTTGACTTACTTTGGGCTTTATTTGTTGTTCTTCTGCTACTTCCTTTAGTTGTAGGGTTAGATTGTTTATTTGAGGTTTTTTTTCTTCTTTGCTTCTTGAGGTAGGCCTGTATTGCTATGAATTTTTCTCTTAGAACTACACTCACTGTGTCCCAGAGATTTTGGGCTGTTGTGTGTTCATTTTCGTTTGTCTCAAGGTATCTATTGATTTCTTTCTTGATCTCAGTGTTGACCCATTTATTGTTTAGTAACAGTTTATTTAGCCTCCATGTGTTTGTGTGTCTTCAGTTTTATCCCTGTAATTGATTTCTACTTTTATACCATTGTGGTTACAGAAGATGCTTGATATGATTTCAGTTTTCTTGAATTTATTGAGACTTGTTTTGTGTCCTGACATGTGGTCTATCCTATAGAATGTTCCATGTGCACTTGAAAAGAATGTACGAGGTCTGTCTGGAAAAGTCCAGCCATTGTTAATATAATGAGAATGGTTTGCTGGATATCGATGTAACCTGGTAACCAAGGAGAGTGAACTGGAATGCACGTGTGTGAACAATAACAATTTCACTGTACTAGTCAGTAGGGGCAGTAGATGCCATTGAGTGAGCATGTGTATTGTGTAGCCATCACATTCGAAATGACTGAGTCAGTAGAGCAACAAGTCTACATCAGATTTTGTGTGAAGTTTGAACATTCCTCCATGGAAAGTATTAGGATGATTCAGAAAGCCACAGCTATGGGCAACTGGTGATGGGCAGCTTCATCACATCCCAACACACCCACTCATACATCACTTCTCGTGCAGAGTTTTCTTGCAAAACTTCAAATTACCCAGGTGACTCAGCCCCCTATAGCCCAGATTTGGTGCCTCACAACTTCTGGCTTTTCCCAAAACTAAAATCACCTTTAAAAGGGAAGAAATTTTAGACTGTTGATGAGATTCAGGAAAATATGATGGGGTAGCTGATAGTGACTGGGAGAACTGTGTGAAGTCCCAAGGTGCCTACTTTGAAGGGGACTGAGGCATCATTGTCCTGTGTACAATGTTTCTTGTATCTTCTTCAATAAATGTGTCTTTTTCACAGTACATGGCTGGATACCCTCTGGACAGACCTCGTCATATATGCCCCTCAAGGATAGATCTTGAGTGCATTAAGCTAAATGAAATAAATCAGATAGAAAAACAAAGACTGTATGATCTCACGTGTGAAATCTAAACAACCAAACGCATGGAAAAAGAAGTCAAATTTGTGATTGCTAGAGCTGGGGGGTTAGGTGAGGCAATTGGGTGAAGGTGGTCAAAGGTGTAAACTTGCAGTTATAACTAAGTACTGGTGATGTTATGTACAACATGATAAGAGTAGTTAACACTGTTGTCTAGTATATTTGAAAGTTATAAAGAGAATAGTTCCTAAGACTTCCCCTAACAATGAAAAACATATTTTTGTAAGTATATGAGGTGATGGATGCTAACTAAACTTATTATGGCAATCATTTCAATATATGTATGTCTAGTCGTTATGCTGTGCACCCTAAACTTATGCAGTGTTGTATGTCAATTATGTCAATAAAAGTGGAGAAAGAAATCTCTTTGGTAAGAGGATTGGCAGGAAAAAAAAGAAAAAGAAAAAAAGTAAAGAAACATTCTGCAGGCACTAAACACAATTTCCTTTTGGCCTTAGATTTGATGCCTTCCTTTAGTGGCCACGTGGGCTTGGGACACCACACTGGTTCCTACCTCCTGTTGTACAGATCTCTGCCCACTTTTTCATCAAGTACCATGATTAATTTGATGTATTTTTCTTTTATCCTTCCAGCTGAATCCTTCAAGGAATTTGCTGAATTACTCAGTGAAGTTGAAAATGAAAGGATGATGATGGTAGGTCACTAACACTGGGCCCAACGCCTAGATCATTGCCGATATTGGGGATTTTTCCTGTTATTGTGGTTAGATGGATGCTTTGCTGGTTTGGTTTCTGTCTCATGGCTGCCTGGTACTGTAAAGACAGGAAATTTGCCCTGGCTGTTGTGGCTCAGTAGATTGAGCGCTGGCCTGAAAAACAAAGGGTCGCCAGTTCGATTCTCAGTCAGGGCACATACCCGGGTTGCGGGCCAGGTCCCCAGGGGGGAGTGTGCAAGATGCAACCACACATTGATGTTTCTCTCCCTCTCTTTCTCCCTCCCTTCCCCTCTGTCTAAAAAAATATTTTTTAAAAAAGACAGGAAATAGATCTGGCTATTCTATCTCAAGCTCTGTCTCAAGCTGTGAGAGTTTAACACTGGGTACAGAGAAATTAGTGTGGAAGTCCTATTCCTATTCATTTCAGTGAGGAAGGGTTTTGGAGAACATTAAACCAGACTGTTGAATGTGCCCACTAAAATTGTAGTCTTTAGTGATCTTAAGCAAATTATTCATTTATGTATGTTTTTGCTTCCAGAAATAATTTGGGCATTATTTATATTGATATATGATTATTTTATTTAAATCTACATGAAAACTTTTTTCTTACATTTAAAGTCGAATTTTTAAAGCATAATACATTTTAATAGTTACAGCAATTTTAGTTTTACGGGAAAATTGAGTGGAAAGTACAGAGACATTTCATATACTTCCTTTCTCCCCCTACCCTACCGCTTTCCACATCCAGTTTCCCCTATTTTTAACATCTGGCAAGTGTGGTACATTTGTCCCAGTTCTTTTTTTTAAAGATTTTATTTATTTATTTTTAGAGAGGGGAAGGGAAGGAGAAAGAAAGAGAGAGAAACATCAACGTGTGGTTGCTTCTCATGTGGTCCCCACTGGGGATCTGGCCCGCGACCCAGGCATGTGCCCTGACTGGGAATCGAACCTGCGATGCTTTGGTTCGCAGCCTGTGCTCAGTCCACTGAGCTATGCCAGCCAAGGCTTGTCCCAGTTCTTGAGCCAATATTGACACAGTGTTATTAACTATAGTTCATAGTTTACATTTGCCTTTACTCTTTATGTTGAACATTGTATGGGTTTTGACAAATCTGTAATGATGTGGATTCACAAATAAAGTATCATCATACAGAATGTTTCCACGAACCTAAAAAGTCCCCTGCTGTCAACCTGTTTATCTCTTCCTCCTTCCCTTATGTATGAACCCCAGGCAAACACTGATCTTTCCTTTTATTGCGTTTTTCCTTTTCTAGAATGTCATTTTGTTGGAGTTATAGAGTATGTAGCCTTTCCAGATCTGCTTCTTTCACTTAGCAGTATGTACTAAAGATCCTTCATGTCTTTTCTCTTTTCATGGTTTGATAGCTCATTTCCTTTTATCGTTGATATTTATATTCCATTATATGGATGTGCCACAGTTTGTTTATTCATTCACCAATTGAAGGGAATCTTGGTTGCTTTCAGTTTTGGAAATTATGAATAAAGCTGCTATACACATGTGTGCAGATTTTTGTGTGGATATAAATTTTCAACTCCTTTGGGTAAATTCCAAAGAGTGCAGTTGTTGCATTGCTGCAGACTTAGTCTAGTTTTATAAAAAACTGCCAAACTGTCTTCCAAAATGACTAGCATTTGCATTTCCACCAGCAGTGAACGAGGCTTCTTGTTACTTCACATCCTTGCCGGCATCTTGATGCTGTCAGTGTTTCGGATTTTCCCATTTTAATAGTTATATTGGAGATATCTCATTGCTGTTGTAATTTCCATTTTGCTGATGATGTGCAGTGTGGAGCATCTTTTTGTGTGTTTAGTTGCTACCTGCAAATCATTTTTGGTGAGTTGTTGGAACTTTGTAGAGGACAGCAAATAATTGTGCCTTCTCTTTCTCTGAGAAGATGACTTCCTGTTGGAAGGCCAGTTTTGTTAAGCCTATTTATTCTAATATCAAGAGTTCTTTCACCTGTAACCACTCTTCCTTTTCTGCCCCGTGATACTGACTTCTCAGGATACTGCTTTCATTTCACCTAGACCTCTAGAAAAGTAGCATTGAAGGCGGCACTTGGAGGTAGAGCCTTTAGAGACTATTAGGCTCTAATAATGGCCATGCCACTCATTTACCACATTTTGCTGTGTATAATACGCAGCCACGTTTTTGGCCCAAACTTTCAGGGAAAAAAAACTTTTGTTTTAACTTTTTAATTCAATTATTTATTTATTTATATTTAGATACCTATTTTTGTATTATAAGGTAATTTTAGCATTTATTATTGAACATATTATGGTACAAGAATTTTATGTAACAGATAATTACTAAACATAAGAACAGATACAAGGTATCTCAGGTACTACCCATATATAATGCACATCCTTATTTTTCCCTCAAAAGTTTGGGCAAAAGGTGTACATTATACATGGCAAAATATGGCACTTGTTGACTTTCGACTAATCACTTATTTCACTGCTATAAGGAGTATGGAAGTGTTTTATTAATAGCAAAAAATACTATGTGTTTTGATTTATGTGTTCTTCCTAGTTATCTTTCGTGGCTCCCAGTATTCTGCTTGTGGAAACTTCACTTGGGAATTTTCTTAGCTTGAGAGATTTGCTTCTATGGGTCCTGAGTGACCAATATGGGTAGTTTCCTTGGAGCCTGGTGGATGACCCCCTAGCTGAGCCACACTCTACTGAGTGTTTTTTTTCCTCTGCCTGAAGAGTTTGTGAACTGCTGCCAATGTTGATCTCAAAGGCATTCACCCCCATTCCATTCAGATACCATTGGAGAGCTCAGCTGTACTTCAGCCGTAGTTGTTTCTTGATGGCTTTTATTTACCCAATTCCAAGGCTCTCAAATATTGAAGTAGGACTCATCTTTTGAGATGTTGTTTTTCTCACCCTTCTTGCTGGCTCGTTGCCCAAGGGCTGAGTCATTTTCTTCTGTCTTTAATTATGTTGTGCCCTTTTGTCCCCACAACTCTTCAATCATGTATTGAGGGTTGGCTCCCCATTTCCCATTTAAGTTCAGGAATGCTGTGGAGGTTAGGCTCAATGAGGCCTTTCACAACATGCCAGGAATTCATTGCTTGACTGCACCTCTCCCATTTCCTGGAACTGTGGTAAAAGGACTCCTAGACCCCAATATGGATCATGTGGGAGGTGTTAATTAGCTTTTTATGTTTTCTATAAGAAGAGTCCAAAAGAAGCTTTGGAGGAACAGGAAGGAAGTTCAAGGCCCTTGCATGTGATAATTGCAAATGTTCTAGTCATTCTCAGAAATTTAAATTGTGGAAGGAACTGTGTGTCAAAGAAATGAAGGGGAACATCCCAGCTGTGACTTCTTCCCCGGTATCCTAGGGGAGGTTGTAGAACTTCAGAAAGTGGCCTTTAAAAGTCTGGACGACAGACTTCCTCTGTGATTAAAGATGGGATGCGTGCTTTATGACACTGAAGAGGACTTTGTAGGCAGCGTGCAAGGGTCTGTGTTTGAGGACTGCCAAGAATAGCCTAAAGAGGCCCATGGTATTTAAAACAGTTGTACCCTTGTTGCCTTCTTTTAGTAATTGGTTAATCATCGATTCCTAAGCAATCTTGCACTATGGGATTGAATACCATCTATATCCCACTAAATGCCTTATCTAGTGTTAATTTGGGCTTCATTCAATAGAAACCTGATTAGGTAAACTCACTAATGTGTTGAGAATGTCATTTATTATCCTGTGGATCCTACCCTGAGGTAACAGTTAGGAACTTTTCTCCTAGTGGGGCTTTGGTTGGGTAAGAGTTTGCCCACTGAATTGAACCCTGACTCATACCTGGACACAAAACAGGAGGTCCAAAGTGCCTTCAGGACCCGGATAAAATACCTGTATTAATACCCCAATTCGCCGTGCGTTTTGGTGGTAATTTAAAAATGGCTTCCTAGTTTGGAGAATATGGGACTAGTCAAAATTGGCTTTCTACTCTGTCTTCTATTTCTATGAAGATCTATCTTGTCTGACTGATAACTTTATGTCTCATCTGACTAGGAAGCCAGTTGCTCATTTGCTCATCTTGTAATAAATCAAAATTAATGCAGTGGGCCCTAAAATCTAGCCCTTCAGATGTGTTTGCTGAGGTCCTCTGATGATGTGCCAATAATTCACACCGCTGAAGAAACAAACCCCACTTGTTGCCTTGGACAGATGCCTTCTCCCAAGAGGTTTACATGAAAACAAAGCTTTGTATCTCTCCGTGCCCGCTGAGCAAGGGGTCCATTTTGGAGATGATGTTTTTATATTTCCAGAAGCATATCAATATCAGTATTTTAGTACCTGGACAGGGTGCTTCTATCAGCATCTGAGCATCTACAGTGAGGAAATTGGAAGGCCTCATCTAGCGTTCTCTGTGATGTTTTCATACATGGCACATTCCAAAGGAAATGTTCTGCTTTGATGGCACACTGGGACAGGACTGGAAACAATTTATCCCGGGATTTACCC
Organism: Phyllostomus discolor; assembly: GCF_004126475.2. NCBI lineage: Eukaryota > Metazoa > Chordata > Mammalia > Chiroptera > Phyllostomidae > Phyllostomus > Phyllostomus discolor. Next base: position 97,362,155 of record NC_050198.1, read on the forward strand.
TGATGCTATGACTGCCAACTCATTTGCCTCCCATGAAATGGTTTTTGCTTGCCCTTTTCATTTATTTTTCATTCCCTTTGACTTCTTACTACACACACTTCAGGCCTCCTGTGTCCGCTTCTGGATGTGACTCTGGATATGTATCACTGAAAATCTCTGACCATACTACTGGTAGAATTACAGAGAAATACCCCTAATATTCCTTCTCCAATGTCCTCTCAAAGCATTTGATTTTAAGAGACCAAGATAGGAAGAAAACAGTAACAAAACCAAACAAGCCAGCTAGTAGTTCACATTTTGCAGGATGGTGTGTCACAAGGAAATGCCCTAGTACCAAGGAATCTGATTTTGGCTAATTTAATAGTTGTTTTGTGTGTCTTTTCTCTTCTCTAGGTACACAATGCTAGTGATCTGCTGATCAAACCCCTGGAAACTTTTCGGAAGGAGCAAATAGGCTTCACCAAGGTACACTTTCTCCTCACGCGTAAGATATATGCTTTTTACAGCAATTTAATAGTTGTTTGGCAATCACTTTTAAGTCTTTTGCAGTGAGAAGAGTTTGTCTTTGTAAGAAACCTCATAATAAAAAAAGAGAGAGAAAATTAATTGGCTTCTGGCTGTGCTTTCAACTAGCTGTGTATCTGTGGACAAAACACTTCTCTTTTGGGACTTCAGGTTCTCCATCTGGCAAATGAGGAGCTTGATAATAGTAACTATTATTTAAGGCCTACTTACTACATACTGAGCACCAGGCCAGTTGCTCTACATTCATTCTCTAATCACAACAACCCTGTAAGGTTCTGGCGTTAACAGCAGATACATCTGAAGGACTAGATTTTAGGACCTATTTACAAATGAGCCCTGAGGTTTGGACAGGGTAAAGGACATGACCACAGCTATATAGTTAGTTAAGTGACAGGAGCCAGGATTTATTTATTTATTCTTTTAAAGATTTATTTATTTTTAGACAGAGGGGAAGGGAGGGAGAAAGAGAGGGAGAAAAACATCAATGTGTGGTTGCCTCTCGTGTGCCTCCTACTGGGGACCTGGCCAGCAATACAGGCATGAGGATTGAACCAGTGACCTTTCAGTTTGCAAGCCAGCACTCAGTCCACTGAGCCACACCAGCTGGTGATTTTTCTTTCCTACAATGTTAAGCAATAGCTTCTGAATTGCTATGAGATGATTGACTTCCCAAGCGCGGAATCATGCACCAGAATTCATGATGTCACAGGTGTCATCTCCATTAGAGGGTTTCCCCCGACCCAGGAGAAACTGTTTAGGTGCAGCTCCTAACTAACTTCCTACTTTACCTAGAGCAGTTTCCCTTGGATCTGTTTTATGTGGTAGATTTTTGGGGCAATATTTCTTTTAAAAGAGGAGTCTATTGGTTAAAAATTTTGCAAACCACCATTTTATGCAAAAACCTGATAGCTCTCCTTTTCCAATGTAATAGGATATGTCTTTCAACCTGTGTATGGCAGTTTGCATATTTATGCAATTAGGTGACATTGGTTTTAATTTAATGTGTAATCTGCAATTTCATCAGACTGCTTGCATTTTACCACCATTATGCTTAGATTTTGCATTCTGAAATTTTAAATTATATATGATCCACATCCACATATAATTAAATGAAAATCGTATAATAGGATGCATGGAAAAGCTCACCAGTCTTCATCTTTCTATACTCCTCACAGGCATTCATTTTTAACCATTTTTATTTTTATTATTTTGATGCTTTTATATATATGCTTTCATATATTTGAAAAAATATGCTTATGGCTATTTCTGGCTTTATCAACCTCAGAAATTATTTCTTCATGCTGTGAATACAGGACATCATTGCTCACACCTTCTTTCCCTCTTCTTCCAATTTTTGATGATTATACCATCCTTTTCGTTGTTCTGTTGCTTCCCTTGTTACTTTAAACAATATACTTAAACCCCTATTTCTTACTCCGTCAACTTTGGAGTATAGCTTTGCAAGATGAAGATATTAGCACCTCTGCCTTTCTTTACTGCTTTTTAACCCTCGACTCAGCCACATCTTCACTTGTCACTGTTTGCATGATGATGTCCCTTTTCTAGCCTGGAACCTTAGTTAGATATTGTTGGCAGTTATTAGGCACATTTTACAGTGGCAAAAGCAAGTGACTCAGGTTTGAACTCAGGTTTCTTGGCTTTGAGCTTATGTATTTTGGCATTTCTTATATTGGGTTAATGTAAGTATTTATTTCTGGTGACTAGGATAGGTCAAGGATGATCCCCTTCTTTACCCTCTTCTCCCTATTTCTTGTCTACTGGCTTTAGAGTTCTTTGCGCACTTACACTAACTTCTGTTTGGTTAATTCTTTCTCTCCCTGTCATCTCTCAAAAGTTCCAGCACATGCACAGTTTGTGGGTCCTCCCCCATGTGTATATTTTAGCTCTCACTTAATTAGTAGAGCCCTTTCCACCACTACTTCCCTTCTCACCACCATGCAATCTCCGCATAAGGTCACGGGAGGACAAATAAGGCTCAGTGCATCTCGGTTCATAATGGGTCTTTCATCCTGCAGCGCAGAATGCTGGGCCGTCCATTGGAGGCTGCAGAATAAAGACTCAGTCATCCCCCTTAGACACATGACAGGGAGAGCATTTGTACTCTTTGATTCATATTTTTGAGGTCTTGTCAGAATTGCCCACAGTATGATGTTTTCAGTTCCCTTTCAAGGATGCCCTTGCCAGAGAGGAACCGCCACTGAATTGAGCCTTTGTATGGTCTCTGGTGGGACCAGGGCCAAACTGTCTAACACATCTGAGGATGTATTTAGCCCACTTTTTGGAGAGTTGGAGCTGTTGTGGAAGCTATGATAGCGTGTTCTCACCCAAGAAGGCCTTGGCAGCAAGATGTGGGATTGTCAGGCATGTTGCCGTTTCTCCTCCGGGAACAGAGATTATAGAAAGAAGTTTAGGAAAAGCACTTGCTCTGGAGGTAGACAGGGCTGGAAACAATACAGAAGATGGAACAAGCCATAGTCCTGATAGGGTAGACGCAGCCCAAGGTATCAGTGTGCTCTGCAATCCAAAGGCCAGTGCATGCCCTGGGAGAGGGGAAAATGTTACAGGAGCTAAACTAGGTGACAGTATTCCGTAAGTGATTTCCAAGCCAACAGCAAATATTTTACAAGCCTGATTGTTAATAGTGATTACTGCCTACCAGGTACTTGCTCTGTGTTATCACGGCTAAGCATTATTATCCATATCCTACTGATGAGAAAGTCAAGATGCACAATGCCCAAATAACTTTTCAGTAACACATACGTGATATATAATATCAGGTTGTTAACAGAAGCGAGTTTCATCCAGATTTTTGTTACTCCAGAAACTGTGCACTTCCCACTGCGCCGCACTCTGAACCTAGCTTTGTGGGGATGCTATGGCAGGCTCGTAAAGAAAAGATGAATAATGCTTATCAAGGACTGAGTGGGTAAATGCATTACGATGCGTTTGCATTACTTTACAGCCATGAGATGAGTGAACTAGGGCTGCAGTTTACTGTGAGATGAATGAAACTAACAAATCCAGGGCTGGGCCAAAGTGGGTTAATAATAAGTAATACAGTAGTCAATAAATGAATAATTATACATGAATAAACTATTTTGCGTCCTCACAACTGTAAACCCACTTTTGCCCTGCCCTGTACAAGGTTGAGGAGAAAAACAGTCCTAAAAGCAGTAGTACCTACTGTATGAGCCATTTCCATAAAGTTCAAAAATAGGTAAAGCTAAGTGATGGTGTTAGAAGCCAGGATAGTGGTTACGCCAACGTGGGGGTGTTCGTGACAAAAACGGGCATGAGGGAGCCTTTAAGGGTGTTGTTAATGTTTCATTTTTTGATTTGAGTGCTGATTACACGAGTGTGTTCAGCTGTGAATATTCAGATTTGTGCAGAGCATTTTTCATAATATCTCATAATTTTTTAAACATTCACAAAAGAACATTAACATTTCTTCGCCACATGTCTTCCATTGAAAATCTGGTGTGTGTGTCCATGTAAGGGGCCAGTGGTTGAGGGAAGCGCTATGGTTCATCCTGCTCATAATTTTCACATAACCTTCACAGAACCTTCCTCTCCTGTTAGGCTTTCGCTGCTTTCCCCACAGAGGTAATTTCCCTAAGCAGTATTTAGTGTTGTTCTACATAGGACAGTCGTTACTCTGCCAACTCTGGATCCAGATGATGACCTGGGTCTGCATCCCAGCTCCTCAACTTCCTAGGTGTTGAGCTTCGGCAAGTCACTTCACTTCTGTGAATCTTAGCTTCCTTATCTGTATTGAATGATAATACCTACCTTATAGAGTTGTTGTGAGCAGTGAAAAGTGTTACTATAGAATATTTAGAACAACGTCTGACACATAGTAAACATACTGTGCTATTATTGCTTTTCACATCTATAAAAAAGGAAAAAGTTCTGTATGTATTCTTTTTGTACTTTTTTTTCACTCAAAATTATAGACGGGTGGGCAAGAGTAGGTTTATAGTTGATCATCTGGAAAATAATACAATAATTAATAAATAATAGTACAAGAATAAGCTGTATTTGCCCACTTGCAACTGTAAACCTACTTTTGCCCACCCTTATCTGTGATGCCCAGCCTGTGTTCATATATTTAACTGGAGTTCTTTCATTTTCACTGCTACACAGTATTCCATTGTGAGAATATATCATGGTTTCTTTAAGCATTCTCTTGTTGATTGATGAGTCAGTTGCTTCCATTTTATGCTAGTACAAGCAATTCTCCTATAAAAGTGGTGTCCGTGTCTTCTTGTGTATGTTTGACACTTTATAACCAAGAAATAGAATGCCTGCGTTGTGGGGCATACACATCTTTATGAGATATATTGCCAACGTGATCTCTAAGTGGTTGTGCCAATTGATGTCATCACTGGTGGCATGAAAATGCTGTCTTTACTCCACATCCAAGGCAAAATAAGCCTATTCAGGAGGACGCAAGGGGATTTGGTTCAGCACATATGTCTCTACTCTGTATACAGAAGACAAATCTACTCTCTTGCAAACACAGGCTAATGTGATCATGTTATTGATCACATCCTTTTACAGGGTAGTCTGTCCCTAAAAATAGAAAAGCAGCTGCATTTAGCTTGGAGAGTAGCGAGTTAAAAGGGAGTGTCATCCCCACTGTTAATGGTATAGAATGGACCCTGCCCCGGGAGGAGGTCACGTCTGTTTTCTAGCTCCCTTGACATCCCTCACTACAGCAGAAGGGAATTGTATCATTGAACAGAAAGCTACCATAAGGTTCTTTTCTCCCTTCTGCAAAGAAAATGAGGCTATTATCCACTCCTCTCCTCCACCTCATTGTCCTTTCTTTGTGAACTGTTTTAGGGTATATTTGTACTTACGAGGGTGACCTTGCTCAAATGAGCCAGACTGAAGTAAGCTTGTAACCCCATTCTGATAGCAAAGTCACCTCCGGAGTCGGTAGTTGACGATGGACTTCAACTGCACATAACCCCTTGAATTGGATTATAATTTGTGGATTCTGCTTTTTTTTAAAAAAAATGTCAACTGTTTTATATCTGAGTTGTCCACTAAGTAGCTTCTAGCCACACGATGCTAGTGCACAATTGATATGTGCCTAGTGTGACTAAGGAATTTAATTTTAAAGATTATTTAATTCTAATTACATTTAATAGCTACCTGTGGTTAGTAGCTACTGTTTAGATCTAATTGACTTAAAAATATTTTGTAGATGGAGTAGATATAATAGCTATGGTCCATTTATACAATGGTGTACTACTCGGCCATAAACGTTAAGAAAATTTTATTCTTTGTGACAGCATGGATGGACCTGGAGAACATTATGCTAAGTGAAATAAGCCAGTCAGAGAAAGGCAAATGGCATATGATTTCACTCGTATGTGGAATATAATGAGCAAACTGAACTAACAAGGAAAATAGAGACAAATTCATAGATAGAGAACAGGCTGACAGTTCTGGGGGGGAAGAATAGGGGGATGGTGGAAGGATCGAGCGAAAAAGAAAAAACTGAAAAAATTTTGTTTATAGAGGAAGGTAAGGGGACTAACATTAGTTCATTAGTACTTACTATGCATTGGGGCCTATACTGAATTCAGTTCTCACAGGTACCCTGTGAGGAAGATATTATCCATGTTTTATAGATGAAACCAAGGATCAGAGAGGGTAAGAATTTGTCCACAGTCGCACAGGCTACAAAAATAGCAGGGCCATGATTTAAATTCAGGTCTGTCTGGTCTCCCCAGTTTCAAAAGCTAATCCCTTTGTTCTCTATGGTATGGGTATAATTTTCTTCCTGCTGCTTGACTCCCACTATAAACCAGAAAAGTATAAAATTAAATGCCTTCTAATAGGTAATTCCAGACTCTGAACTGTTAATTTGCATGAACAAATGGGTTTGTTGAAGCTTCAGTATATTAAAACTTAAGGCCTAGTAAGATGTTGAGGAGGGACAAAGTGACTGAATCAGTCAGTTGGGCTTTTTGTTAACATGCAGCCATAAATTATTCATATATCAGGTAGACTTCATTCAAGTTTTTTAAAAAAAGTTCTGCCCCTTGAAAAATGATGTCAGGTGAATGAGAAGACAAGCCATAGATTAGGAGAAAACATTTGCAACATGCATGTCTGATAAAGGACTGTGATCCAAAATATACAAAGAATGTTTTTAAACATTTTATTTTTCAATTACAATTTAGACTCAGTATTGTTTTGTATTAATTTCAGGTGTACAGCATAGTGGTTACACAGCCATTTACTTTATGATGTGATCACTCCTGATATTCTCAGTACTTACCTGGCACCATATATAGTTATTACAATATTATTGACTCTATTTCCTATGCTGTCCTTTACATCCCTGTGACTATTTTATAACTATCGATTTGTACTTCTTAATCACTTATCTTTTTCACTCAGTACCTGAACAACGCCTCCTCTCTGGCAACATCTATTTGTTCTGTGTATCTATGAGTCTGTTTCAGTTTTGTTTGTTCATTTATTTTGTTCAATAGATTCCACATATAAGTGACATCATATGGTACTTGTCTTTCTCTGCCTGAATTACTTCACTTAGCATAATACCCTTTAGGTCCATCCATACTGTTGCAAATGGTAAGATTTCATTCTTTTTTTATGGCCAAGTAATATTCCATGGCATATATGTACCACAACTTTACAAAGACCTCTTAATACTCAACAATGAGAAAGCAAACAACTGGATTAAAAAGTGGGTCAAAGAACATAACAGACACCTCACCAAAGAAAATATACAAATTGCAAATAATAATATGAAAAGGTGTTTCACATCATATGTTATTAGGGAAGGACAAAGTAAAATAACAATGAGATACCACTGCACGCTTATTGGAAGGGTATAATCCAGAACACCAACAACACCAAATGCTGGTGAGCATGAGGAACATCAGGAGCTCTCATTCAGTGGTGATGGGAATGCAAAGTGGTACTGCCACTTTGGAAGACAGTTTGGCAATTTCTTAGAAAACTATATATACTCTTACCATGTGATCCAGCACTTGCAGTCCTTGGTATTTACCCAGAGGAGCTGAAATCTTATGTCCATGCAAAATGCTCAATATGGATGTTTTTAGCAACTTTCTTCATAATTGCTGAAACTCGGAAGCAACCAGGATGTTCTGTAGGGATGAGTGAAATGTAAAGTGTGGCACACCCAGACAGTGCCGTACTATTCAGAACTGAAAAGAAATGAGCTATAAAGCCATGAACATCCACAGAGGAAACTTAAATGTATATTGCTAAGTGAAAGAATTCAATCCAATAAGACTACATACTGTGTGATTTCAATTACATGACATTTTGAAAAAAGCAAACCTATGGAGATAGTAAAAAGAGCAGAGGTTGGTAAGGGAAGGCATGGATAGATAGAGTGCAGAGCTTTTGGCAGTGAAAATACAGTGTATGATACCATAATGATGGATATAGGCATTATACATTTGTTCAAACCACTAGAATGTAAAACACCAGGAGTGAATTTCATTGTCAAGTATGGGCTTTGGATGATTTTGATGTGTCAATGTAGATTAATCAATTGTAGCAAATGTACTACTCTGGTGGGGGATATTGATACTGGGGGAGGCTCCTGTGTGGGGGCAGGGCGTATATGGGAACTCTGTATCTTATTTAATTTAGCTATGAACTGCCCTTTGTGTAGGCGGAGTGATTCAGGACTATGTTTGAGGAAGTCAAAACTGCCAAGACGAATACAAAAGCAAATAATCTTATCTTTCTTTTTCTACCTGGGAAACAGAGAGATTGGGCACATGAAACCCGGCACTGTGTTCTTCATTCTCAGTTCTGAGCAAACTGAATTAAAACTAAAGACATCTTAATCTGTGCCTTCTCTCCCATGTCTAGGAGCGGAAAAAGAAATTTGAAAAGGATGGTGAGAGGTTTTATTCTTTGCTGGATCGGCACTTACATCTGTCTTCCAAAAAGAAAGAATCTCAGTTACAAGAGGTATGTTCAGAAGCGTGTCCCCACCTTTCCTTGCCAACTATACCTCGGTAATAATGGCAGCTTCTTATTGCAAAGCTTTCCTCATACCGCGCCTCAGCTGAGAGTCATTTATAATAGTCATGTTTGCAGTTAAAACCATGGCCTGGGACTCAGACACCCTGAGTTTTCAAGCCAGCTCCTCCATGGTCTCATGGTATGGCTGAATAAGATATTCCTGTCTTGGTCTGAGTTCCCCTATCTGTCCAAGGAGGAGTGGTACTCAGTGATCTCCAGAATCCTGTCCAGTCGGTTTATATGGGACTTGCATTGATTTTAGTTCAAAGAAGTCACTACTCGTTGAGTGCCTACTACAGGCCAGGCTTATGCTGGATGCACAAGGACTACAGAGACAATAAGGGCAGTTTACCGTGACCATGATAATACACATGACTCTTACACAAATAGAATTTTTTACATACTATAACATGAATGTGTATGTGGTGCCTTTGTAGGGCTGGGAAAATATTTGCAGGGTAAACAACATTGAAAGTGGAGAATTGCCTTTGTGGAAGAATGCTGCTTTCCAATTTGAGGTGGTCGTTGAATAACAGGGAAACTGTTTGATGGATAGAAGTGGAGAAATGGACCCTTCAAGTGGAGGGTAATGGTCCCAAGGATGCAAAACATAGAGGATGTTTGGGAAATAGTTCGACCAGAATTTGCATTACTACTGGAGGGTAATGAAATACAGGTTAAGATCAGGTAAGTTAAGGCCGTATTGTGGAGTAATAGGGTCAGAAATTTGTATTGAATTCTGTTGACTCTGGGAGGATCAGTGAAGGCCTTTGGTTGTATAAGCAATATGAGTGGAATTTTACTTCAGGAATCTTACTTTTTTAAAATTTTTACTTATTTATTTTTAGGAAGAGAGGGAGAGAAACATCAATGTGTGGTTGCCTCTCACATGTGTCCAAGTAGGGACCTGGATCTGGCGCATGCCCTGACTGAGAATTGAACCAGCAACTGTTTGGTTCACAGGCTGGCGCTCAGTCCACTGAGCCACACCAGCCAGGGCTACTTCAGGAATCTTAAACTGGCTGGGGCTATACAATGAATCAGATCAGGGAGAGACTGGAAGCCGGAAAGCCAATTTAGGAAACTATTACAGTGGTCTAGGGGAAAGGGACTGAGTCAGAAGAGAAGCACTGGGGAAGGGAATGAAGGAATTAACTGATTAAGACTTGTTTAAATGGAAAACTGGATCTATGTGTTGGATAGAAAATTCTATAACATGGAGATATTATAGATTCAGATATGAAAGGTGAACCCAATTGAGTAAGGTAATACACATGAGCTGTGAATATTCTTGGAAATCATGTTGTCCAAGGTCACACATGTTGTGGCAAAGTTGAAGCTCATCCCCGAACACCCGATGTAGTGAGTATCTGTCACATCCTGTGATGTGCTTTCAGGTGATGAGTCAAGAGCCTCAGTGATGGATGGACTTAGTATTGAGAAGGCAAAGGACTATTTGTTTCTCATAAACTGGAGCTAAGTACTAGTCTGGGGTCTTCTGCCATTTACTTTCACACAATTTGGTTTTCTTCCTTTTTCATCTACTCTGTGCCAAAGTTCCCATGCACAAAAGAGTTAACATAACAGCCTGGAGACCACTGTGCATCAAAACGTCTGCTTACAGGAATTGCTCGTGGCTGGTGTCTGGGAACTTGGCTGGTAAGCATTTCCTACACGGATATGTTTCCCTAAACGGAAGTGACTCAGAGTGCCTAGCCTGCCTGTACAAACATTGTGCTTTATGCTAAACACCTTTTCTTCCCGGAGTCTGGAATTTGGTACACATCCAGCAGAGGGTGCCTGTGTACATCCCCCAGGAAAAACCCAGGACCTTCAGTCTCTAATGGGCTTCCTTCATAGACAGCGTTTTGCGAGTTGTCCTAACCTCTTGCTGGAGGCATTGAGTTTGACCTGTGTGATGCCACCTCCTGGAAGCATGCACCTGGTTTCCTTTGGACTTCACCCCATGTATCTCTTTGCTTTGATGCTTTCTTTTGTCTGTGTCCTTTCACTAAAATAAATCTTGGCCCTGAGTAGGACTGTATCCTGAGTCCTGTGAGTTATCCTAGGGAATTACCAAACCTGGGCGTTTGGAACTCTGGACACTTGTCCACACTTTAGTCTTTTTGAGGCAGATGCAATGAAAGCTTCTGGAGTGTTCCAGCAGTTTGATGCTGTCTGTACATGTCCCTGGTAACTTTCCTCATGAGTAAGGACGTGGCCTTTGTACTTGTTCAGTCGAAAAAATGCTGGGGATCCTTGGGTCAGCCACATTTAAAAAAATATTAAGAGACTTTATCTTCAGAGTGGTTTTAGTTTTAAAATTTCAATGGTAAGTACAGAGAGTTCCTCTGCATTCTTACTACCCTACGTACAGTTTCCCCTGTTATTGGTTCATTTGAATTACATCTATTGGGGTGACATTGATTAATAAAAATATATAAGTTCCAAGTCACATTGTATTATGTGTTCACCACCCAGAGTCAAATCTCCTTCCATCACCATATATTTGACCCCCTTACCACCCCCATCCCATCCCGCTGTTAGCCACCTTATTGTTCGTTGTCCATGTCTTTGAGTTTTTGTTTGTCTTGCTTATTTGTTGCTTTCAGCTTTATAAATATGAGTGAGATCATATGGCTCTTCAGTTTTTCCTTCTGACTACATTTAGCTTGATATTCTCAAGATCCATCCATGTTGTTGTAAATGGCAGTATTTTGTCTTCTTTATGGCTGAGTAGTATTCCATTGTGTATTTGTACTACATCTTCTTTATCCAGTCACGTTTCCATGTCTTGGCCACTGTGAATAATGCTGGAACATACATAGGGGTGCATATATGTTTACAAATAAACATTGTCAAGTTTTTCAGGTAGATACCCAGAAGAGGGGTTACTGGGTCATATGGTAACTCTGTTCTTAATTTTTTGAGGTAGCTCCATCTGTTTTCCATAGTGGCTGTACCAGTTTACATTCCCACCAGCAGTGAATGGGGGTTCCCTTTTCTCTACAACTTCTCCAACACGTGTTATCACCTGTCTTGTTGATGACAGCCATTCTAACAGGTGTGAGGTGGTAGCTCATTGCAGTTTTGATTTGCATTTCCCCCATAGCTAGTGACGTTGAGCATCTTTTCTCTTTTTTAGATTTTAAAAATGATTATGTTTTATTGGTTATGCTATTACAGTTGTCCTGATTTTTCCCTTTTGCCCCCCTCCACCCAGCACCTGCCCTCCCTCAGGTAATCCCCCCACCATTGTTGATGCCCATGGGTCATATGTATAAGTTCTTTGGCTACTCCCTTTCCTATACTGTACATCCTTGTGGCTGTTCTGTAACTGCCTTTTTCTACTTCTTAATTCCCTTACCTCTTCATCCATTCTCCTGCATCACCCTCTCATCTGGCAATCATCTTATAACTAACTTCTTTTCTCTATCTGCTTTTAAGATTCTCTCTTTACCTTTACCTTTGGCATTTTGATTCTGTGTCTTGGTCTGGGCCTCTTTGCATCCATCTTGTTTGGGACTCTCTGTGCTTCCTGCACGTGCACATCTATTTCCTTCATCAAATTAGGGAACTTTTTTTTCACCATTTCTCAGATAGATTTCCCATTTCTTGCCCTTTCTCTTCTCCTCTGGTACCCTTATGATGTGAATGTTGGACTTCTTGAAGTTGTTCCACAGGCTGCTTATACTCCTAATTTTTTTTTTTTGATTCTTTTTTCTTCTTGTTGTTCTGCATGGTTGTTTTTTTGTTTCTCTTTTTTTTATAAATTTTTAAAAAGATTTTATTTATTTATTTTTAGAGAGGGAAGGGAGGGAGGGGGAGAGAGAGAGAGAGAGAGGGAGGGAGAGAGAAAGAGAGAGAGAAAGAGAGAGAGAGAGAAAGAGAGAAAGAGAGAGAGAAACATCAATGTGCGGTTGCTGGGGGTTATGGCCTGCAACCCAGGAATGTACCCTGGCTGGGAATCGAACCTGGGACACTTTGGTTCCCAGCCCGCGCTCAATCCACTGAGCTATGCCAGCCAGGGCGTTTTTTGTTTCTTTATGTTCTAAATTATTGATTTGATTCTCAGCTTCATGCAGTCTACTGTTGTTTCCCTGTAAATTGTTCTTTATTTAAATTAGTGAATCATTAATTTCTGACTAGAACTTCTTTATGTTGCTGAGGTCCTCACTAAGTTCCTTGAGCATGCTTATAACCAGTATTTTGAACTCTGCATCTGACAGGTTGCTTATCTCTGTTTTGTTTAGCTCTTCTACTGGAGTTTTGCTCTGTTCCTTCATTTGGGCCATGTTTCTTGTCTCCTTGTTTTGGCAGCCTCCCTGTGTTTGTTTCTGTGTATTAGGTAGAGCTGCTTTGGCTCCATGTTTTCATAGTGTAGCCTAATGTAGTAGGTGTCCTGTGGGGTCCAGTGGCACAGCCTCCCCTATTACCCAAGCAGGTACTTGAGGTGTGCTGAGTTCATCCTTCTCTTGTCGTTGAGCCTTGATTGCCATTGGCAGATTAACGGGAAGGATCTACCCAGGCAGTCAGCTGCAAGGACTGGCTGTGGCCACCAACTTCCACCCTCTGAGAGGATCAGCTGTGCAGGGACAGAATGGTGGTGCTCCAACATGGTCTGTAGTTGTCCCCTGGGTGCATAGGCTCCGGGGATTCCAGGATGGTGCAGGTCAAGGCCAGCCCCCACCTGTGTTTTGCCCGGGGCCACCCTGCCTGAGCTATAAAGCAATCTGAGGTGGCTGCTACTTGTGCTGGGCTTGGAGATTCCCATGGGAAGCCAAGCTGTGATGACTGTGATAGCTAATGTGACTGCTGCTAGTGCCAGACCTGGGGCTCACTCAGGACAGCTGTTGCTTTTTTTGAGAGAATGTAGGAAGTTGTGCAGCAGGAGCCAAAACCAGCCATTCATATGGAAAAGCAGCTTGGGTGGGCCTGTAAGTTGGGTGGGGTGAAGTCTCTGGGGATCTCTGAGGTGGGCCAAACAGTGTTAGCCAGGTTGATGGAGTCTCAGATATGGCACCAGTCTGCTGGCTCTGTGGGGGTAGGGTTAAGCAAGGGGACAATGGCCTCTGCTCACCTTGATGCCAGGCACTTCAGTTTCTCCCAGTATGCCACTGGTGCCTTTCAAGCTACTACTTTGGTCCTGGAGCTCAGAGGGAGTGAGTCTGAGCAGTTGAGTCTATTCTACGGAAGGATGTCTTAGCTTCCTCCAAATTGTGTCAAATAGTAATAAAGCTGCTGTATAAACATATGTGTGCAGGTTTTCATGTACATATCTTTTCAAGTCATTTGAAAAAATAGCAAAGAGTAAATTTGCTGAATTTCATGATAAGAGAATATTTAGTTTTGTTACAAACTGCCAAAATATCTTTGAAAGTGGTACAATTTTTGTTATTCCTACCAGCAAGGAATGAGAGCTCCTATTGCACCATATGCTTGCCAGCATTTGGTGTCTGTTTTTTTCTTATCACAGCATTTATTTTACTTATTTTTAATTTTACTTGAGGCATTCTAATGGGTAGGTAGTATTATCTCATTACTGTTGCAATTTGCATTTACCTGATGACATAGGATGTGGAACATCTGCCATATGATTGTCATTTCTAGGTCATCTTTGTTGAGGTGTCTGTTTAAAATTTCTGCCAACTTTTAATTGGTTAATTTTCTTACTGTTATATTTAGGAAGCATCTGTATATTTTAGATATCAGTCCGGTATCCAATACATGTTTTAAAAAGATTTTTCTTCCCATTTATGGTTGTTTTTTTAGTCTTTTAATGAAGTTTTTCACAGAGCAGAAGTTTTTAATTTTAATGAAATACAACCTATAAAATTTTCCTTTCATGGACCATGCTTTTGATTTTTTAAATTTTATTTAGTTTTGAAAGATTTAAGTACAGTTGGCATATAAGATTATGTTAGTTGCGTTAATTGCAGGTGGACAGTATAGTCATTTGACGTTTGCATGCGGCAGTGCTCCCGTGTCTCTGCACTTTCTCTGATGGGGCAGTCCTGTGGCCAGGCACTACAGCCCATTGACCAGCTCCAAACTCTTTCCAGGAGGGGTAGTGCCACATGAGCACACAGTAGCACCCCGCTGTCTCTGCACTTTCTCTGGATGTGATAGCCCTGCAGCCAGATACCACAGTGTTTTGTTACCTCTGCTCTCTTTCCAGGTGGGGAGCCCCTTACCCATATGTATCCCATTGGGCAAAGCACAACCACGTCATACCTGCTGGATCTGTCTGTGGGTGGAGGAGCTCCTTTTATGCAAGCTACAGGCCTCCTGTCTCTGTTGGATCTAACTCCAAAAGTGGTGGCTAGGGATATGCTGCAGCGCCCTGCAGGCTATTGGCCATAGAACCTGGATGGAGCTCCTGTCTGCCATCCACATGCCCAGAAGATGTAAACAATGGCATTACCGGTTCCTCTGGTACTGGGTTCCCTCAGCTTCCGGAGTTCTCCCGTGGTTCCTCAGCCTTCTCTATGCACCAACCCCTTCCTCTCTTGTTTCTTGTGGGGAAGCTATTCAATTAGTTCTCAGTTGTCTTTCAGGGGGAATTGCTGTAAATATAGGGATACATTGGATGTGTTTTTGGAAGGGTGCAAGCTCAGCATCCATGTATGCCAGCACCTCGGACTCACTAGAGAGCTCTTACAGTCTGATACTGGCTGCAGCACCAGGCTTCTGCTCTGGTTGATGTACCCTGATTCTCCATACTCAAAGGTCTGTACAATTTTGAGGCATTGGTTTTCCCTGCGACTTTGGATCAAAGAAGAGTTGTTAATTTTCATCTTGTTCAGCTTTTTTCTTGTGTGAGGATGGGCATGATAACTTCTAAGCTTCTTACTCGTAGGACCAGAAACCAGAAGTCTTGCATCAGTCCCATTTTATCTCTTGGCTTCATGTTCCCTATCTGTAGAATAAGGGGATAAGATCACCACTGGGTGCCTAAATTCTTCCCTAGCTGTAGCGTTCTGTTGATTCCACAAGTACCGACTTGCATGAATGACTACACCAGTTTGTGACATGTGCTGCCTACCCTTCCTCTACAGGCAGACCTGCAGGTGGACAAGGAGAGGCACATTTTTTTCGAGTCCTCCCTCGATTATGTCTATCAGATCCAGGAAGTTCAGGAATCTAAGAAGTTCAATATTGTGGAGCCAGTAAGTTCTATCTGTTGATTAATGCTCTAAAAATATTTATTGAATATTTGGCAAATGTGGAGAACTTAGATTATAAAATTGGATTCTCAAAGAATGTGATAGTCAGTGTTTAATAATGAATCTGTCTTTCCTCCCCTGTTCTCTCTGTCTAGCTATGATCTATCTCCCTCCCTCCCTCCCTCTCTCTATTTCTCTCTCTCTTTCTGTTTTCCTCTCTTCTTCTTTCTTTCCCTAGCTTTCCCTGTCACCCTTCTTCTTACCTTGTTCTCCTTCCTTTCTTCCTCTTGTGCTTTCATAAAGCTTTTGAAAATACCCTTCATATACCAGATGCTGTGCTAGGAACTCATGTCTCTTGTACTCAGTAACTACCCATTTTACCATTTTTACTTCTATCTCTAATCTTTTTACTTAAATCTCCTTACTTTCTTATAAAATACGATGTGCTTTGATTTGACCACTATGTTGAATTTTAACAACTTTTTTTGTATTATAAAGAATGTATTCTTGTTGCAGAAAAGCTAGAGAAAATTATAGGAAAAACAAAACAAACAGCAAATTCCTTATATAGAGATATTCACTGTTTATATTGTGGTATTTTATTCCCATATTCTCTGTGTATCTATTATATTTATTTCTGTGTCTAATTATATCCAGGAACTTGTAGATTTGGGTGTATGTACACCTGTGTGCATAGACATGTATATATTGCACACAAGTATATGTGCATCTGTGTTCATATGTATCTGTCATTTGTATTTATCTGTATATGTATATGTCCTAACAAGCATTTAGTCATTCATCCCATAAACATTTATTGTGCTTCTATTATGTGCCAGGCACTATGCTAAACACTGGTTATCCTATAGTGAACAAGACAGACTCAGTTTCTCTCTTTATGCATACTCCTCTCTCATGAGATGGACAGAAGGGAAGGACAATATATACATAAATACAATAATGGTAAGTTTCAATAAGCACTAAAACAAAGAACAAAACAGTACAGCTACTTTAGATCAAGTAGTCAGGGAGGTCCTTTGAAAGTGTCAGCTCAGATCTCAAGAAAGCGAAGATGGGGCAATGTGAATAATGGGGAAAGAACATTCCAGGCACAGAAA
This sequence comes from Phyllostomus discolor, assembly GCF_004126475.2. Classification (NCBI taxonomy): domain Eukaryota; kingdom Metazoa; phylum Chordata; class Mammalia; order Chiroptera; family Phyllostomidae; genus Phyllostomus; species Phyllostomus discolor. The sequence continues at coordinate 97,379,034 of NC_050198.1, forward strand.
GAAGCACTTAACTTAGGAAATAATGGTCTAATCAAGGAATGAAAGAATGAGCCTTTAGGTAATGGTGAGAGATAAGGGGGTGGCAGCAAATAGTGTCAGAAAGGAAGGCATCAGGCCTGTAGCTATGGTAAGGGGTTTCGATGGTCGTTGAAGGGCAGTGGACAACTTCTGAGGGGTGTCAAAGAGGATATGACCTGAGCTGATTTTGTTGTTTAGAGAATAGCTTGGAAGAGGCCAACATTGGTAGTGAGGAAACCAGATAGGAGGCTATTGCTGTGGTCTCAGCAAGAGAAGAGATTGGTTTAGGTTAAGGTAGTGGCAGTGGAAATAGAAAAGAATGGCTGGACTAGAGGTATGTTTGGAAGCAAAGCTGACAGGAATTACTGAGGCATTGGATTTAGATGTGAGTGAAAGAGAAATCAGGTGTGATTCTTTACATTCTGGTTTGATTGATTGATTGGGGGGTGTTATCATTTCCTGAGATGGGAAAGCTTGGAAAGTAACAGGAAGATATAAACACACACACATATATACATAACACATATATACACATGTGTATAGTACTATATATAGTACTATACGTTTAGTATATACTATACGTACATACATATGTGTGTGTATATACGTTTATGTATATATACACATGCACTGTATTTCACCGTGTATAATGCACATGCACAGTTTTGGCCCATACTCAGGAAAAAAATCTTTTTGTTTTAATTTTTTAATTCAGTTACTTATTTATTTATATTTAGGAACAAAAGTGATTATCGTATCCCAGGCTATATGCATACAGATATTGTTGTTGCTTTCTACAGTTACACTTTTAATGCATAAGCATAAATAAAAGAATTAAAAACATTTCTATAGATAGAGAATTAGTACTACCCATGTATAATGTGCATCCTTATTTTTCCCATCAAAAATTTGGGCAAAACAGTGTGCATTATACATGGCAAAATATGATAGTCTGTATTTATATGTACATGTGTGTTTATATGTGTATGGTGTGTGTGCATGTTCATGTGTGCTTGCCTGTTTACTTTCTAAAAAGAATAGAGCATTTTTTACTACTACTTGTTATATTTATCTATTGGCAGCATTGAGCATTATTGTTAAAATGTTTGTATTTGAGAGATGAAAGTCATATTTGCTTTTGTCTTTATTTATGGACATCTGATTTTTAGTGAGGTTGAACATTCTGGACATTTACAGTGTTTTCTTAATCATTTGTGTGTCTTCTGCAACCCCCTAAAAACATTTTTTTTAAGATTTTGTTTATTTATTTTTAGAGAGGGAAGGGAGAGAGATAGAGAGAGAGAGAAACATCAATGTGCGGTTGCTGGGGGCCGTGGCCTACAACCCAGGCATGTGCCCTGACTGTGAATCAAACCTGCGATGCTTTGGTTCGCAGCCCACACTCAATCCACTGAGCTATGCCAGCCAGGACAAAACATTTCTAATTTGAAATTGGGTTCAAGCTCCTTGGGTTCTTTAGCATTATGGCAGTCTTCATAAACATGCACATTCCTACCTTATTCATTTATCTATTCAGTTATCTATTCAACAAATATTTATTGAATATCTAGCCTATCCTGAGGATTTAGAGAGAAAAGACAGTTTATCACCCTACTGCCCACAGTATGAATGGTTTTATGTGCTATCTGAAAAGGATCTGAATGAAGAATTCATTTGTCAGTGGTTCTTATTTTCTGGAACTGAGTTCAGTGTCCATGTTTAACCCAGTAAGAGAATAGCTGTGTGTAGACATGTTTCTGTTTGCATGACTGCTTTTAACACCACACTAGCTAAACGCTGTGTGGAGTTTCTTTTCTGTGCTTCCGTTTTCCTTATCTGATCAAGGAGAAGGTGCCAGTGATCAAGTTATTTTCACATGTTTTCCCTAGGTCTTGGCCTTTCTCCACAGCCTCTTCATTTCCAACAACCTGACTGTGGAGCTCACACAGGATTTCCTCCCCTACAAACAAAAACTCCAGCTCAGTTTGCAGAATGTAAGTTGCCTAAGGGTTTTTGTTCCATCTGTCTCTGCATTCCAATTGGATTTAAGCCCTGATGACCTTGACCTTGGAATTCTAGGTTTCTGCAGCCCAGCCGATTTTTCAGGACACAATAGTGTGGATCACAAATATTGCAGTGTACTGTCCTTAGCTCTTCTCTGTCTTTGGGGCTGATTGTTGTTCCAGCCCAGGCTTCCATCCACTGATGCCTCTGTCCAATGTCTATGAGGTGTTGCTGAGTTGCTGCATCGCTCCCATATCAGAACCCAGCTATGGACTTGTTGAAGCACAGGTTTTTTTGCTAATTCCCTGCTTGTCAGTCATGATGCTTTCATTGTGGATTTTATTACCCTGAACACGCATTTTCCCCTCTCTTCCTTTTTTTCATTACTTATTGTTAGAGTTAACTAAGTTAACTTTAAAGGTTTATTCCACCTTCTCTCCCATGGTAGCAGTCCTTACAGATGGGCATAAGCACAACTTTCCCATTCTTGTCACATATATATTTTGTTATTTATTTAACTCACATGTAATGAATGTGTATAGATATAGTGAACATGTACTCTGTGCCAGGCACTGTATTTTTTAAGATTTTATTTTATTTATTTATTTTTAGAGAGAAGAGAAGGGAGGGAGAAAGAGAGGGAAAGACACACCAGTGTGTGGTTACAACTGGGGACCTGGCCCGCAACCCAGGCATGTGCCCTGACTGGGAATCGAACCAGTGACCCTTTGGTTCATAGGCCGGTACTCAGTCCACTGAGCCGCACCAGCCAGGGCTCTAAATGATTTGCATACCCATATTTTAAGCTGCGTTTTGCCCTTGTGCTTTAGTTGTGTATTTTTAAAATATTACTTCTTACCATTAGCTTTTGTTATTCATGATTATGAAAACAGAAGATTTCTGTTCCCTTGTCTTCAAAGACAGTACCCTCCATATTTTATCCTAATGGCCAGAATTTAATTCGGAGTCAAGTAGGCAGTAACTTTACTTGAGGCAGAACTTAGATGTTGTTGCCATGATAATATTTTCCTCGGGAATCGCCTTTCTTTGGGTGAAGCAGCGGTCAGTCTCAGGCTCAGAATTGTAAGAGTCCTTATTTATTGGAGTCTTATGTGATGCCTGTTAGAAAAAAGTCTCCCAAATGTGGTTTTATGGGTAGATCGCCATCTATGTTTGTTTTGCTTTTAGTCTTTAGTACTGTTACACTCCATATAATGGTTTTGTACTCTGTGTGGCATTCAGCACTTGCTTTTGCTGTGTTGTAACACCTGACGAAAGCCAAGAAAACTCTGGGCGTCTGGCCAGAAATCATTTATTCATGATGCTGGTGATGACGGTAATGATTTTGATGATCGTGTCTTGGCAGACAAGAAACCATTTCTCTAGTACCCGAGAAGAGATGGAAGAACTTAAGAAAAGGATGAAAGAGGCTCCCCAGACATGCAAACTTCCAGGACAGCCAACCATTGAAGGCTATCTCTATACTCAAGAGAAATGTGAGTGGGAATATGGGGATACCCGCTGGGTTTCAGTGGGCTGGCACCTACCGCCTCTTGGCCTTCCCAAGCCCCAGGCAGCGATAATGATCACAGACCCCTGACAGCTGCACCTCTTTTGGAGAGCAGCCTGGGAATAGTGAAAAACATAAAAAGGATGGTGCAACTGGAGGAAGAAGTTGAGGATTTGTCTAATGAAGGCTGTGGGGTGATGACGTCAGGTTTTCTCTGAGATTCCAAATGGGGACTGTTAATCATTTAATCCTTTGACTGGGGAAGAAGGGAGGTAGGAGATAGGAGGCAGAAAAACAGTATTTATTATATATATACACTATGTGCTAGGCATGGTGCTGACTACTTGAAATACACCAGGTCCTTTAATCTTTGAAACCACTTTATCATACCCATTGTACCCACGAGGCCACTGGGAAGTCACCCAACTATCAAGGAACAGGCCTAAGAGTAAACTTAGGTCTGAAAAATGTCAAAACCTATGCTTCTCCCACTGTACTCTGTACGTTTCACAGCCTTAGGACTACGTGGTGGCTCTTAATGCATGAAATAGCCACTGTGATTTCAGTGGGCAAGATAGCTGTCCATTCATAAGTAAGGAAAATGCGTTAACTTCTGCAGTCACCAAATACTGCAGATGACTCAGGCTTTCCTGCTTCCTAAATTACATTAGGCTGACCTGTGTGTGCTATTTGATTTGTGTAATGAACTATGACCCAAGGCCCCGAAAGCCTGTAATTGCATTCCCTGCCAAGAATGATTCTATCTGGAGAGTCGGCCAAAAAGGCTACCCAGAGGTTACCAGTGGCAAAAAAACATAGCAATCTGCAAAACATGATACTGTGGCAGTGATATTATTTTGCTTTTCCTCCCTTAGAGCAATGGATTTTGATGGTTTTCAGAGATGTGTTCTGTTTGTCAGGTTCATCACTTCAACTCCTCATTGCAGGATTTCTCAATCTCAGCACTATTGACATTTTGGGCTGAGCAGTTCTTGGTTCTGCGGGGGCGGGGGGGGGCATCCTGTGCATTATAGGATGTTTAGCAGCATCTCTCCCCAGCTGTGAGAACCACTGTTGTGTTATGAAAGAGGTACAGACTGATACATTTAAAATCTTGGCTCTAATAGCAGTTAGCTATGTGATCCTTCTATGCCTCATTTTTCTAATTTGTCAAATGGATACGGAGTTGCTACTCTGTTGAATGTATGCTTACTGAGCATCCTTTTTTTTTCCCCCGGACAGTATTGAGTGCTTTAGGCATACAAAAAAGTGAATCAACCTTCGTTTTTGCCCTCAGGAAGTACATACACAGTGTGATGAGGAAGACAGAAAAGTATATCAATAATTATAATGAAATATGTTGGGCTTATATATAAGGGCATATATATAAGGCCTTCATTGAGAAAGTGGTGTTCAAACTGGAACTTGTATTATGAGTGGGATCCTGACGGGTAAAGAAAAAGGGAAAGAAAATTACAGGTGTACACCACTGCACACAGAGGCATGTGAGGATATACTTTATTTGTAGGGTCTTGGTTTGCCAACAATAGTCCTGGTTTATATCCACTGCCCTGATATAATTATCAGTAGTGCCCTATTCACTCTTAAATATGTCTTAAATATGGATGAGAAATTATATGATCACCTATTAATTTGGGAATTGAAAGCAATTCAGTGAGACAAGAACATAGAGGTAAGGTTTGCAGAAGACAAAGTTGAAAGGTAAATACGATCTTATTATGAAGGGTCTTGTGAGCCAATCTGAGGTGTTTGGAGAGACTGGAAAAGCCATGGGTGGGTTCTGATGAGAGGGATGGCATAGAAATATAGTTAAAAATATTCCTCTAGCAAAAGAGTGGAGAGTGGATTAAAAAGGAGTGATGGGAGATGGGGGCAACGAGAGAGCAGGTAATGGAAATAATTCATTGGAGAAATAGTCAATTTTTGTTTTGCTTTAAATGTCCTATAAAGTATGAAAAATATAGGTCAGCAATAGGGTGCTGAACTACGCGAGTTCTAAAAGAGATGGAGCGGAGGAGACAGCTGAGGGAGAGACATTTAGGGGAGAGAATGGGCAGAACCCAAGCAGCAGTCAAACGGGGCACATAACAGGGAAGTAGGAGCAGAAAATTATAGGTGCCAAGCTCATACGATAAGATGTGCAGTGGTAGCACTCAGCACTCATAGGGAACGTGGCAAGGTGAGTGGTTCAGAGCAAGGCAGAGCAGATGTGGGAAGCAGTGGATGAGGGTTCGGACCTCCTTATGTGCAATGGGCAGGTAGCAGTGCAGGCCTGGAGCTCAGGGGAAGGGGAAGGCTGGGTCTGGAGCATAACCCTGAAGAGCAAGCTGTATGCAGCTTCCCTCTTAGGGGCAGACCGACCATGCAATGCTGAAATTAATTTGTCAGCTCACTTTTGCCTGTCTTTATAGGGGCTTTGGGAATATCCTGGGTGAAATACTACTGCCAGTATGAGAAAGAGACCAAAACACTCACCATGACACCAATGGAACAGAAGCCAGGTGCTAAGCAGGTCAGTTCTTTCATGTGCCACATTTTTTTTGCAATGCATCTGTCTGTGACCGCATCTCAGAAAAGAGTGTATGTTGAAATAGTGCCGAAGAATAAATCCATCACTGTCTCGTAAAGCCATGACTTCATTTGTTCTCCTTGGCCTAAGTTTGCACTGGGACTGATACTTCTCAGTTGAGTGAAAGATCTCTGTTAATTATGTCAGGCCTTCTGAAAGTGCCTGGACCCTTTCATACCATTTATTAAATTATCACAACTGCCTGTCACATTGTACAAAGAAAATTTGCAAAACTATGGGTGAATTGTGCATGGAGAGTATGACTTGCTTTTAAGAAGGCTGTACTGTGGGATTTCTTTAAATAGCAAGTGTTTAAAATATAAACCTTTGCCCTGGCTGGCGTAGCTCAGTGGATTGAGCGCAGGCTGTGAACCAGGCATCGAAGGTTCAGTTCCCACTCAGGGCACATGCCTGGGTTGCAGGCCATAACCCCCAGCAACCACACATTGATGTTTCCCTCTATCTCTCTCCCTCTCTCCCACTTCCCACTCTAAAAATAAATAAATAAAATCTTTAAAATATTTAGCTAAAATCTTTTTAAAAAGAGTTAGTCTGTTGCCTAAGGTTCAAATAACCTATACTATGCAGTCTGTGTAATATTCAAATATCTGTAAGCAGTTGATGCATCTTCTTGTGCCCTCCAAACCCCGCCCCCACCCCAAAGTGACAAGATGGGTTTAATACACTGAGAATGTAGTTTATTCACCTGGAAGAACCTGCTATGTTACGTTATGTTGTTATGTTACACCATGCAGCCAAAACATGTATTCTGTCATCTCACTTGTGCTTGTCTTTGTACGAGTTTTGGGAATAAACACACACTCACACACACTCACACTCAAGTCTTTCTTAAGATCAAAGCTGATAGACTATTATGGTTCTAAAGTAGTTCAGCGAGTCCTTTGAAACTGGCTGTCAGACAGGGTCTTAGTTGTGATATTTAAGGATTTTAATTCCGTGGCAGATCTCTCTTGTGGGGCTTGTTCACAGAAAATGAGAGGGGAGTGGGATTTAGTGGCAGGCTGCTGAAAACTGCTTTTGGGGGGTCTTTAACCACCTGTTTGTTTCGCTGCCTTGGATGTGGACTGGAGATGGGATGCCGGTCCAACGAAGTGTAGCAGATAGGGTTTCCACGACCTTCGTTCATGACTCTCAGTGGCCCAGTTAGTCATCCATGACCCTGAAACTCTCCTTGGTTTCCAGTCTGTTGATTGCCAAAGCACCTTTCGATGTGATTCTGTAAAATTCCGCTTGTGCTGCAGCACAGAACTCGTTCCCTTTCTGTGCAAACTGAGCCGTTGTGTCTGGCCGGCAAGGGTTTATAAGCAACACTGACCTGCAGGCCCTTCCTTTTCTTTTTATACACGCATCACTTCCCAGATGCTGGACCTGAAAGTTCCTCTCTTAGACAGTAAGTTCATTTGGGCCCTGTCTCCCCTGCTCAGAGGTGCCTGCTGTAAAGCTCAACACAGAGGCCGCAGATGCCACTTTCACATCCTCCTGGCAGAAAAGAGCCAGTCCTCCTTTGAGTTTTTCTTCCTCTCTTCCCTTTTCATTGAGTGGCTGCTTGCAAAACTGCCATCGTGCTGCAGCCTCAGCAGTTTGGCCCTGGGATTCCTTACAAAATGAGAAGAGGAACGCGCTTCTCCATTTAGAAGGAAGCGGAGGTGGCAGTAATCACTTGAATTTCTCTCAATTGGACTTGGAAATGACTTCTTGTTAGTTCTCTGACTCACTTCCTATTACCAGTTTGTGTTCTAGAAAGGCAAATGCTATAAGTCAATGAGGATGGTGATAGTATTGTAGAAAGCCACCGTGGAGTGAATGTCTGTGATATGCCAGGGACCGAGGTAAATACTTTCTGTCATGTGTCTCATTTGCTCCCTCAGCGGCACTGTGACAGATGCTTAGCTGGATTTGAAGATGGAGGAATTTACACTCTTTCTGACTATGGTAGCCACCTGTGTTCCTTACTAGTTCGGCATGGTCGACTTCCATTTGTGTGCTGCTGCTCACTTTACAGATTGCCTTTCCCAACACCGATCTAGAAGATTCTCATCCCTTTCCTGTCAGGTGGCTATGTAAGAGGAAACAGGGCCACCTCCTGAGTCTCAAGAACTGCTTTTAGATCCTAGCTCTGTGGCCTGCTAGCTTTTTGATCTGGAAGAAATGACTTGCTGCCCAATGTCATCTTCCTTCTTAGAGAACTGGCAAGGATGATAATGTAGTCCACAAACATTTATCGAGCACTAATTTTGTAGTGGGTACTAGAGATATAAAGGTGAGTAACACACTGCCCGTGTTCTTGGGGAGTTCTCAGTCAAGTAGGGAGATCAGCCGTGGAAACAAGGCTTTCAGATAATGTGGAAAACACATAGTGGGCAATGTATGGGATTGGGGAAGGGCTTTGGAGGAAATTGAAGTGAAGCTGCAGTTTGTGGAACGAGTAAGAGTTGAGCCAGACAAAGAGCAGAGATAGCCATTTCAGGTGGAGGAAATAGCATATGCAGAGTTATGGAGTCATGAAGGCACATGATGGATGTGTGAAGTAAGAGTAGTTTTATACTGATCGGGGTGGCTGGAGGTGAACCTGGAGTGGATGGCAAGGCCTAGGCCCCTGAGCTGTGATGCCACCGCACGGGAGGAAGTTGTGCATTTAAAGAGGGAAGGTGAGTCCATGATGCTGTCGTTCATCACCCTCATCTTGAGTGACTGCCCCTGCTTGATGTTCTAAATGTTGGGGCAGAGAAGGCAGATTGAAAGATGCATTTAGAGCTGAGGTTTTCTGGTGCAGCAGCAGCACGGGGATAGGCTTTTGTGGGTGGAATAGCCAGTGGAAGGAAAGTATTGAGAGTATAGGCCAGTGTAGGTGGTGCACTGCTTAGCCATAGACCTGGTGCTTGGGTGGTGTTTCTGAATTGGAGACAGCAAGGTGGGTAGTATTATTCCCATTTAATAGTCTGTGAAGTTAAGTGAAAATGACTTAACCCTGGGTAAATAGCTTGCGAATGGCATAACTGAGACAAGACCCTGGGTTTAAGCTGCCTAGTTGATTGCCATTTCCACGATACCAACTTGGGTGACTGTGGGTAAGCCATCTTACCTCTCTGAGCTTCCTCCAAGGGTCATTACAAAGAAAGTTGCTAAACTTTCTAGACTAAATACCTTGTGTAATATGTGTTACCTACTAGGTAATCAATCAATAAATGTTACTTCTCTTACCTGTACTACGTTGTCTGTGTTGAGACACTAGAGGGAAACTGAACAATGTGGGACTGGAGAATTTTCATCTGGACAAAGGGAATTTCAATGGCCTTATGAAGTACCTACAAGACTAAGGTGGAACAAACTGTCGTGCACATATCAAATACCAGATGACGCCTTGGCTAATTCCACATTGTCTTGTTTTCCCTACTCCTGCCCTGTCTTTGGAGAGGATGCTTTTGCAATCCCTGCCACTCTCAAGAGTCTGGAGGTAGGGAGGAGAAATGTTTGTCTCCCCTCCTCCATCAGCCACTTAAATGGAAGGAGGGTTACAGAAAGCCGCTTACCCATTGCAATCTCCCTACCTAGACATCCAGTAAAATACTTATTCTGCACCCTTAATGTGACTTGAGCAGCCTATTTCTCCTGCACCCTCCCTACATGATGTGCAGTGAGGTTCCTGTTTAATCTGCCCCATTTGGAAATGAGTGATGGCCTACCCTGCATATAATTTTCTCTTCGTCTCAGCCATTCATTGATTTTTGGAGTAGGGAGAAACCATCTGCCATCTTGCTGCCACTATCGTTTGAAGTGACAAAGGTTCTCAGTGAGGCTACACATTGTCCCTGCTGCCACGACAGGTGGACAGGTGCACAGGTGCCTTCCAAGTGACACTAAGGACACTGCCAGAGGCAGAAGAAGCTTTTGTGCACATTTTCAAATGGACTATTAATCCTTCTCTTCCATCAGGGGCCTTTGGACTTAACCCTGAAGTACTGCGTGAGAAGGAAGACGGAGTCAATTGACAAGAGGTTCTGTTTTGATATAGAAACTAATGAAAGGTAAGCTGTGCTGGTGTGGATTGGCTGTGTCCCCGTGTGCCAGGTGCTGAGCCTGGGTAGGTCTTTTCCCCCGTCACCTCCTGTTCGGGAAATTGAGCACATCTATTCATGACATCGTCATCTGGGCTCTTCTGGTGACCCTTCATGGGGATCCCTGTGACCTGGCCCACAGCTGGTTGTCTCTGTATAAGCTTCAGTCAGCTTTGTGTCATCTGTTCTAGACAAGAAAAGTCGTCCCTAGGATTTAACTTGCTATCAAACATGCAAAAGGTCAGCATTTGATGATGTTACAAATGTAACAGATAGGAACAAGTGACCTGGAACACATTTTTAAAAGGAGATAGATGAGACAGAGGGTTGTAGTGGTACTGGGGAGTCTCCCTCCTGCCCCACGACTTGGTACAAGCAAACATCATACAGACTTTCCCTAGTTTGCAGATGTTATGTAAGTGGAAGTAGTTTGATTATGAACTTCCTGATTTCAGCCAAGGCTTACACACTTTGAAGTTGGTTGCTTTTTCTTTTTCTCTCCAGTGCCTTTTTTTGTTTGTTTTCTGACTTGAGGAAATGCTATCAGAGGAGAATTGAGCTTTTAAATTTTAAAATGAGAGCATTTGCAGTACTTTGGCTAAAGACATGTTATGTAGGTGGGAGGTTGATCCAAAATTCAGTGAATGTGTTCCTATATTTTATTTCGGTCTGTTGTTTCTATGTATTAGGTACTGAGTAATAGAATAGAATTTAACAAAATGATCCAAGTCCTAGAAAAAAACTTGAATGTTGAATTACAATGTTATATGAACAAAACTATCAGTGAGTGACTACAATCATAAATATTAATCTAAGAGGTGAGGGCTTTTAAAATTATCGGTCTGGGAATAAATAACTACTGGCCAGTTCCCCCATTTTAAATTTCTGTTCATGAATCTATATGATTTTCTTTTGCTGTTAAAAATGGATGTTTCTAATTCAAGATGATTTTCCTTTCATGGACCTTTACTCAGCACAGGTGTCAAAACTCATTGTCACCGGGGGCCACATCGGCCTCGCGGTTGCCTTCAAAGGGCTGAGTGTAACTTTAGGACTGTATGCATGTAACTGCTCCTTAACTGTTAAGCGAGAGCTTGGCACTGCTGCCTGGCAGAAACCAGGTGCTGGGCCGGATAGAACAAGGTGGAGGGCTAGGTTTGGCCCACGGGCCTCGTGTTTGCCACCTGTCACTGGCTTTGCAGCATGAAGGTGCTTACAAGAAATTAAAATTTTCTGCCTTTACTTTCATTCTTACTACCTTTTCGACCTAAATTTGCGAGCCATTTGCAAACAGTATTCCTATAGAATCAAAACATTTGCAGGTCATTTGGCTAGAAGCTGAGACCAATTTGTGTTTATGTATCATGTACCTAGTGGTGTGCATGGCTCATGGTAGAGAATACATTTGGTGTTCCTTTTTGAATCTATTTTTTTTCTACCCCGGAGTGCTGAGGATTTCTGAGTCTAGAACCGAGGAGTTCAAGTTTTGATGTGTCTGTGATTTTAGTCATCACCCATTGGGCACTTTAAAACACACGCCCTCACTTAATCCTTGCCCTTGTTTTCCAGGCACTGTCACGGAGACTCGAATACGTTTAGCTGACTTGCCACATCAAGGTCATATAGCAGCAAGGCTGAGGTCAGACCTTGGTCTCTAGGTCTCCAAAGCCCATGTTCTTTTCAGTTGTATTCCGTTGCCTATTATAAACTAAATACATATACTGTGAAACAGGATCAACATAACCTTGAGCAGGTGCTGAGGCACCTCCGCACACGTGGCATTTTCTGAGGGCTATGACCTTTGTTTTCCTGGTGAGTCATTCATTCTGATAGAAGGAACAGAGCCGCGCTTCCCCGCGGGCATCAGGTACCTGTACTCGTTCGAGTCTTTTTTTTTTTGTATTTCAAAAATACAGAATAACTTTTATATTAGTGTTTCTACCAGTGTTTGAGGCCACAGGCTCGTAGCCCATCCGAGTTTGAATGGCAATAATAATAATAATAGTAGCAGCAGTTAGTAGCAGCAGCACAACTGCTGATGTTTGCTGAATGCTTCCTGTGTGCCAAGCACTGTTCTCAGCCCTTTAAGCGATCATTTCCTTTAGTCTCACTGCAGTCTCCTAAGGTAGGGGGTACTTTTATCCCAATTTTACAAAGAAAGACCCGGAGACTAGAGAGAAGTTAAGCATCTCAGATTACACTGCTAGAAAGTGGTAGAGCCAGTATGTAAATCCAGGCATTCTTCTCTGAAGCTCGCACTCAGAATTAGTACATTCTCCTGCAAATACACTGTCTGTGCCTTTTTGTTCCAGGTGGGTGGCTGAGAACTCAGGGAGGGCCAAGGATTTGTCTAAGGTCCTAATAGCAGACTCAGGACTAGAAGTCAGTGCTCTTTCTACTTTGTCATCCTGTTGTTAACAATAGTGTTCTTTGAATTTGACTTTCTGTAGCACTTAGGAATCTCCAAATATATAGCGAAGAGTCACTTATTTATCCTTTCAGCTTCTCTGTAAGCCTGACAAAGACACACATCGGCCTTTTGATTTCCCACATAGGGAAGCTGAGTTCCAGAATGGTTTTAATGTCATGTCTGGTCCTCAGTTTCTGCTTTTCTGTCTGTTGTCCATTTGCTGGCTCACCTTCCTTTTGGCTTTGGTCTTCAGCTGCATAGGTGCCTTTACAAAGATTTTTAGACTTTCTAGCCCCGGAAGATATATCTCAAAGGTTGCGTGTTTCTAAGAGAAAGGTAAACTTGAAAGGTGTCCTAGGGTTGGGCAAGGAAATAGGAAGACAGATACCAAGAATGTAGTGAAAAAATGTAGTGTACAAAGCCAAGTCATGGTTTTCAGTGGATTGTCGATTAAAGATAATTTGGGGAGCTTTTTTAAGGAGTAGTTTAATGAAGTAAGAGCTGGAAGGGCAGGTGGAACAGGAATCCCATGATATCAGAACTGAAAAGGACTTCCAGCTTATCTTCCAGCAGCCTTATGGGTAATGAAACAGGCCCAGAGAGGCCCAATGACTTTTGCAAGTTCTCATATTATTATTGTTCTTATCATTTCACGACTCTGAGAGACCTCATCTTATAGAAGTAGTAAGAGCAGGCTTCTCATAAAGGCCCAGTGAGGCAGAGAGTGCAAGGAGGCTTCATGCTTGCAATAATATGGGTAGTCCCACATTTTCAGTTTGGTTTTGGAAGGTCTAAAAAGATAATACATAGTATACTAACTTGGGATATCTCTGGATATAGGTAGCCTGCAAGTACCATATTTCACCATGTATAATGTGCACACTTTTGCCCAAATTTTTGAAGGAAAAATAAGGATGTGCATTATTTATGGGTAGTACTAATTCCATATCTATAGAAATGTTTTTAATTCTTTTACTTATACTTATGTGTTACAAGTGTAACTCTAGAAAGCAGTAATAACATCCGTTTGCAAAATAATACCCTGGAATATGATAATTGGTTTCGTCTCTAAATATAAATAAATAAATAATCAAATTAAAAAGTTAAAATGAAAGATTTTCCCCTCTGAAAGTTTGGGCCAAAAACATGGGTGCGCATTATATGTGGCAAAATATAGTAAAATAGAATAAAATTTGGGTTGAGGCCCTCTGCCATGCAGGAGAGGCCTTAGAGTATAGTGGTTAAGAAAGAACATGGCTGTCAGGCCAGAGCTACTAAGTTCAAATCCTTGTCCACTCTACTTACCTGCTATGGGAAGTCGGGCGAGTAACCTCTTATTCCTCACTCACCCATTCTGTCAAATAGGATTCTTAAAATCCATGGTATCTGCTTTATAGGCTTCCTGGGGAGATTAAATAAATTAATACCTATAAAGTACGTAGAACAGAACCTGGTACCTAGTGGGTATTTAATAACTCTTAGTTGTTACTAGTTACAGGATTGTGTAACTAAGCCAAAAGGCCTTGTCCTTGTCCCTGGGGGCCGAGCATGGTGTTGAGTTCTTACCATCTGGACATGCTCCGCAATATCCTAGGTGGTGGGAGTAGCAAAGCCATTCTCCTGAAGATGAATGTGTCTGTGGCCAGCACGCTCAGCCTTAGAGCCTAGCCCCAATGGCTGGCTTCTGAGAGAGGCAGGGGGAGCCTCAGTTGGGTTCCAGCAGTATAGGGCCAGTTTCAGTGTACAGTATAGTAAGGCATCTTGGCATCTGCCTTCCTATTTCCATGCCCAACCCTAGCATGAGGCTGCCAAGATACCACCTCCCTCCGGGTTCCCAAAGTTACTATTCTGTACAGGTTCTGCTGTTTTTCTGAGTAAAAGAGATTTTGAAAAATTGGAGTTTCTGTGTGCCTGTGCCTCCTCAGTGAGGGACTTGAGATCACAAGACTCCATTCTCTCAGGTGAGTTTTCTGCTTTAAGCTTCTTGTTTTTTCCCCCTAGGCCAGGAACCATCACGCTGCAAGCCCTTTCAGAAGCTAACAGAAGGCTGTGGATGGAGGCCATGGATGGGAAAGAGCCTGTAAGTTACCTCACACTGGGGATGCTCTGCAGCATAGCCTGGTGTATGAGTGCCCTCTAGTGGTATAAGTAGGTTTAGCACAGTTAAAGGGTGTAGTGGTTAAAGGGTAACAACAGCAACATCTGGTTCACAATTGTTAGAGCTAGAAACAGTTTTATTGATTCACCATCTTGTGTTTAACAAGTAAGGCAACTTGAGTTCCAGACAGGGTGAGGCCTTCTCTAGCTGCAGCCTCACAGAAGACATGGAAGCTGGGCCTAGAATCCAGAGCTCGGAGCATCTTTCTCCAGTTTCAGATTATGCAGCTGTGCCGACAAGACCTCCTTAAAGAAAACTAAGCCTCTTCTCAGTTTATACAATTAACATGTGTTCATACAGAAGGACTGAAAATAATTGGCATGACTGTGAACAAGCATTTTTTTAAAAGATTTTATTTATTTATTTTTAGAGAGGGAAGGGAGGGGGAGAGAGAGAGAGAGAGAGAGAGAGAGAGAGAGAGAGAGAGAGAGAGAGGGAGAGAGAGAGAGGGAGAGAGGGAGAGAGGGAGGGAGGGAGGGAGGGAGGGAGGGAGAGAGGGAGAGAGGGAGAGAGGGAGAGAGAGAAACATCAATGTGTGGTTGCTGGGGGCCGTGGCCTGCAACCCAGGCATGTGCCCTGGCTGGGAATCGAACCTGCGACACTTTGGTTCGCAGCCCGCGCTCAATCCACTGAGCTACGCCAGCCAGGGCCTGAACAAACATTTTTTAAAGATTTTATGCAAAATCGTTTTGCTGCCCCTTCTTCCACCCGCAAGCCAGCTTATTATCTTAGCAGTAGTGAAGGGGATGACTTTGCTATCCTGGACCCGAAGATGTACCGCTCTATTTAGGAGGCTGTTGCATAGGAGGACAGGCGATACTTTAAAAGTGTCTGTGATTATCCTATAAAGACCAATATGAACAGTCAGAAACCATTGAAAACCACTTCCTTTCTTCAGAGTCTTCTCAGTAGCTTTCTCCTAGTGGCGTATAAAATAATATCAGCTTCGTAGTGTTAGAATCCCTGAGACCTAGATTTGGATCCTGGTCCTGCCACACAGTGGCTGTGTGACCTTGAGTGAGTTATTTCATCTCTCTGAGGCTCGGTTTCCTTCCCTGCAGTCAAATGGCTTTAATAATCTCTGTTCTACCTACCTCACAGGGTTGCTTTACAAATCAAATGAAAGCCGGTCTGTCAACCATAATGTGATGTATTAGTTTTAGGTGCTTCTAACGAGGCGTGAGTGCAAAGCTGCTGAGATTCAGCAGTATTTGGATGCACTCTACCCTCCTTGCTTTATTCAAGGCCGAAACTTGCTAGGAGGGGAAATAGATCCCAGGCTTTTCTTTGTGTGTGTCTCTGGTGACCTGGAATCCAAAGAGGAAATGCAAAAATCCCAGATTGCATTTATAACCACCAAGAAGGTAGTTTTAAATGACAAATGATGTTGTGAGGACTGCCATCCACAACAAAAGGTGATCCTGGACCTGTTCCCCCTCCCTCTCCTCCCGGAGATCTGAAGCTTAACTATTACATGTCTTTGATGTTGCTCCGGGCGGGTGCTGGGAGGCTCAGCGAGGCATTTGACTCTTGAATCCCCTCTCCTGAACTTGCTCTCCCTTCAGGATTTAAAGATTGAACGATGTTGAAGGCTTTGTGTGCAGAAGGATGTCAGAACATGCGCCCACTGAATGTGGATGCTTACCAACTTGATTATGGCAGACTTATCACAAATATCTTATTTATTGAAGTGGCAGTGAGGGCTGACCAGCATGGAAACCTCTCTCACTGAAATACTCACATGTTTACACCTATGTGCACACACGTTTCTTTTAGAAGGAGAGCTTGTTAAAGCAGGCTGTAACATGGCGTGTCGAGGGCTTATTTCTTGCAGCCTCAGAGTGCTAATGTCGTTGCTCCTGTACTTAACACCCCAACCTATTCATCTTACACACATTATGCGTGCCTTCGCTTTTCAAGTGTTGACGAAGATCGGGACTTGATGGAACATGTATCCCGATCCAGATCATCTTAGAAATAGGAATTTTGAAGTCTAGAAAATGAAAATAACAAGCCCTAGATTTTATAATGAGGTAGAGGCGGAACTGGGACTAGACTTGAAGAGCCAAGGATCTGGTCTTTGGTCTCTCCATAGCTATCACAATGTGGACTTCAAAATGATTCAAATCTTGGTCAGTGCATGGATCTCTTCCAGAAGGATAATTGCCATTCCTCAGAGAAACAGTTATTAATTAGCCTTTGGGGTATGGGAGGTTGGTTTGGAACACATAAATTTCACCATCAATGCCCATTACCCAGGTATGCATGAAAAAATCCACTTTCTTTCTCTCGTACTCTCTTGCTCCATTGGAAAAAGTCTCTGAGCTTTCCCTAAGTAAATATCTAAGAGGGCTATAACTTCGGTGGTAGCAAGCAGTTTGAAATCCATTGTAATCTTCAGAGATTGTTATTTCAACTGTTTCTTAGGGACCTAGGCAGAGATGATTCTATTGAGCCCACTTTTCCTTCTTGTTAAAGCCTTTGAGTCATTAATGGTTTTGATTTAACATTATCTGTTTCTCTTCTTTTGCAGATCTACCACAGCCCCATAACGAAACAGGAAGAAAGTGAGTCAAATTTCTGATCTACTGACATTAGAAACTGCCAGCTGTCTTAATCATAGTGAATGCTGTCATCGATGATATGTGATATTGATGCAAGTGTGTTTACGGACACCGCGGTGTGGAATGAAACTCACACCTCCGTATTTTTCGAACCATAAAATGCACCTAGGTTTTAGAGGAGGAAAACGGGAAAATTTTTTGAAGCCAAACAATGTGGTAAAATATTTAATAACATAAATAACATAATATTTCACCAATGTAAATGTAAACAGAACTCAACAGCAGCATTAACAAACATTATTTCTCCCAAATTGGGGGGGTGAGTCTTATAGTCTGAAAAATACGGTATTTTTTTAAAATGAATCTATTGATTGAACTAAGGAAGTCTCTCTTAGCTTATGGTGGGAGAAGCTAGACTAATAAAGAGAAACACATTATATCCTTCTTGTTCTTCACACATGATAGAAGTTCTGTGCATATCCAGCCTCACATTTCACATTTGATGTTGCTCGTGCCTAAAGCAGAAACAATGCATAGGGCTAACTAAGAGCACTCTGTGTTACACAGAGTAAAAATACCTTTCCCCTGACCCAAGAAAAGGACCTTTTCGTTTAGCGGTGGTTGGACATGACCAAACAAACCCCCTGTTCTCGGACTGCAGTCTCTTAGCATGGTGGTTGAATGCTTGGTTGGTGAAGCTCATTGCAGCAGGATCTAACTCTGCTTTCCTTTGCTTGAAACAGTGGAGCTGAATGAAGTGGGCTTCAAGTTCGTTAGAAAGTGCATCAATGTCATTGAGACCACAGGTAAGATAGTGAACCATCTCGCCTTGGCGGTGTTTGAATCCACCACTCTGAAGTTACCCTGGGGCAGTTTCTCGAAAGTACCAATCATGTCATCTCTTGGTCAGAATCCATTTCAGGAGTAGACACTGTTTATAAACCTTGTCCATCAGGCACAATTTGTATAATTTGAGTGAATTCCGAACCAGTGGTGCCCAAGCATATTTGGATCATTTCTGGCTTCCTGCTTTGAAAGAGAAAGAGCTTCAAATGGCTTATAAAATATTCCTAAATACTACCTGCCACACCTCAACTAATATTATGATGGTAGTCCCTAAATAAGTAAGAATTTAGTTTCTGCCACAATGCACATGGGTTCAAAAATTGCAGGGGGAAAGCTAAACTCAAACAAATGTGGAGTAAGCATTTTTCCAGGTTGATGATACTCTCTAGTTTCTCTCCGACAGTATGTAGAATAGGGGCCAGTGTACTGTATGAGCAGTGTCCTTTTTTCCTTTGAAATGTTGCCTCAGTCCTCTCCATGCACAAAAAATGGCCCTTTGTTTGACATCTGCCATACTCCAGCCTTTTCCTTCCTTTATATCACTGCTCAGGGACATCTCGAAGGTTGATATTGCTGCATTTTCAATTAGATCCAAGCTCCTCTCCAAGATGGCAGCACCATTCTCCATCTGCTACCCACCTGAGCCTATCCTGCTATTTATTATAGAGTGTGTTCACTTCTGTTAGATTAATGAGGGCTTGGTACAATCCAAATGAAATATGAAGAGAACAAGCTGCAGAGATTCTTCAGGACTGCTCCCTTATGTCAGGGGAGGGCCGGAGAGCTTGGAGAGTGTAGTAAGAACCTTTCCTGTTTGAACTCAGTCCAGTGTGTGAGCACCTACTTTCTGAAATTCCCTGAGGTACCTGAAAGCTCTATAGCTATATAAGCAAACTCAACTTGATTTTCTTTTTCTAGGGATCAAGACAGAGGGATTGTACCGTACCGTGGGCAGCAATATTCAGGTTCAGAAGCTGCTGAACGCCTTTTTTGGTAATGATTTTATTTTCGTAATTCTTATTTGGGGTTGGTTATGTATTAGGAGGCAACTTCAGTGCCTCCAACGAGCCCTCAACTCAGTCTGTTATCTATTGCCCAGTTCCAACTGGGTGCTTACAGCTCTGCGTACTGTTGGGACATCAGCTTCTCACTGCCCTTTGATTTCTAAAACGGTAGTAGTATGTTGTTTAGTCCCTACATATTTGTGTTTTATTCCAGCTTTCCTCTTGTATTTGATCTCTAATTTTGTGTCGTTGTGCTCAGAAAAGATGTTTGATATGATTTCAATCTCTTAAAATTTATTCAGACTTGTTTTCTGGCCTAGCTGTACTCTGTCCTGAAGACTGTCCCACGTGGGCTTGAAAAGAATGTGTATCCTGCTGTTTTGGGAAGGAATGTTCTGTATATGAGGGGGGACCCAAAAAATCCTCAAATTTATTTATGAAAAATTGTATATTTATTCTACATGTTTAAACTTCAGTTACCTTCAAAGTACTCTCCTTTTGATGCAATACACCTATCAAGACATTTTTTCCACTGCACTAAACAGTTTCCGAATTCATTGATTTGGATGCCTTTTAGTGCTTCTGCTGTTTTTTGTTTTATTTGTTCCCCATCTGCAAAATGTTCCTCTTTGAGGACTTTTTTCATCTGAGGAAACAAAAAGAAGTCACTGAGGGTGAGATTGGGTGAATAAGGAGGGTGGGGCATGGTGATCATGCGGTTTTTGGTCAAAAACTGTTGAACACTCAGCGAGGTGTGGGCAGGTGCACTCGTAAATCACCCATCATGAAATGGGCAAATGCACTGACAGATTCTTCAAACAAAAATCATTGTAGCCAAATGCAGCCTCTCACAACAATGCCAGCTGGTGTACTGATACAGATGGGTTTCTAGAACACTTGCGGGGGAAGCCTGAACTACAAGGGGCCTGCCCTTGGAAGATGATTCTGGTGATTTTTGGGTCCCCCTCATACATCTATTAATTCCACCTGATTTAATGTGCCTTTTAAGACCAATGTTTCCTTGATAATTTTCTGCCTGGATGATGTATATCCACTGATGTAAATGGGGTGTCAAACTCCCCTACTGTTACACTGTCCATCCCTTTTTTATACATGCTAGTATTTGCTTCATGTATTTATGTGCTCCTATGTTAGGTGCATAGATGCTTACAAGTGTTATTATATTCCCTTGTTGAATTGATTCCTTTATCATCATGGAGTACCTTTGATTATTTCTTGTACAGTGGTAGTTTTAAAGTCTGTTTTGTAAGATATAAATGTTGCTACCCCAGCTTTTCTTTCATTTCCATTTGCATGGAATATATGTTTCTATGCCTTCACATTCAATCTGTGTCTTTAGATCTGAAGTGAGTCTCTTGTAGGCAGCACATATATAGCTCTTGCTTTTTAAAAATCCATTCAGACATCCTGTGTCTTGGGATTTAATTATGTAGTCCATTTACCTTCAAAGTAATTATTGATAAGTACGTATTTATTACCATTTTGTTAATAATTTTTGGTTGTTTTTATAGTTCTAGTTTACTTTCTTTTTTTCTTTCTTAACTGTGGGATTTGTTGACTTTTTAGTATTATGCTTGGATTCTGTTCTCTTCATTTTTGTATATCTATTACGGGTGTTTGGTTTCTGGGTATTATGAGATTCATATATAGTAACCTATGTAGACAGCAGTTTATTTTAAGTTGATTTTCTCTTAGGTCCAACCACATTCTGAAAGCACTCCATTGTTACCGCTGCCACATGTTTTATGGTTTTGATGTCATATTTTGCATCTTTTTGTGTGTGTATCTTTTCAGTACTTATTGTAAATATAGGTGAGTTTTTACTACTTTTGTCTTTTACTTTTCACATGAGATTTATAAGTGATTGATCCACTACCTTTCATGTACGTTGATGTTTACCAGTGAGACATTCTCTGATATGAATTTTTCATTTATCATTGTGGCCTTTTCTTTCTTTTAAAAAGATTTTATTTATTTATTTTTAGAGAGAGAGGAAGAGAGGGAGGGAAACATTGATGTGAGAGACAAACATCCACTGGTTGCCTCCCACACACCCCCAGCTGGGGACCTGGCCACAGCCCAGGCATGTGCCCTGACTGGGAATCGAACTGGTGACCTTTCAGTTTTCAGGCTGTCACTCAACCCACTGAGCCACACCAGCCAAGGTGGCCTTGTCTTTTCTGCTTAAGTAAATCCCTTTAACATTTGTTATAATTGCCAGTGTAGTGGTGCTGAACTCTTTCAGGTTTTACTTGTCTCGGAAACTCTATCTTTCAGTCAATTCTGAATGACAACCTTCCAAGATATAGTGGTCTTGGAGGTAGGTCCCCCCCTTATCAGTTTGAATATATTGTGCTATCTATGTGCTATCTATCCTCTCTGGCCTGCAAAATTTCTGCTGAGGAATCAGTTATCAGTCTTATGGGAGTTCCTTTGTCTGTAACTGGTTGTTTTATTCTTGCTGCTGTTAAGCTTGTTTTTATAACTTTAACTTTTTCTTTCATTTAATTGAATTTATTGGGGTGACATTGGTTAATAAAATTATACAGGTTTCAGGTGTACAATTCTATAACACATCATCTGTACACAGCACTGTGTGTTCACCACCCCAAGTCAAGTTTCCATCCATCACCATTTTATTCCCCCTTTACCCTCTTCTGCTACCCCTACCCCTTTCCCCCCTGGTCATCACCATATTGCTATCTGCGTCAATGAGTTTTTGCTTAATCCTTTCACCTTTTTCACTCACCCCACAACCCATCTCCCCTCTGACTGCTATCAGTCTGTTCTCTGTATCTATGACTGTTTCTATTTTCCTTGTTTAGTTTGTTCATTAGATTCCACATATAAGTGAGATCAGATGGTATTTGTCTTTCTCTGACTGGTTTATTTCACTTAGCATAGTAATCTCCAGGTCCACCCATGCTGTCTCAAAGGGTAAGATTTCCTTCTTTTTTATGGCTGAGTAATATTCCATTGTGTAAATGTGCACAGCTTTTTTATCCACTCATTGACTGATGGACACTTGGTATATCTTTAACTTTTGACACTATAATGATGATGTGTTTTGGTGTGAGTCTTTTTGGGTTTATTTTGTTTGGGAATTTATGTGTTTCCTGAACTGGCATATCTCCTTCACCACGTTACGGAAGTTTTCAGCTTTTATTTCTTCAATAAGCTTTCTGTTCCTTTCTCTCCTCCTTCTGGGATCCCTATAATGCACATTTAGAGCACTTGATGTCCCAGAGGTCCCATAAACTCATCCCACTTTAAAATGTTCTGTTTGCTGTTTCAGTGAGTGATTTCCACTTACTCTTTCTCCCAGTTCATGAAATATTCTTTTTGCATCATCCAATCTGTTCTTAATTCTCTTTAGTATAATTTTCATTGTAGTTTTTCTATTCTTAAGTCTCATTTGGTCCTTCTTTATATTTTCTATGTTTGTGTTGAAGTTCTCACTGAGTTCATTTATTTTTCTTTGGTGAATTTGGGGAACATCATGATAATCATTACTTTGAACTCTTTATCTGGTAGGCAGTTTATCTCTGTTGTGTTTAGTTATTTTCCTGAGGATTTGTCATGAACTTTCATTTGGATCATATTCCTCTATCTCCTCATTTTGCCTAGCTCCCTGTGTTTCTATGTATGATGTAGATCAGTTATGTCTGCCAGTCTCGAAAGAGTGGCCTGACATGGAAGGTGTCCTGTGGGGCCCGGTGGAGGAGCCTGTCCTGCTCATGAGCTCCAGGTGCTCCAGCGGTTTCCGCTGTGTATGTTGTGTACACTCAGCTGTTTTGGATTGGTGTAATTTTGGGGGCATGCTGGCGGGAAGGATTTGGCCCCAGGCCTATAAGCTGTGAAATTCAGTGTTGACACTTACCCACATGCTGGTGGGCAGGGCTGGTCCCTGGTCTGCCTGCCTGTGAGGCCTGCTGTGGCTGTTGTAGGTGCACTGTTGGGGAAGGTTGGCCTCTGGCCTGGTTGTCTGCAAGGCCCAGCTACAACTGCTGCCCATGTTCTGATTGATGGGGCTATCCTGCACCCTGGCTGCCTGTGTGGCTTGGCTGTGGTTGCTGTGGGAACACTTGTGTGCAGCTCAGAACCCTGGTGTTGCTTGCTTGCTGCTAGGTTTCACCATGACTGCTTCTGGCACACTTATGTGAACAGCCGGCTTTTGTTGCTGCTGCCTGGAAGGCTTGGCCTTGACTGCTGAGGGTGCAGTGGTATCTGGGGGCTTACTCCCGAGTTAGCAGCCACTTTTGAGGGGTGCTGATACCAGCTGAGGCCACCTGCCTAGTGCAGGCTCAGATAGGAGCCTGTTCCTCCACTGTGAATGGGTGAGAGGCGTTTTTGAGGAGACCGGTGCCTACTGAATCCGCACGCTGGGTGTAGGGCTAGAAATGCTTTGTGTGGGTCCTGGTGTAGGCTGAGGCTGCTTGGTTTTTGTGGTGGAGTGGGAACCACTTTGGAGGGGTGCCAGTTGGAGCAGGCAGGTTGGGTGTCCCAGACCTCCAATGTGCCAGTGTGGGGTGAAGAGGGTTAGCAAGATGGAGTGTCAGAAATGGCACCTGCCAGCACCAGGCTGGCTAGGTTGAAGGAGGATTTATTTATTTGTTTGTTTATTTATTTATAAATAGTATTTTTGCTCATTTTCTTTTTTCCACATTTTTTATTATTATTCAGGTACAGTTGTCTCCATTTACCCCCCTCCCCCAACCCCAGCCATCCCCACTTTCCCCTCTTGATCCTGCCTCCCTTTGGTTTTGTCCATGTGTCCTTTATACGTGTTCCTGAAAACCCTTCCCCCCTTTCTCCCCATTATCCCCTCCTCTCTCCCCTCTGGGTACTGTCCGTTTGTTCTTAATGTCAATGTCTCTGGTTGAAGGAGGCTTTGAAAGAATGGTGCCCATCAGCACTTCCGTCCCCAGAGAAAGTACGTGCTTCTCCAGCACTTGCCCTATGATTGGTCAATGTTATGTCCTTTGCGTATAACCCAGGCAATTTTCAGACTGGTGCCTCTGTGCTCGGCCTCACTATGATTTATTTTGTGCACGAGCTCTTTAGGAGGTGGAGTCTCACTTTCCTACAGCCCTTCACCTCTCCTGAACGTAAGGTCCACTGTTTTTTATAGCCAGATATTAT